>NW_019640805.1:498501-878268 GCF_000599845.2 Trichogramma pretiosum
GGGGGGGGGGGGGGGGATAGTGTAATGTTTTTAAGGCGAGCATAAGTTGCAGAATCACGTAATCACATTTTCATAGCGGAAGAGAAAGAGGGAGCTGGCGCGCGAGCATTTCCCTGCTGCCTCGTGGTAATAATAACAACTTGATACTAGTTGTCTTGACGGCAAACAGGACCTAATGAACTTTGAACTGTTATTTCGCTATAATAAGGTTACGTAAAATAACGGGGCGTATAACTTTATTATACATATACATATATTAGTATGTGTGTGTACTCTTGTTCGTTTTCACGTATACGTATATGCGCAGAGGGCGAAGCCCAGTGCCGGGGCTGTTACGCAAACTTCCTTCCAGAATGTATAATTATGGCTAAGTCGTTATAAATACATATATACATACAACATCGTCCTCGCGAGCAATTCTGATAAAGTTACAAGTGTGTTTACCGAGCAAAGTAAGTTGTACAAGTTATTTTAAGTCTTACTTGTGCTGCATCCGAAAAAAGTACAAAGTTCGCGATTATTTTTTTACTTTTGAATGAATGAAATAAATTTGAATTATTCCAAATTCCACAAATGGGTTTGTAACATATAAAATCAAAGCGGAATTCAAATACACCATAAACAACATGAAAAAAGGCCTGAATGAAAATTACTTTCTTTGTTGAGAAAAATATAAGCATTTTCTAAGTTCAATAAATAAGTTTCTAATTTCACCAATTCTTTGCTAAACTGTCTTAATTTAAAAAATTACTTGGCCATCATAGTAATTTATTAAATTTTATTAACAACCCAATCTTTAATGATAGTCAATAAAGATATTGGAGTATGTAATATCTATTTAACTTGAACTCTACACAGTATATACTCAAAAGCAACATTCCACTCGAAATTTCATAAAAGTTAACCGCAGTCTGCTTCAAAGTAGCCACAGTCCCTAAAGTTAAATTTGTAGGAAACTACAGGAATCTTTGCTTCAAAATCAATCTAAATGTTATCAGTTTAAGATACTCTTTCCGAATCTTTAATGATGTACTAGTTTTTTTGTTTACAACATTTTTTTCTCTGCAATAAGGAACACTGTGTAAACATTATTTTTATTTGATTTTATTCAAGTATTTGAGTACTCGTAAATAGGTTGGAAACAAATATCAATCAGATTCAGTTATTATCAGCAAAATCTATGTTATGTTAGTCACTGTGCATTCGATATGGGAGCATGGTAAAACCGACCTATAGATTGGTTTTTTTTAAGTATTGGGATTAAATTTATTCAATAGTAGGAAAAATATTGACAAGGAAAAAAATACCATCGAAATTCAGGGGGGAGTAATAAAAAGAAGAGCTCAAAACAGTGGTTTCATAAGAAGACCAGTGAGCGTTCATCTTCCGAGAGCCGTTCATACTCCTATACAATGACGGTGGACGGAAGTCAGGATAACCAGATAAGAAGAGCTAGCTGAAGAAGAGATGAACGACTTTGAGATTCGCTGACCCATGTAAAGGCTGCCTTTTTTATATGCCTGTATATATTACGGTACTTTACAATCGAAGAAGTTTTATTAAAATCCTTTTTTTACAACCGGATGCTTCTGTACATACATACTAATGCACTCTTATATATACGTTTAGATACTTGTAACATACATGCTTTTTTGCAGATATATACACAATATATATCAAGTCGAAGGGACATTTTTATCTGGTTGATAAATTCAGTTGGATCAGTATTTTCTTTTCCGTCCGCTATCTTTCTCTTCTCTTTCTCTCTCTCTCTCTCCTGATGCGCCACTCCTTTCTACGCAGGTCTCTCTTAACTTGCCGGCCAAGGAATGCATCTACCTACCTATTTGCGCTCTCTCAAACTACCGCTACCGCTTGGCTTTGAGCTAAGCAAACGGCAAAGAATCTTTGGCGAGCGCATATATGAGCTTTACAAGCTCCGTCTACTCACTCATTCTCGTATAGCCAGACCAGATATATTGTTCCCTACATAAGTGAGTATCTTACCACCCTTTCCCCGTACTTACAGCGCTACTCGGTAAGGAATTATTGGCGAGATATGAAAGAGCCCAAGTTATTGCTGATAAACCCATTCGAACGCTCGCTCGGCTTCTTGCCTTTTTCCTTCTGCCTTTCATTCCATGAGCTTTTCTCTCGATTTACTTTTCTTTTCTCTCTTTTTTTTCGTTACTCTTTGCCCTATCTCGAGGAGGCTTTTTTTCTCAAGACGTTCAATTCTTCGCGTTCCTTACACAGCAGCCGACCTATACGTCAGAATTCCTCCTTCAACTACAGTATCGTGTGAATAAATTAAAGGCGCCATCGCCGTTGCCGTATCCCTTGCTCATTGCCTATACAAGAATTTGGGATTCTATATCATTAAGTCTGATAAAAAAGATCATTGACGGTGACTGATCTCTTTTGCAATCGATTGATTTTTCAGAGTATTTAATCAACCAGTTTCTAGCAAAGGTCTTACTTTTTAGGATCTCTTTTCAGCCTAAAAGAAAAATTATTCCCTTTAATTCGAATCTGTCAGAAAAAATGTTTAAAAACTTAATTACTCTTCTTCAACCTTTTTTTCCTCATAACTAAAAACTGATGAAAAAAGATTTAATTATTTATAAAATCAATAGCGCATTTATTTGTACTTTTAATACTAAAAATTCAGGCTTGAGTATTTTCCAAATTATGACTTATGAATGCATACATGCATAAATTAAATAAGAATATTTCTACCTCAAGCAATTCGAACTGTACATTTGTTTGAGCCCCTGTGCAGTTGACCTTACAAGTTTCACCGTTTCATTTTACAGCTGCTCTAGACGTTTGTGAGTATGTATGTATATAATTCAGTTGTAGGCGAAAAAACAGGGCGTAGGAATTGGAAAATAGCTCGAGCGCTTGAAGGTGGCGTCGAGAATGAAAAACAGCAAGTGCAGGTAAGGAAAAAGTGAAGGACGGATCAGGATGAAAAAGGAAAAAAATAAGCGAGAAAATCTTCTGTGGCTTTTCCACTGGAGCTTGTACGTGTTTGTGGCATTGGATATATGTGTTGGTAGAGAAAGTGAGCAGAAAAAATATGGGGAAGTGAAGAGAAAAGTAGATGCGTGATGTAAGAGGTAATGGAAGGGAAAAGAGAAATGACGAGTCAGAAAGGGGTATAAGTACGCAAGCATCCTTGTACGCGTCTCGTGAATTGTGGAAAAGGAGACTTTAAGTTTGTGTAAGTGTCGACTAAAGAAATACGACCGTTCACCGAGAACTTTAGAAAGAGTAACCCTTTGTACTGTAGCTACAGTATAATTTTTGCTTTAAAAAATTTTTCAAAAATCACTAAAAAAATCAACTAATTCGAGGTTCGCGCACCCGTTCGCTCATTTCGTAAAGATTATAAATATTAACATAATAAATTTGATGAGCGAGGAGTTTCGTAATGAGTTTTTAAAAGTACCATCGTACAATTCGTTAAGGAAAGTGAGAAAAACGAGGTTATTCATTCTGAAAGTTTATCCGAACATTATAAAGCGGCTTTGATTAAATTCTGCGCATACAAGAAAGCAGTTTGCGCGGTTCAATTCTATTATCCGGGCTTTGATAAGAGCTGCCGCAAGGTGCAAGCGAGCTTGCTCCTCGTATAAGAAATTAGAAAGTTCATTTTCATGCTATACGGCGTACAGTCATAAAGATGCGTACGGCTACTGCAGTGCTAGTTTCTGATTTTCGACCAAGTGAATAGAAAGACTGGACTTAAATTCGAGGCAGGACTGCACTACACCTGTCAATGAAATGAGTCTTGTACCGAGTTTTACGCGTCAAACACTACCTTTCGTTATAATCTGACTATTTACTTTTTTCTTTACATTCACGAAATAACTGTCTTGTTGAGCAGCTGTAATTCTAACATAAAAGGGAAGAACAGAAACATCAACCAAAGAATTTTGTCACGATCGTCTTTAGTCAAAGGCGAGTTGTCGGTATCGCTTCGTCTGCAAACCTCGTTTTCTCCTGTGTTTCTCGACTACTTTTAGTTTAAAGCTTTTCACTATCTATCCTCGAAAAAAGATAGTCAAGTATATGAGAGTAGAGAGTAAAAGCTAGTACAGTATGTATGTATATGTACTGTATATGTATACATCTATGACCTGAACTCGATCCTCGGTATCCAGCGAAGTATATCGCCTCGATTCGACCCTTTCTGATCTTCAAAGAAATCGTTCACCGCTATGCGAAACGATATTTACCTTTTTTGTCTTCTATCAAACTTACAATTATTTTAATGTTAGTTCCCTCCTAAGTCTTATTTTAAAAGCTCTTTGTATCATCTTCAAAGTTAAATTTTTTATTTCTTACAAATTTGAATATAATTCAAATGTTTTCAACTTGCATTTCAACTTACATTGGTACATTTACTACAACATATTTTCAATAAATATATAAGATATTTCCATTTGGTTTCACAGATGCTTTACTAACTCAATGCGTATAAAATATTTTTAAATTAAAATTATCTAGAATTTATTTTAGGATACGAAGCACCATTTACGATTTTTCATCAATTGTTTTCTTCGTCGCGTAACTGATTTGATTTTTAACATATTGGTTTTTCAATTTTCGTTGAATTGGACAACTATTGATGCTAAACCACTCTGAAATATCATAAGACCTTCTTGTTTTTTCATTTACAAACTTACATAAATCACATATTACTCGTTTAATCGGAGATTCAACACGGTAAAATTTTTTCCATGCGAAATACTTTTTATATTCAGTCTTATTCTGAGATAATGTAAGTAAATATTGTCCTAAATCCTTCGGTGAGTTAAAATCAAGTGCATTGATGTATGATTTTGGTGGTGCAAATTGACTGTAGTTAGCTCCACCATAAACAACAGGTACTACATAATGTCTGTAATAAAAATTATACATTTATAATTTTTTATATAACTAACTCTGAAATATAAAAAATTATGATCAAAACTTCATGTATATTTTTTGCTTGATTCCATAGTTAAACAAATGTGTGTGGTTATTGCGTCACGCTGTATCATTTTGATTGAATGTTCTTTTGTCCAATTTCTTTTACTTATCAATTTTTCTAATACGTGAAAAAAAATTTTTATTTTATTATCGAACAAAAATATTATTATTATATGTTAATTTTTTAACATTCTTCATAAAATTATATCAACTAGAAGTGTACATTTTCCGAAACGGAAGTTAAAATATCACTCAAAAAAATACGAGATCTTCTTTGATGGATAAAAAATGATTTATATCATGAAACTATATACAAATGCACAGTATTAAAAAACGGCAAAGTAACATTCCGACAAGTTATAGTTGCGCATTTGTATTTGTACCCGATAAGAAATATTGTTTCAAATATTATCATAATTGCTTGCGAAAATTGCTACGTCCACAGGAAAACGGATCCCTAAGTCGAATAATACCGCTTTCTGACATATGTATTCCGTTAAAAAAACCTTAAATTCAATGCTGATTCAATGTAAAATAAAAGTTGATGATACTGGGTTTGATTTAAGGTATTTTTACACGAAATCTTAAATTACTGATTTCTTTTTCTGCATAATGTAAACAAACATGCAAAAAAATGTAACCATAAACATTTTTTTTAATGTAAAAATAAACAAAAGCGATTTAATTCTTTACTCAAATTTTAATATATTGATTGATGATAATTGATGTTTTATTACTGGTTTAATTTTTGTGTCAGTTGATCAAAAATTTCATGAAAATGTAATAATAAATAAAGCTAGATTTTTATCTCTAAAAAGAATGACGCAAAATAAAGATAATTTCAATTTGATTTGTCATTTAACATTTTTTCATTTCATGTTCAACTATTACCCACATTGTTTTATGTGTTTCTGAAAGATACTTTTCTGCGGTGAGACAATCTTTAGCTATTTTATTAAAGACATTTTTATGATATCATTTAATCTTTTTATTTATGATATTATTTTCTTGTTTATACTATAAGATCGATATCTTCCTAAGTGATAGTTAGATGAAAATTTATCTTAATAGAAAGTACAATATGCAATCGCGTTTTATAGATCCATGGTTTGCATTTTGTTTCATGTTAGTACAATCAATATCACGAGTGATTTTGACGTGGAGATATGCACCTGCTACACGCGTACATCAATAAGTTTACTTCCATAAATGAAGGTTTATGTAATGTAGGTCTCACATTATACATGATTAATTTGTATAACAAACTATTATCTTTTATATTGCCTCGTTATAATCGTATGACATCATGAATAACCTGCACTGTAGTTGGTTACAACACTACTTATGCTGAGCTTAGCTATATGATTTCTGTACGTATGCATGTGAAAATGAAGTTTTTTCATAACATAAAATAATTTTAATCATTTTATTACTTACTTGAGTGCATCGAAAAATTTTTCAGTGACATAGTCGACGCACAGAGAGTTTTCAAAGGATAAATAAAAGAAATACTCGGGTTCTATCTGAGTTTTAAAACAGTCTTGACCTCGTGGGCAACCTTTGTTTGACGAACAAGAACCAAATTTATCTACATTCGCGTAACGCTCGAGTTCCTCCACATACTTTTCTCGCGCACTGGGTGTAATACAATTACTCCTATACCAAACAGCTAACTTTCTCTTGCCATTCATCAAGGCATCCAAGCGGCTCTCGGCCTCGGCGTCCAAGCTTGTTGCAGCAGTAGCGGCCTCCATCTCGGTTGTTGACTTCCAATGAATATTCTCGCGTGCTGCAGGTACGATTACTCGCTGAGTCTTGTCCACGATATCAGCGTAAGTCCAGGTGATGTCGCTATCGAGTTTGTAGGTCATAGTTGCGTTGAAATAGTCATTAAATTTCGAGCTTATCCATCGATTGGCTGGGCTCTCCAAAGTCATGAAGATATATTTTTGTTCGGAGCTACGTTTTTTTGGTAAGTCCTTGTCGTTGAGTTGATGATTGATTCCATGGAACAAAATAGCATCGAACTTTTCATGACTTTGAGCATATCGCCAGTTCATAGCGTAACAGTTGTTGTACAATGGGCAATGTTCCGCTATGAAGCCCTCACCCATGTTAAAGTTTCGATCTGAAAAAAAACTATTCCAATATAGAATAGTTTTGTGACCTTCTGATACATAACTTAAATTATTGCAGCTCACGCAAGTCAACGTGTCTATATTCTCTGGCTTCATTATGAAAAATGTACTAATGCACATGACGATCACCAAAAAAAAAACTAAGAAAGTATATCGAAGCTTCATTTTGCAGTTTTAGAACACTCCGGCGGGAACGAAAAACACTTTCAGTCATCACTGATGCCGTGTAAAACTCGTTTGATAATATAGTGGACCGTAACGTACTTATACAACGTTCTAATACAACTCGTTTGGCAAACGAATTGCGAATAGGCTTGTATCGCGTGCCCGACTGACTGCACGCTACTAAGACGCAGTTCGTGCCAGCACATACACTTGTATATTTACCTATACACATATAAAGATACTTCAGTCATTCACTGAGACTATGTATGCATCAACCTGTGAAAGTGTTTATGCACTACGGCGCTATGTGAGAACTAAAGTAGGAGTAGCCATTCACTGTTTACTATAGCAGAAATTTAATACAGTCACAGCGCTCAAGTTAGCGCTTGATAACTTGCATATCTACAAACCAGACTTTCTACGTGAATCATCAAACCCAATGTAATTTTAATGGCTTAATAACGTTCTTGACACATTTTTCAAAAAATTATACATGGAACGCGATCTTATCGACAGGTTAGACAATTTTTTAAAGTATTTTTTATAAACTTGGACAATTTCTCGACAAAATTCTTGGAAAAAATCAACAAAAAATTTATTTGGAGTCAATCAGGTTTGAGATGGACAATTGTTCCGGTACAATCGAAAACCATGAAGATAGGAAAAACGTGAACTTCTAGCCTCTAAAAAACGTTTTTTAAGGTCCTATAAATTCTGCTAAAAGTTTCTGATACCTGAGTAAGCTCAAGTTAACAGATTTGGATGCTTTCATAAAAGGCATATTCAAAATTTGTACTTACATTAATGTACATTTTTTCATATAAATATAGTGAATACTTCAACAGTAAAAAATTATTTTTGATATTTTAATGTGTATAATAATAGAAAAATAAACTAATTTACGAATATCTGACTGTTTCAGCTCTATCCGATAAACCAATGTTCGCTGAGCCGATTCCAAATGTTACTGTAGCCTTAGGAAGAGATGTGAATCTGCCATGTGTGATTGAAAATTTGGGAACTTATAAGGTAAGAAGAAATTATAAACAAAAATGAATGTAAATCCAAGTGTGTCTTTCAAATTTATTTTACTGATACTACAAATAATTTACCATTATAATAATGTCTGAGACAAAAATGTACTAATTGTACAGATTTTAAATTTCCGTTCACGCCTCTTGTGATAAAATTTGTTCCCGTACTAAATAAAAAAACTATAAAAAGTAGAAAGAAAAATCAAAATAAAAGAAAAATTTGTCCGCTTTATTTTCTTATTTGTGACAAATAGCTGTGAAAGCATGCGGTTTTATTAGGGTGCTTGAGTTATTCGCCTGGCCAAAAGCGATGGTTTAATCCTTTCTGGCACATTGGAGACAAAACAAAATGAAAAAAGACTAAAGTGGTGTGAAGGAAACATGGACGAAAAGAGAAATTATGGGTCGCGTATTCATATAGGTTTAAAGAGCATCAGCATGGTAGAAAGACCGAGCCAGAGGCTTTTTTGAATCGTTGCCAGAGATTTCAATCGAGCTTGCAGCCGATAGAGGGACTTTTTTGCAAGTATTTAGGCCAATAAACGCAGTGGTATGCCAGCATCTTGGGTGACAAATGTTATGTTAATCTTCTTATTAATCTCTTTCCATTAAATTCAAATTTCAAATTATCTTCATTGTGACTTTAATAGTTATCCCGTATTGACTCAATGTATCGGTTCGGCAACTTATAATTCAGATAACTTTTCTGTATGCTCAAAAGCAAAATTAAAAACCCAAATCTTCACCGATTAAAATTCTCTCAATAATAAAGTTTTTTTTTCAAAAAAATTTTTTTTATTAATAAAAAAAAACTGCATGTTCTAGCCTGTAATATCAACATGATACTACAACTTTAGGTAAAGTTCAGTTCAAATTGAACTTGTTTTATCAGTAGGTAAAATTATGTATTAGAAGCAGGGTTTATTTAATAACCAAAGAAAACTTATTTGAATTCTATTTAGAAAAGTTTCTTTTTATGCTCATGAATGAGCTTCGTTTAAACAGAAATAAAACGAAATGAAAAATATAACCATTATAAAAAGTTAATCAGGTTATTATTTAATCTACATTTTAAATGTAACATAATATTTGAAAAAAGTGTCTGTTAATATTACGTTTCGGATAAATTTTATCTAATCAGATTAATTTTCCAATTACTAAAAAAATAGCATAAAATTATTGAACAACTCATGGAAAAAATGGCACCATCTGGTGGTATAAGTGTATTGTTCTCGTTACAATACAAGATCACTTGGAATAAAATAAGAAAATAAAAGACAAGAAAGAGAGAGAAGCAATAAAGAGAACGAAGAGTGAGGGAGAAAAGAATCGTTTTCTTTAACTGGCATTGAGCTGGGCGCTTTTCCGAAAAAGCAATCTCGATGGCAGCTGGTGCGGCACCAAGGCGCGGAAATAAGACAACCTTCTAAATATCAAACGATCGGGTGACACTGAGCTGACTCGCGCTGCTATATTTTCCTCGCGATTCTGTCGCTCCCGAATCGTCTTCTGCGCTATATGTGCAGCTGCTCGAAAAGTCTTAGCTCGTCCCGAAAGCAGCTTCACTCGCTCGCGCGCGAGAAGATAGTTCTCACGGGAGTAACGAAATCATGTTACACTTTTTTCGAGGCCTAAACTCTGCGATGCATAAACGACAGTCTGAAGATTCTATTGAAAAATTTCTCGCATATTTTCTTTTCTAGTTTTTCTTTTCTTATTTTTTACCCTTATCAAAGGTTCATATTAAGAAACCAAATAAAATTGTTGGAAATAACTTTAAATACCTCATACAATTTTTAGATATGAAATGTAAAAAAATTGAAGCATAAAATGAATACATTTTCAAGAAAATAATCATTTAAACATCTGATTCAATAGCTCATTGCGACTTTACTTTTGCAGGTTGTGTGGATACATGTCGGTAGACAGATGCTTGTGTCAGTACATAAGCACGTTGTTACGAAAATTCCTAGATTTTCAGTATCTAATGACAATCACAAAACTTGGTTATTACATATTCGAAGCGTTGAAAGAAATGACCGGGGTTACTACATGTGTCAAGTAAATACGGAACCAATGATGAGTCAAGTTGGATTTCTCGAAGTCGTTGGTAAATTTTTCAATATTTATACCATCAATGAACAGTATCATACCAAAAATTAATAATTATAAAACTAAACTTGTACCAAAAAATTACATTGAAATTTATAGTGCCACCCAACATATTGGATTCGATGTCAACATCTAGTACAGTAGCCGTACGCGAGCACCAGAACGTTACACTAACCTGTAAGGCCGAAGGATATCCAACTCCAAAGCTCAAGTGGAAACGTGAGGATAATCAGGGAATACTTGTCGATCGTCGGACGAAAGGTACATAATATAGGTTTATAATAAATGAAATTTTTTTCTTGGAAAGGAACGATTTTAGCAAAAAATGCAAAAAAAATCTTAAAGGATATGTGTAAAGTTTTTTAGAATTTTTTGAAAATTGAATATCGAATTGACTATATGGAGGGTTTTGCTCGATAGCGCGAGTAGTTTATCAATCTTCTGAATCGTTGTAGAGTACCGCTACGAAGTGTATCAGTTTTTATTAACTATCTAAAGCGTCGTGAAATGATGTACGTAAAACGTTGAAAATGATAAGCATTTAATATTATGTTAAAGTGATTATGAAAATTTCAATATGATAATCAAACGTTAATGTTTTTATTAATGAAAAAAATTAGAAAGAAAACCAATAATAATTAGCAAATCATACACTTCGAATGCACCAATAAGGAAAGTTGATTTTTAGAGGTGTTATTCGTGGGCAATGTAAATAGTTTATGTGGATTCAATAACAGCATTTGCACAATTTAATAGCAGTAAATTTTTTTTTCTCTTTACGAATACAACATGTGAAATCAATAGAAAATCGCAAAAAACGCTTGCACACATCACTTAATGATTTTTTCAATGTTACCTTTTCTTTTATAACGGTGAAACAATTAGGAATGTCGGTGTTGCTTAGGTTAATGCATGTAGTGTATGAATGAGTAAATTTCATCTTACGGGTCAAGAGTGTGTAGGTAAAAAAGTACGCCAATGTGCTTATGCATAAGCCATCCTTTTAGAAGAGGGAAAGTGAGTGAGCGAACTAGAGCAACGTAAACGGCAGATTAGCCAGGATTTATAAGGAGAAAGCGAGAGCATAGAGACTATTACTACCGAGGAAGATATAGTGTAATCGCAGCACCCATCACTACTATACCTCAGTACACTCTATCCGCCACCCATGCCGCGCGGCTGTGACTTCTTCAAGGCTAGGTTTTAAGCTTCCGTAGCTCTCTCTCTCTCTTTCGCGCGCTCTCTTCATCCTGCCGTTGCTTTTTAAATATTGTAGAGATTAATCAACTCGAACTTGAGTTAGCTCTACTGCTTCTTCTTCCTTCTCTTCTTCTCTTACTTCGTCTCCTTTAAAACCGATGCGCACTCTATTTCTCTTTTTCCAAAGCGTTCGCGCTTGTATTAGCGAAGAGCATTTACTCTTGTGCTTGTTCTCACTAGCACTCGGGCACTATCCTGAGAAGTAGCGAAACTTCAGTCTCGCCCTATGCAGCCAACGCAAACTGAATGTGCCTATATGACCGAGGATAATTTCGAGCTGTACAGTCAAAAGTTAGAAGCAGGGAGAAAAAGAGAGAGAGAGAGCAAAAAGGAACGAAAACGGCTGAATTAGCAGAAAGAAAGAGAAGGTGCTACGTGACAAATGGCTATGACGTGTAGTACTGTATATCTATTGCACTTCCAGCAATGCTCCCTGATAAAAAAGCGCCAACGCTTAATTTAATTTCCTAGCTACTACCATTTTCAGGCGGTTTTTCCACCTTCACTAAATCTCAGAATTTTCTTTTGCAGCTGAAAATCGTGTGTTTAGTAATTGAGTAACATGTGCAATTGTGTATCACGTTCAACAATTTTTTGCTTTGGTTTCATAGTGCAAATATACAGTTTCATGGAAAAATATTTTAGTAAAAACGACGCTGTTTTTACGTTTTAAACACTTAAAAAGGAATAGAAAAATTAATGTATACAAAAAATTAAGCTTTACGATCGGTATATTTCAATTTCATTGACATGTTTCATAAGCTTCTTATAAAAGTTAAAGTTTGAAGACGAGAATCACAAAGAAAAATTGGAGAAGCTTTATTATAAACTTGCAATCACTTACAAAAATATTTGTACCGCTTTAAACGCTCTTACCACCCAAATAACTATGAGACATAAAGAAGGTTATTAGCGATTCAAGTACATGAAAGTATTGTAACAATAGATGCGTTATGGTATGAGCGTGCTAAGAAAAAGATGGAATTTAGATGTTAATTAATTTTGTGATTTCGTGCCAAGTACTAATTGCATATTCCAAATAAGAAAGAATTGAGCTTATTATATTCAGAAATGTTCTTAACTATAGGCTACGATTAAACATTTTTTAAGGTAAAAGTTGTGTCCTCAACTTGTTTTGATTAGGTATGTAATTAAATAATTTCTCGTAGAACCGCATGACTTAAAAATAATTTTTTTAGCTAATTATTTTGTCACATAAGTATTATTTAGAACTTAGCGATATATGAAGTAAAATGACTGATAAAAAAATTTGGTTTTCTCGTAATGTAAAGGTTCCAAATATTTTTTTCAAATAAAGGATTCATGATTTTTTATTGGCATTTAGACTAAAAAATAGAAGGAAGGTCTTTGCCAATGAATTAGCTACGGTTTTTTTACGCGGATAGCTAAAATCAAACTGGCACTCATCATTGGCCTGTGCTGTAACGTATCGTTTCACACAAGCTGAATGCAATGTTTTAGTCATGTCTAGTAATACAACTAGAAGTAATATCTAAATTTCAATTTTTCAATTAGGTTGCTATATGTTTTTTTTTTTAATTTAGACCTGAGCTAGACTTTTTTTAAATTTCACTGATCATTAATTCAAGAAAATTTCGATTTCAAGATTTTCAAAACAATTTTAAAGGGGTTTAAACTTCTGCAAATTTTGAGTTGTTGTTAAGGCGATAAGAAACATCATACATACATTTTTTTCCACCATTAGATTAGACCAGAAATAGCTTGATGCATAGAAGATTTTTTCTCTTACATAAATTTAATTTCGATGGAATATATTGACATTGTCCCACAGTGAATAATGTAAATCAAATTGAACAATAATCACAAATTAGAAAATCTTTTTTTTTGATTTCGCAGCTATCGTTCAATTATCCAAACTAGCGAAGAGTAGCACCTTCTCTTTCTTTCTGCTAATTCAGCCGTTTTCGTTCCTTTTTGCTCTCTCTCTCTCTCTCTCTCTTCAGTCAGAGTTTTGTAAGAATTTTTAAGAAAGCAAGAAATATAAAATAAGTTTTCACAAGGTATATACCAGGTATATATAATGTATATACCTTGTATTTACAAGGTATGTACCAGGTATGTACCAGGTATACATATAATGTATATACCTTGTACAATGTACGTACCTTGTAAATACAAGGTATTTTTATGTATATACATTGTAAATAGAAGGTATCTGTTATATATATACCTTGTAGAAAATTATTTTTTTTTTTTTAGTCATCGGTTTTCCAGATTTTTTGGGAAGGCCAGAACTTTTAGCGCGAGACTCATTCAACGCGTAATATATAGATTTCATTGAAAAAATTTTTTCATTTATTACAAAAACTATGCATCGATACATGCAATCGAGTACAATCACAGTTAATATTTTCTGTGTCCACATGTCCTAGATGGTTGTCAACTGTCATAGCAATAAATTACACTGTTTTCGACAAAAGTGACACTGAGAACTCAAACGCATAATCTGCAGTAGCACAGCTGGTGTATGCACAAGACCGCAAAGTTTCTGTCTCTCTCTGTCTCTCAACACATATGCAAACACAAATATATACACTCACGTGGGTGAACGTATGTGTGAGATGTCCGAGACGTGGATGTGAGAGGCTTTGCGGTTGGATGACCCATGCTATATGTATTTGGGTGTACATATGCTTATATATATTTGTGTTTATGTATATACATGATTATTCGGTATGATTCTGGAGATGCGTGTGAGTTTCAATCTAACGCATAACTATCAACACCAGCTGCTTCATTCAGTGCATACGGTTTTAAACGAAAATAATATAGAAGATTACATTTCAAAAGAAGTTGACCATTCAAGATGGACGACTTTTTGAACTATTTACTATTAAAAAAGTCTAAAATTAATTTATAAAAAATTAATGAATATGTTTGAACAATTTGATCCGAAAAAACGTTCCTTCATGGATTTTTACATTAAAAAAAAAAAATTAATTCGCCATGTAAGCACTTGCTCGTTATAAGTTTGATAGTTGAAGTTTTCATACATTCATTGAAACTAATGCAAAATATTTGAAAAAATGTCCATGTCTCTTATTATGTTTGATATAAATTTAATTTGAATTTTTACAAAATTTAGATATTAGTACAAATACTTTGATATAAACTAAATTCAATAAACGAAATAGAAAAGAGGGAAAAGGAAATGGTAAATTCAACGTGAAAATAACGAGCATAGAAACCCGTAATAAACATACGTAAAAATATAATAAGCCGCTACATGTGAACTTGCGTGTACGTCGCGAACATCAATTCGATCACATAGGTATAGAGTGAGAGTGACGTGCATTAAAATCTTCGTAGTATCACAGCTCTAAAGAGTTCTGACTAACCCGTTGCTCGTTAAAAGTTCTTATTATATAGCGTTATATTGCTATACCTATAGGGCTACATATGCGAACTATTGCTGCTTAAAGTTGCATCCAAATAAAGCTCAATATTTATGTAAGGGATGCGTTGCTGCATCACCTATAAAATACATAATAACACATCTAAACAGGAAAATGTTACGCTCTTACTAGTATCGGAACGTATACTCAGAAAAACTTCCAATATATTTTTTTACAGTAACAATAAACACTAGCTAATCATGAAAAATAAAATCTGTTTTCTTTATACGAAAGACAGATATTATCAATAAGAAAAGTTGGTCTAAGAATTTTTATAATTTCAGAGAGCTATCGTAGTTCCTTTCATTCACAAAATCGTCCGGCAGAAAAAGATCAAAAATTAAAAAAATGTTTATTGCAGTGGTAATACGGACTAGAAAATTTTACGCAAAGTTTTTTTGGAAATATAATCGATAAATATGTTGTTTGAAAATTATGATCAATGTGGTAGAACATAAAACCATTTTAATTTATTCATTCTTTTCAGTGAATACGTACGAAGGAAAGCAACTCAATTTGACTAAAATAACAAGGAGTGAAATGGGAGTATATTTATGCATAGCCAGTAATGGAGTGCCACCAACAGTTAGCAAAAGAATAATCGTTGATGTTGAATGTAAGTTTTATCCAACTTTCTATCAGTATTCACAGATATACAGATATAAATATAAATTCAAAATTATAAAAGGTGCGTCAGTAAGAGTAAATATTGTTTTTAAGATTTAAACAATGAATTGCACGAACACTTCGTCAGGCTGTCACTTCAGCATTGAACACAATTATTATCGTTCAAAAAATGAATACGTGACTGAGTCTATTTTCTTCATCTTTTTCCAAACAACTTGATGAATATAAGTTGTATATCATATCATCAGTACTCTTGAAATGTATTTAAATTTTAGGAACTTTATGTTAACTTTTCTGGGTTATCAAAGGTGCTCTATAGGGAAACTAATAAAATTATAATAATGAAAATTAAAAAACTGCAACAAATATACCGAAAATGTTTAGATGACTTTTCAAACAATTTGCATGTAACGTAAGAAAAGATTATTTTTAATTTTTATAATTCTCAAAGTTTTCTTAATATGAAGTATTTTATAGCTTCCAATAAAATTAATATAAGATTCCGAAAATTCGAATTAATATCAGAGATACCATTGAAGAAACCCAAAGCAATGAACACATGATTGTTTTTGTATAAAAAAACATTAAGCTGGAACCTATTTGTCGAAAAATGAGAGAATATAAGAATGATTTCTCGTAAGTTTACGTATACTTACAGTAATCTTGTAGACAAGTATAATTTTGTCCAGTTCTTCCATGTAGTAACGATGCACTTTTTCTTGAAAGGGCCACCAAATGAGTTTATTCGAAATTGTTTATAAACCGAATTATTTTTACTCTATAAGAAGCTTTTTATTCGCATAGTACAATTTATCAGTGTGAAAGAAAGCAATAAAAAGAATAAATAAAAGGGAAAAATTCGGTCGACAAGACGAGCGTATTATTTGAATTTCATTTTTCTAGCCGATACGAAAAGCGAGCAAACATGAGGCGAGGATAGGTGCAATGCATATATCTATATATATCTTATACATAGATATATACATAGACGAGTTTACTGGATGCGGGGCTGCGGGACTAGATTGGCGTTGCATGTATCGCGAAAGAAGCCCCTCATGGGAAATACTCGCGCAGCCCTGGTGCTTTGCACGCGAGGCAAATGTCCCGCTGGTCCAGGTCATTTTTCCCCTTTATGCCTTCCATTCGTTCGCGTCACTTGGTGAACGAGCATATATACACTTTATGGGTATGCTACCGTGAACCGCGTAAACATCAGCGGAAAAAGAGCAGCCACCCGTGAAAAAGCTTGTAGCGCCAGGCGCGCGCGACCACTGCGTTGCAGGGTTCATCCAACGACTATATCTCATGAGCTCAACTTCAAAATGACTCAAGTGTTATGACTTTTCTGATAGATGTAAACGGGCCTTCAGCCATAATTTTTATTCTCTAGCATACCAACGAATGTACCGGATTATGTGCGACTTAACTTTTTTTTTGTCACTAGCACGTAGCTGACTAACATGCCGGCTTCTTTCTTTCATTACAATGCAATTATGCTTTTTCGGACTACCTGGCTAGCAAATTAGATATCAAATGAGAATTCTATAGTAAAAAATTAATTGTACGACAGAAAACTCTACTTTTTCATCGTAACTTTTTTTTCAAACTTCTCCATAATGTCACTTTGACGACAGGAACGTATACGTTCATCTTTTGGAGAATTCGAAGAAGTAAAATACGACGAGTAAATTGGAATGCATATTCCACTTGAAAGAAAAACTTGAAGATTTTTGATGAAGTTGTAATTACATCAAAACTTGTATGGCTGGTATCTATAGTTTATATTGAAACATTTATGAATCACGTCTATATTTTAAACAATAAATATGCGTTAATTTCGAGATTCAACGTTGCGATGAAAGTAGTTACGGTTTTCAATCAATTATATTTTATCTCTATGACAACCAATTTGTTATTTCTTTTTCCAAAGTTTTTTCAAAATAATTATTAAATAGTAAAGACTTTTTAAATAAATGTATAATTTTTTCCATCGTTTCGAATCTCGATCAGTCAAAGATAATAAGTGTTATATTGAAAATTACAACACTGATATTAAATTTTTATTTTGACTTTTCTAAAAATATTGAAAACATCAGGAATTTCGTTTCAGCATATATTTAAATTTTTGCAGTATACAAAATATTCTTATGTTTGTTCAACGGAATTTTTATTTAAACAATCAATATTTTGAAGCAAATTAGTCTTACGAAATTTCTATAGTAGCCTAGTTGTCGTTTCAAGCATTAATTTAATATAAAATTTCATCATTATTATTACATTTCAGTTTTACCAATGATTTGGGTGCCTAATCAGTTAGTTGGTGCACCAGCCGGAACTAATGTAACCATCGATTGTCATACTGAGGCTCATCCACGAGCTATCAGCTATTGGATGTTCAATAATTCCATGGTTTTATCATCCGACAAATACTCAGCGGATATCAAGGAAAACAGCTATAGAACTCAAATGCGTTTGACCATAAAAAACCTGCAGCCTGGCGACTTTGGAAACTACAGGTGCATTAGTAAAAATTCACTCGGTGAAACCGAAGGGTCGATCAGACTTTACGGTAAGTCAATACAGCATAATTGATTTACCGTTGTTTTCTTGAGCATCAGTGGAATGCAGTTATGAAAGTTATTCAAACTTTTCTCGTTACAGAATTTTTGAAACCCTCGGTGCCTCCAAAAGCCACAGAAATAAAAAGCAGCGCGAACAAAGAAGGTGAGATTTTTAAAATGAAAATAAGTATATTTTGAACGCCTTCTCTCGAAGTAGAAAAGAATGAATATATCATTATTTACCAAGCATTCTTGCTTGCAGAATTTAACGAATTTCGAATCATTTTTTGTCGATTCTTTGCTGTCTAAAGCTGCTATCATACGTCCTCAATCTCCCAAAGTTTCATTTGATTTTGTTTGTATATTCGTAGATTTTCCATTAATTTGTTGAATATAAGAAAAGATAGTCATTGAGTAAGGCTGAATTATCGGTCACGACTCAGCTCCGAGATCGAAAGCAAAGCTGAATTGCGTTACACTTTCAAAGCCAATGGCAGGCGTACACGTGTGCAGCAATAGACACTCGCGGTATTTCAAGAGAAGGTTCGGTTTGCATTAGTGGCACGTAAAACGTATGCATATGTGCTGTAAGAATATACGTTTGTATAAGTGGATGTGTATGTGCAGTGAGTGTGTGTGCGCGCGTGTGTGTATAAGGTCGGGGTGTAATAAGCGGGCGCGTATCGAATATACCAACACACGAACTCGACGATGACGGGCGAGCGTGTTTGAGTTAGGCACGTGCCATCCAGGCTCCATTCTTTTCTTATCACGTGCGCGCATCTACTGGGAAATATGAAAAATAGCTTTGACAACTGAGGTAGCGTAGCCTGTGTACGGCTATATAATGCTGCCGCTGATATACATGCAGCGAGAAGAGGTTCATGATAAAAAGAGTGAGTACGTGCATGAGCATACAGCGTATGTAAATGTGTAAGTGTGGCTGGATGTGTGCGGAAAGAGGGGGTGTCGTATGGATGTTGTTGAGGGTGCAAACGAGGCCGATGATGAAGCACCGATGGTAGGTTGATAGGTTTCGATGTACGACATACAATGGAGCCGGCTGGATTCTGAAAAGCATAACATTTTTTGTAAATTAACATTAGGGTACACTCTGCGGCCGCTGCAGCTCTTTCTGCGATATAGTCTTTCGGGCTTTTTGAATATTTTGCAATTTATACGCGAGCATTTTTATCTTATCGATGATACGCGCATGGTCAAAGCCTCTCCTGTACCACAGCCTATAATACGTGCGCATTGAGGTACACGTACACATATTTTCGTATGTATACGTACGGTTATACAGTTTATGCAATCAATAACACAATGACCCGCTCGCGCTCTCTTTATGCAGTACATTCTTTATCTCGGGCTGGCATTTGCATTTTCAAACGTGACATTATATGCGCTGCAGGGAGGGCAAAATTCAACGAGCGCGACCTAATTATGTCCATTTAAAATTCAATTACTGTCTTTCGGAGAACTAACCTATAAGAATACATAACCTTCATATTCAGATGAGAAGCCTGAGAGCGATGTGCACACATCCACTGCTCGCATGGCTCAAATAAAACATTCTGAATAAATGACGATAATAGAAATATTGATGATTACATAAAATTGATCTCCAGAACAATTAAATAATTGACGAGGCCGTGAACAAGGATATATTTCCGCAATTGTCGGCGATATTAGCCTGAATTATCGAAAATTGTCCGTCTTTTACCGGGTTCTTACATCACCTGGCTGCAGGCAGGATTATTTAATAACTGGCCTCTGCAATTCATTGAAAATAAAATCGTAGTAGTGTGCAGTTGGGGCCGAAATTAGTCCACGCGGGGGTCATGAGGGAGCTTAATAATGAGTAGCTCGACTCTCCCTTGGAGAGCATACATCGATCGTGTAGTCCTAATTAGTTATCGCAATGGAATGTGCCCGGTGTGCCGCGTGCACTGCAGTAGCGTCAGGAGGGGGGAAGAGAGAGAGAGAGAGAGAGAGAGAGAGAGAGAGAGAGAGAATGATTTCCAGTATTTGTCGCTCGAGTCGGCGAGAGAGAGAGAGAAAGAGCAACTAGAACTAAAAGAGAAATATAGACAGTAAGAGAGAGTAGGGCTTGGGTGAGAATATGGGAGGCGGAGGAGGAGAAGGAGGTGCAATAGGAAGAGACTCGTGTTCGGCTGACTTAACGGGACTTCTACTACTGGTACTATTACTAGTACTATGCCTTGGCGATGAGACACGTTTAGCTCGAAAGCATCTATAGGTGCTGTGTGCACAAGTTAACCTAATTGATAAGTTACTCTCGTCTCTGCTGAATGAGTTCTGAATGATTAATTGGATGTACGAAACACACGACGCTTACTAAATATTACGCGCATGCATATATACGTATACACATCTATAGTTCTGTCATGTATATGTATATTGCGTGTATATTTGCTGAATAATCTGTTCTCGGCAAAAGATACTGCATTATTCGCGAGGTCTTTCAATTCGAGCCCTCCAGTGCACCGAACTTTCATATTATGTTATATTTTCAATTTCGAAAATGGCTTCGTTGCTGTTTTAGAGGGTTCACTTTTTCAAACATTATCGGCTCTTTTAAATATTATTTGCACTCGCTCCAAATGTTGACTATGCGAATACTGAATTTGAAAAATAGCGCTACTATGAAATCGTACCGCATACGTTGGAATCTAAATATTTTAGCCAGGATAAATTACTTTGCAGCGATGTGTAAACTGATCATTCTCCCATCGCAAGAAGAATGAATAGTGGCTTGAGATGCAAGCTCGCGCGCGCAACGCGTTCTTTGAAATTTTCAACTTTTGTAGTGGTGCACGAGCCTGCACACAATACTTAATGAAAAAGACGTCAAAGCTTATAACGCAATGCGTGTACAAAGACTACACACACCTAGCCACACGCATACACATACAGCACACGGATCGCAGATGAGATAAATTTACGCATGGAGCGAGATTAGTACAGCTGCTACTGCTGCTGCTGCGCAGAAAAGCGAGTTTAACGTAGTCACTGGGTGAGGGTGTTCTCTGTTGTGCTACCTCAGCATCGCTATTAATAAACGCGCGCGTTCTTCAAGTGCCAGTTTTCGTGTTAGCGCAGCTTTTGCACGTGCTAAAGATCTTGTCTGCTTGAAAACTTATTAACCCGCTGAGACCTATTGAGTCTTTGAGATAAAGAATGTGCTTAAAATATGGTCACTACCAGTCTCCTGTTCTTATTTTATAATATTTCGCCAATTTATTTTCCTTCTCAGCCATTGTTTCATAGTTTAGTACCGCTTGTAGTAAAATCGCTACAAGTATACTTTGTAATGCTAAACTACAGTTTGAATGATATTACCAAACAATATAAAATGCTTCTATTTTGTTTTCGTAAGACTTTGAATTATTACATGAACAAAAGCTTATTTTATTATTTTTAATATGTATTCAATAACTTAATAAGATTAAGCATTCAAGAATGAAAAGCAGATGGAATTTTCGTATCGTGAAAAAAAATTCACTAATTTGACTCGCGATTGCCATTTCATAGAAAAAAGAGCTCATACGAGTAGAAAAGCAAAATGAAAAAAATCTTTATTTCTGTAGCACGTATGTATGAAGGCAGTTACGCTCAAGCGTCCATTTGCAATATTCAAATGAAATTCATAGACTGGCATCAATTTTCAAGGCGAAATTCGTTTTCATAAAAGAATCGACCTGGTTTCCGCGCGGCGTAGACGGGAATACGCGCCGCAGCCTGCGTATATATATCTGCGATTGATATGCCCTTGCAGCGCATATCACGACGTCGAGCTCTTTTCATCTTTTCTCGCGGTCGTGGATCGTACACAGTCTACGGGCGGGAATATCTCTGCGTGTATCCTTTTCGATCTCTGTGATACACTGCGCTCCGTTTATATCGAGCTTATATAATAATAACAATAATAATACATTCGCTTGTCATAGCATACAGATAGGTCTCAACGGCCATGTTATTATATGACAGGAGAGCTCGCGACAGCGTCCGCCGACGGTGTATATATACCTATTCGCGTGCAAGAGCTATGGAAAAAGAGAGTGAGAGAGAGGGGGTGAGGGGGTGAGAGCAGAGATAGAGAGGGAGAGAGAGACAAAGACGGAAAGAGAGTTCATTCGCTCGTGTACACACTCGCATCGCACGGCCCAAACACAGCTCGCAATATACGTATACATAGCAGGCCAGCGCAGCCGTGGCTGCGGCTATAACATCATCCTGGGCAAAACAAAGTTTAGCGACGGGCATATTTAAACTTTTATTCGAAAACTTTTTAGTGGCTTGAGCCTCCTCTTTCTCACTCTTCTCGGACCGTGCTATTTCGTGAATATACACGCCTACAGAAAATAAGAATAAAAGAGAGAAAGAGCGTGGGCGAGCGCAGGACTGGCATAGAAAATGTGTCCCGTGCAGGAGATCCAAGGGGGTCTAGTTAGATGACAGCTTTGCTATCGTCTGCTGCTTTGCTCCGGCTCTCGTTTTTTTCTTGTGCCGTACGAGCGAAAAGGCCTCTGTGTGTTTACTCTGTATCGTATAATAATATAACGAGGAATTCAGACGCTCGAGTTGGCACGCGCGCGTGTGCAAGTGAATAGGACTTTGGGCTTTTTCGCCGCCTACCTTGAATAATAGACTTTTTTGACAAACATTTAACGTATATTTTACAAAGTTCTGGATAATTTATCATAACTCTTGACACTTTTCTACCGGCTCGTGTTTAATTATTAAACTTTCATAATTATACCATTTATGTGCATTGAAGCGCGAGGCAAAGCACGGCACGAAAACAGATTCAATTTCAATTCTCATTGTTTGCAAATTTTATTCACGTATTTAGCCGTGCTGCTTCCAAAGATAATTTTAATTTTTGATTGTTGTAGTAAGCACGTGGAGAAATGTTTTTTTCCTCTTAAATTAAGGCGCCAGTAAAAAGAAATTAATACGCAGATAATCGCGGAAAGGGCGCACAGTATCCCGAGCGAGACACTTGCATACCAATGATTCACCATTTCTGTTGCACATTCATATGCAATGCAACAAGTTAAACGTTTTTCAAAAGCTACAGTTTGCCGTATACGTATAGCAACAGATTTGCCAGTTTTCAAATACTATTATTCATGCTTTAACTCAAAAGCTTTCTTTGCGCTGGCATGCAAAATGTTATCATATATTTCATTTGTTTTCTATTTTGATGTGATTTACGGGAGTCCTATGGAAGTTGTATACAACTTCATCGTGCAGCAAAATGGTCAGTCGAAATTCATATTTATTGGGGCGTGCTGCGGCCGTGCACGTACTAGAATAATAATTAGCAATATTTATATTCATTAGTAGCGAGGCGACATCCGAAGAAACTCGTGCGCTCAGTTGTGGCGCACCATAATTAGAGGCGCGGAGCTGGGCATTAGAATTTAGCTAAATGCAGCGAGCGACTTTCAAGAACTATACCCTCATTAAGAGTTTCCGATTGTTGCTTTTAACAGCTCGAGTTGCCGTAAACTCTACCAATCATGGTAAATAAAATTATAAAGAGCATAACTAATAAAAGACAGCTGAAATGAGGGAGTGCATGAATTAGCAAATGTCACGAGAATGAGAAACAGAGAAATAGAGCGCTGAAGTTCGTACGAGTTAACTAATTGTGGTGTGGAATAGTACATGACGAGGGCGCGTTCGATCATGTACTCACACGTACCCCAACTTTTACATGCGTACACTGAGTTTGCTTACTTAAACATTGATAGCGAATGCGATGGATAATGCTCATTACTCAATTCCCACGCCCGAGCATATAAGTATTTATTTATGCATCACATCGCTTCCTGCCGAGTATCCTTGCTTGTTCAAAACATTCCTCCTTCCTCCAGCACAATGCACATATATGCGCACACATGATTATTCTTTTGGTTTCCTTCATAGAGAAAGTGCTGCGTTCAGACTAACGGATAAGCCGGTGTTTCTTGTTTGTGTGCATTTTTCAGGTCGCAAAAGCACGACTGCCTCGCCCAGACGGACAACGACCATTTGGCCGGCACCCTATACCCCGTATTATCCGCGGCGTACCGAGCGGCCAAGCCACCGGGAAAGCGCTGATTACGAAGACAAGCGAGGACGCGGCAGCAGTAGCGGTGGCAGTGCTAGCTCTAACGCTTTCTTGGGTGAGTAATACTACCACAAGCGCATCACGAAACATCATACTCACTTATGTTCCACGAAGCCTCTTTTAACCCAAGTAACCCAAGTATCCACTTCCGCTCTCTTTCTCTTGTTCTCTCTCTCTTTTTAGCCTGCGTGCATTTGTGTGCAAGAATGTGCGAGTATAGGGTCGGTATGGGTGTCTGAGTCATGTAGCAAGTTCAAAGTGCAACCGGGCGCTTTCGGCCAAGCGTGAAGCTTTTGCTCTTGCATTAGCTGGATATGTATCGATGCAATCGACCAGAGATACACTGTATACGCTAGGGCGTGAGAGAATTAAGCTATTCCGCATCATGCACCATCGATCGTGGGTAATTCGTGATTTTATTTCATTCCCCAGGCGCGTTTAGAACATCAGCGTTAAAGTTTTTTCAGGTAATTTCGGTTTCATAAAGTCCTCTGAATTATGAGTTTCATGCAAGCTCCCTCTGTACCTAGTAGTAATTGGAATTCTCAAACTCACAGGAACGGAGAAAAGACAAAGAATGTCTTTGTCGAATTCTACTGTCCAGATATGTGAGGTACTATTAACACTTTTGATTGTGAGATTGCGCAAAGTGTACGTTGTTGCCCAATAAGCATTACGTAGCGGGGTTGAGCGCTACAAGTCGCGGGTCAATAATACTTGTGTGTTGTCGAGTATGTTCTATCAAGCAGATAACAGATTCCGCCTAAAGATACACGAACTGGCTCAATCAGTAAAATTAAAGACGACCTATTCCGCTAATTAACCTAATCGGGCGCAACTGCATCCGGTGACTGTACGTACACGTACGTATGCGCACGCTGTATGTACATACATTTACTCGATACTTGGTCAAAACACGGTCCTGCAAGCACGTGCTTCCTCTTACATATACAGACTCACAAACACGCAAACACGCGCACACAATAAAGCTTTGCCAGTATATGCATTCAAAGAGCTGCAGAGATAGCAATTGAAAGAGAGGTTGAGAGAAGGAGAGAGAGGGAGAAAGAGATAGAGGGAGCGAGTGGATGTACTATAAAGGATGCCAAAGCGATCGGATTCATGTGCTTGGTTTAGTTAATCAGACCTTTAATTACAGCATCGATTTCCGAGTAAACATCTTATTCTCCTTTACAGTCATTTTAGCCAGATTTATGTAAGGGCTTTGTAATGTTGTCTTTGGTAACAAACAATCTTTCGAAAAACCTTTCTTTCGGAATTTTTGCCAACTTCTCTTGAAAGCTCAAGTTATCAAACATCTAAATCAGTGTATTTTAAAATATGCGAATAAAAATATACCGAAAGTCGATTCTTAGCAGTTTGGCCAACGCACGAGGAAAAAAACGTTTCAAGCCGTAGTGCGCGATAAACTTAGCAAAAGAACTAGAACGACTTCTAACGATGTTGGTTTAGGAGTTTCAAAGCTCAGGAGTAGAAGGAAAAATGAAAAGAAAAAACGGATTGAAAACTTTACATACATACAGCTGTATAAAAAAGCTGGACAGTATACACATGGTTTTTTTTAAAGCTCTTGCATACACGTATGCAAACATGCTGGTAAGTAGATTTTTCTTGGAGCAAGGGTTTTAATGCAAAGTAAAAATGTCCGCCACGTCTTAGTACAGTGAACGTCTGTTCTCTCCGCAGAATACTTATCAACCTCAGGCTGAATGAAACCGCGATTCGTTATTGCTTATTGAAGCGAGATTGTCTAATGAAGTAATAGAGTTTACACGTGCATTAATTGTTTCTGGCACGCGATACATGAACGATTGATGCGCATGGAAAATTAGCACAACAGCAAAAATGTGAATATAGGTTTAAGTGTTAGAGATTAGATACCGATGTAGAGTAATGAATATTTAGCACTTTTCTACTCTTGACGCGAGGGAAAGAAAAAGAAGGTCAATGTAGCAGTAACTGATATACACTTTAGATAGCGTGGGTATGTACATAGCACCGCTAGGACATAATGTAGACATACGACATGCGTCACCACCGTAAACGTATGCCCTGCCACTGCTCTGTCTCGAGTGAGAATCCGGTTAATATTAACTATGTGACAGTCTGGAGTATGTCGTAGGATTTCTTATAGTACCCAAGCACTAGGACGGTGAACGCAAGCACATACATGTTTTTCCCTAGCGCTTTCCCGCTTTTTTCTGTGGAAATCGAGAATTTCCCGAGCTTTTTTTAATCTTGCAACGAGGTGCTCGTATCATACGACGTGTGTGTGTTCCATTCTTAACAGACTACTTGATTCATTGCGCATCTAAGGTTTTTTTCATTCAACCGAATCATAGTGAATTTATCTGCTCAGAGCGCTTGTGGGCTTGCCTACAAGTGCAGTTTGCGAATTCGTACTGGGCAGAGTGGTCCAGTGATCTGGCTTCAACATATTGCCATGTCAAATTTATAATTAATGTTTTTGAAAATATTGTTTTCTTTTTAATGTAATGGAAAATGAAAAAATAAGTTCGTGTTAATACTTCAGGATGTTTCAAATCGATTAAAGCTCGAAACGAAAATTATTATTCAACAAATACGCCCGCACGGCGTCCAAAGTTCAGGTTTATTGCTTATATTGCACCAGTTCGAACAAACGCAGACGCTATGTGTGCAGTTTGCAGCTTTAGCCGTCAGGTTCACCTCCCACAGGCCGTCAACGCCATTCATATGGAGCATCGTTCAGTCGCGAAGCCACAACTAACTGTCTAAACTCCCCAGGTGAGAATAAGCGCAGATCGTACGCCCAGTCACTCTATACGCAAGCAATAGTGACTGCATGAGCGAGAGAGATGGCAGTAGAGCTTGCAAAACTTATTGGCCGTGTCGTGCGAGCCTGAACGTGTCCTCTAGCTACATATTATGCTCAACGAGACACTCTATCCCTTCATGTGTCTTTCGACGTAGTTGAATTGTATAGCTCATCGTACTGATCGATCTCCATCTTGACACTTAGCTACTCTCGCGTGATTAACGGCTCACTTCCCTCATTTTAACGTGTTGTAATACAAATTATAACAGAGCACCCTGCTGATGCAGTACCAATAAGCTCTCACTTTCATTGATAGGAAATACCAATGAAAGTTTGCCAGAAAATCAATAAATCCTTTTATTTTATCAATTCTCATATAACATGGAATAATTTTTATATACTCGAGTAATTATCAATAGTTTTTGGTAGTTATCTTATTTCGCAGAATGACAATTCATAACAAATTTTCCTAAAACTACTTAATAAAGAGCCTACACTTAAAATTTAAAAAAAAACTAATCGAACTACGAACGACTCAATTTTTTACAAATAATTTTACTACAATCACCTATACAATATTGCGTGCTCAGTATCAAGTTTCAAGTTACAATATCTAAATCTTTCCAAAACGCAATCGATATGCCCGATTATATAAGCAAAACTTGAGAAAGCTATGCTGAAATCTGTTGAATATTGCTTTTGCATAGAATGGATTTAAATGAGAATATAGCAATGAAATTTGCATCGTAGCTATCTTTAGTCTTAAAAATACTTCATTAACTGATCGATTTTATTTTGTTCAGAAAAGTTCTTTCAAGTATGTGTAAAAAGGTTCATGAATGATTGTAAAATTGTCACTATCCTGACAATATGTTTCTGTTGATACAGTAGTCCTTTTCTCCTGTAAAAGATAAACCAATATACTATGGATAACATGCGAAGGCTGGAATGAAATATAGATGACCTTCCTGGTTCTTTTCAGAAGCCCCCACGTGGCGAAAGTTGTCTCAAAAAATACTTTCTTATACATAAATGTCTACATTCTCGGAACTTTTCAACTTAAATTTTTTTATAAAGTTTGAAAAATAGAAAAATTTTACGAATAAATCGTAGTGATTTGTTTAGAACTTTTCAGTTAAACAATATCTGATGTGCAAAACAAATACAAAGATAATTTAAAATTCAATCTATTTTGAAAGTGCAATAAATTCGTTTTTAAACCAATTTGGTACGGTATCGATCAAAGTATTGAACTATACACAAAATATAATGTAAATGTTTAATGTTAAATATAAAATATTAGGTTTCCTATAAATACGCATGGTTAAATTTTGTAGAATTTATTCAATATTTTATTATGTGCAACATAATGGATGTATAATTCAACAGTATAACGTCGCATTTCTTCAGTAGCACATAAAGGGTTTATATGTACGTACGCCTCTTATTATATGCTTGGTCCATGTTTATGTAATGTATGAGTCTGGCTATGTGTGTATACGTGCGCTTACAAGCGTAAATATTCGTGCACATACGTGTGGAAAAAAATATAAGTCTTGGTTCAAAAAAGACGCCTCACAACCTTGAGTTCTCACGTATCAGTATACATGCGGTTGTAGGTGGTTGCATGAATGTATGTGTGGGTGTGTGTATATATATAATATGAGGGAGGCAACGACAGAGGCGGATGGCGGCATTTTCGCGCGCTTCTAGAATTCATACCTAGGCTTTATTGCGTATCGTAAAAAAAATATAGCCAACCGAGCTCTTGCGGCATCACAAAGCTATTTTCCTTTTCTTCTCTCCTTAGGAGGGCGGGAGGGAGGATGCTTCTCTCATGACCTCGGCTCGGTAAGTCACCATGAAACAGCTTGAGGTATCTTTGCATTCTCGATGACTTCTCGATGCTGCCGGAGCTTTGCGAACACATAGACGATAGCGTATAAGCCTCGTCACAGTCGCGTAAGGTGAATGGAAGGTTACTGTATGGGGGATGGTAACGAGCGAGCGCGTATACTAGTGCATGCCGATGGAGTATTAGAGTACGTTTGTATGTGTACGTGTGTGGGCTTGCAAGCTAGATACATATGAGTATGTGCGTGTGGGGGAGAATGCGCGAGCGTGTATATGCCTCGCTTCACGCAGGATATCAAATTTATTCGCGCTGCACCGAATTTCCCATGAGTGCACACCGCTTGAATATCTGCTTACGATTAGGGCACGCTGCTTCCCTAATGCCGATGTAGTTCTATATATTTATAAATATACATATAGGTATACCTGACTCGGTATCTATAATGCCTGTACGAGAGATCATGAGGATATATACACACACAATATACATTTCTATTACCGTCATCGATATTAAGCGTGCCTATAAATGTATAAGGTTACACTTCTTTCAGTTTGAAATGCACAAGAGAGCGGCAGGGTTTACAATTTCTGTCGGTTCTGACGTTAATTATGAATCGCTGGCGTTTACGGTGCGCTAGTATAATTATTCCGACAAAAACCTCACCATCGCAGCGTACATTAAGCAGCTCACGATCGAAGCTTCGAGATGTGCAGACTGCGGGACGCTTTTTTATTTCGCAGTACGCCGTCTATAGACAAATGGACTCGCGGCCGGCCAATATATCTCTCTCGATAATTAGACTGGAATAAAATGTAGCGTAGGGATCGGGCCACTTCTAACGAGCATACACACCGCGTGCGATTCATTTTATCTGCTCGATATATTCATTGAGTATTATCCGGTGCGAATCGGCGCGACCCTGCACGCGAACACGGCTTCCTCGCTAAAGCATAAATCGTCGCCCGGCGCTTGCTTTCGTTATTACGCACCTCTCGCGCGTGCTACGAAATGCTGATCTATGTGCAATCATTGCCCGTGCCTTGAGAAGCCACTCACACACACGCGCGCTCACAAACACCCGCACACACGAACGACGATCGGTTATTACATTTTGCCGTATACGCGTTATGTGCGTGGGTCCAATCTGTGAAGGAATAATACAAGGATTATGTCGAAACGTAATAAAGAAATAGCGCGAATGAGAAAGAAGGGTCACTTTATCTGCTTCTTGCTATATAGCTCGCGCTTTTATGTGTGCGTATGTGTATGTATGTGTGTATGTAGTAGAGAGGAGGCAATAGATGTGCGCGCGTACATTCCATACTGCTGCCGGAGAATAACTGCTTGGGGAACGAAGCCTATAGAGCGCGTAAGGCTTGCCTGCGTAAGTCTGCTTATCTGTACCCCTGAAAGACATAAATTTAGACTACCACTGTGGGAATAGGTATACTCTTACGCAGCTATTAAAGATTTTCTATAAAAATCATTTTTTTTTTACAAAAATAACATTAAAATTTAGGATTTTGGCCGATTTAGATTATTATAAAATGTTGTCATTTTATATAGCAATTTATATTTTTTTTGTATAAATTTTAAAACAGTTTGAACAAATAAATTTCAAGATTAGTATTCCATTTTCTAAAAATTAACGCGTACTGATAAATATTCAAACTTTTTAAAAAAAATTTCACCGAATATGAAAAAAAAGATGGTACTTTTTTATTACCTAGAATGAAAACTTTTTTCGTACAAGAAGTACAAGACAGGATATAAGCATTCGAAGGTGAGAGTTTATCTACACAGGTGCATGTAAAATAAGTGCAAAGATTTTATACAGACAAAATGGTATAAAGCAAAGAGACGAGTATTAGAGTAAAGTTATCAAGAATCTACAGTAGTGAGAAAATTGAGTTGGAAGTTTCAGAAAGGCGGGTCACATTCCTCAAGCCAAATGCTAACTGCGTCAATGCAAAAGTATTTTTCAAGGTATGCGTGTGCGAGTGCACGCTGCACATCGTGATCTACGTATACGCGCTCGTTCATTTGCCAAGCGAAGCATATCTATATTTTTTCCGTGGAAAATTCGCAAGCCAGGTATTATTTCATCGAATAAAAGCAAGTTCAACGTAGCCGTTCCAACTTGTCATCTGCTATCGTCCTTTTTAGGCTTTCGAGCTTCAAAACATTCATTAAAAATTTTCGATCCGCCCGAAATTGTCTCGCTTAGCTGTGTATGAAATTGAAAATACTGCGCGTCGTCCTCGCGTGCATATAGACGCGATAGCGTCGAAGGGGACACGGAGAAAGGTAAAAATCTCGGCATTTTTCCACGGCTGCACGTAGTATTATTCATAACTTGGACGCGTAACAAAAATATTCAGTAATATACGCCTGCGAGGCAGCGTAAGCAGCGAGCGAGCGAAGATTGCTCCTATGCAATACAATAGCCTATATAGCGGCGGTCGTGCATATGCATCAAGACACCCAGGCCGTTGCTCAACTGGCGCTGCTGCTGTGCTACTACGTGTACAGCAGTGCTAAACTTTTCCTTCCACGCTATCTTTCTCCCGCACACGCCCGACGCCGTGCGGCAGCGGCAAATGTATATTATGCTCTCCTCTTGCCAGACTATAAATGTACGGCTGCTGCAAGCTCGGCCGCCGCCTCGTAGCTCGTATAATGTAGCTCTCTCTCTCTCTCCCTCCTGCGCGCTCCTGCTCCGTCTACATGCTCTGCTGGGATAACCTAATCTCGCGCGAGTGCTATAATTAATGGATCGGGAGCAGCTTTTCTTGCTGGCGCTGCGCGTGCCCACGCCACCGCTGCTCTGTTGTCCTACACCAATCCCGACTCCGGACTCCGGACTCGCGCAACTCCCGACTCCCGAGTGTCATCTTTGCTCGCGCAGTTTCCAGATGATAGACTTTGCTTTGCGCTGCTGCGGTGAAACCCTTGGAAATGATGAGGCTTTTTAACGCGCCACAATGCGCTGGGACCCTCGAACACAACTTGCCTCAGACTCGCGCAATATATTGATAATAAGTTAGCGCTCTTATTGATTAAAGAGAAACTCTTATCCTTGCTGGACGCTGTGCGGTGGTAGCGGCTGTGCCGCACTTGGAGGAGAGAAACTGATAGCAGAAATGAGCTTCCGTACGTTACTGGCTACGGGCTTGGCGCGAGCGCGTAAAAGTGTTAATATCGCGAATAACGCGGCATGCAGCACTGGCAGCTGTATCGGCAGCAGAAATAGCAGCTCACTTTGAACAACTCACCAGCGATTTCCATTAGCAAATTGAAGTCTCAACGCAAACGACGCAAACTCCCCTTGTATGTCTATATCCCGCGTCCACGCTCGCGTGGGGAAGCTCGCATACGCGCGCGAGCTATGCGTATTAATAACAGCATAAATATTTCGCATGTTTGTGGTTCGATGAAATTTTTGCTTTTTCGGTCTTCTCCGTATTCAAAGCTATTGTAAATATTTGTTAGCTTTTCCGTGCCGCGCGTATATTACCGAGCGAAAAGTCACACAACTGCAGCGCCTACACAGAACGGGTGAGAGATTGGTGAAGGGGGTCAGGTTGGAGGGTTGGGCTGGGGTTATACTCACGGAAGGGGTAAAGGGTACGAGGCGGTCTACTAGTTTCAAATATGGAGAGAAAGAGCGAGAGAGAGAGAGATGTTACATAACATTGCATTGGTGGGTACGATCACCTCTGAAAGAGAAAATTGCAGTCTTTATGACCTCAACAAGCGCTTGAGCGCGGAATCTGGTAATCAATTAGCGAGGCATCCGATACATACTGAAGCCACGGAAACCGTTCTCATAATCATAATTTGCACGTATACACGGAGCACGTATGCAAAAAGTAGAATAATACTATTCGAAAATTATCATGTAATTAATTCGAAAGTAAATTCAACCGATTATTCACTTTATTTAAATTTTATATCAGTTAATAACATTTTTATTACATCCACTTACCGTTTTAAAATGAAATTTCGTCGCTGAATACAAATTTTCGTGAAAACTAAGAGACTAATTTTGATAATAATCCAAACTTGTGTCCGCTGAATGATATACTAATTATTTAACCAGAATTATAACGATCAAGTAAGATTTTGCGTTTTGGACGCAAAAAGTTATCATTGAAATGATTTCGTACAAAGAGGCCTACCAAAAAGTAGATATTGTTTGTTGGACAGATTTTGGGTGCATCATGATATTTCAAAATATTCATAAACAAGGCGTAGGCGAGTGTAATGCTACGTGTATATTCATAAACGGGCAAATACTGTCGTTGCAGGGTTATCACACACGAGCTTATATTATTATATGTGCCGAACAAGCGCGTATAGCTGTCCACCTGCACACGCACGCGCTTTCATATGCAAGGTAAAGCGATCCCGCATTAACGCCTCGTATAGGTGCAGGCACGTGTGCGTGTCTCCGTACGTTTAATATTTGAATAATGTGCTCTGCATTATTGCAGAGTCATGCGATATCCGCTAGGTATACGTACTCATAGAGCAAAAGTGAAACTGAAAAATTCGATGCGTGTCCCAGCTGATGCTGCTGGCATATTCTCCATTTGGCTACGCGCATTCTCGATTCGTAATTAAATTTGCGTTGATACAGCTAGTACTAATAAAAGTTAATTCAGCCCCACGATCGATAATTTGATATTTTAATTTACATTTTTAAAACAATTTGAAAATATCTGAGTCAATTGAAGGCATAATAATTACAATTATACAAATTTACTTGAATTTTTAAGTAGTTTCATGTAGCGCTCAAAGTAGTTATTGTGACTTGCACGACTAAGATAAATACGTAAGATAATGAACATACCTGAATTCTAATAATCATAATATTCAAAATACCTTGCCTTGTGATGTTACAGGGATCTGTTACACGTAAACCAAGTTACGAATTTAACATTTTTTAGTGCAACAATTACCTGAAAATTTATGAGAATTAATAAATATGAAATAATAATACTGGATCATTATTAAAATATTACCTTTCGATTTGCTTGTACAGCTCATGATACAAAAAAGTATTAAAAAACGTAAAATTAAAAAGATTAAAAAATGTTATAGTCATATCTTTTTTTTGTAAGGTGAAAAGATAATCAAAAACATAGCAAATGAAGAAAAGGTCAAGTCTGAGGGAAATAAAGAGAAACATTAATTAAGACCTTTTGAAGTATTCACACCTGATGTGCGCCACTATAAATATACCTACTTTTGCACAATCCTCTTACAGCATGAGCGACGACAAAGTCTCCTTATCTGTAACTTGTCTTTTGCTGAATTCTGTGCACTGCTCTTCAAGTCGCGTAAGCAAGCCACGCGACGTCTGCTTTTCTCTCTCGTCTGTTTTTCTCTCTCTCTCTTTCTCCGCGATCATTTACTTTTTGTCGTATAAGTATATATGCGCGCACTCGAGTATTCGTGTGTAGGCGCATATAAATGGTATATAAAACAGATACGTTCATTCGAGCCACATGGCACGCGAAGAAAAAGCTGGAATTAAGAGGAACAGCGTTTAAGTAACCGTGAGGTAGGAGGAGGCGGCTGCAGCAGGTCAGGAATAAGAAGGGTACAAGAGCAGAAGATTGTCGACGAGGTTTATTTATATATGCGCTCTATAGAGTAAGAGGATAAAGCGCGCGCAGGACGAATGCCGACGCTACAGTGGCACAAATACGGGGTAGCGAGGCCGAGGCGCATGTACGCGCGGCTGCATCGCCGAGAAGTGACGAGCGTGCACGTTTCAACTCGAGGAAACGCATAAAGCGAGCGAAAGAAGAAACGCTAAGGAAATACTCGTCAAGCAGAACGTTTGTCTCCAACGCGCCTCTCTGCCACTTTACGAATAATTCGCCTGTAAAGTAAAAGCCGACGACGGCGAGCAGAGCCTCATCTCGACTCTGTGCGCGCATTACTTATCTTGCTAACGCGCTTTTCTACGCGTGTGACACGCCGAGCTGAGCTTGGGGCCGTGTACCATACACGAGTTCGTAAAAAACCAGAAATTATAGCTCATTTAGAGTACATCGTGGAAAATACTTCGTGCCTGAAAAAACCTACGCGTTAGACGCAGACATTGCTTGACACATTAATTGTGATTTTCTTAGTTGTGAAATGACACCTGAGTCGATTGTTAATTTTGACCATTCATCAAATTTTGCAGACATCTTTTTCGAACGTTTTAAATAACACGATAAGAAAGGTACTCTAACCTCATAAAATTCGAGCTCGACTGAGAACAACTGTCGCGCGAAAAATTAGCCGTGTGATACTTTGCGGAAGACAAATTTTTTCACCCGCGACTTTGATAATTTGTGTGGGTGTGCATGGCTGTTTGTAGAAGAGAAAGGGAGAGCTCGAAATACTTCATACACAGTCTGAATACTTTTAAACTCGGTGCTAGCTACCTCGCGACTCGAGGGCACTCGAGTCTTTTAATTTTTTGGCAAAACAGTCTGAGAGGTCGAGCGACGAGCCATCCGTTAATGGCAGATTAACGTTAATTACTTGCATCTTAAAATAAGATGGCAAATTGTTGCTCTCAAAGCGCTTTTTCTTAAAAAACGTTGAAAAAACTTCAGAGGAAAATTAGGATATTTGCTTTAGTTAGTAGAAACAATCCAGTTTAACTTTTTTTTTTTAAATCAGCTTGTTGAATTAATGAGCGGTAGTTAGTAAATTAGATCACTGATGGCTGTGGCATTATTTTTCAAAGCAAACACTAAGGACCAAGCGCGGGATAGAAAAATGACCTCAACAGCTGAAAATATTAGCGAACATTTGCGAGAGAAAACAACGTAATTTTTCTTGCTCCAACTAGGTTTTACTATATAATTAAGTTCGTCTGTTGTGCGTTATACGTTCGCACGTGAACCAGCCCTAGGTCTGTACTGTGCTTGGAGTGTATATTTATAGTGTACATACTTATAGGAACCGTTACAGTAATTTATCGCTCAACGAAATTGCATATTAATTAACTTTAATGAAAGCGTCGAATACAACGACGAGTGTATAAGTGCGCACAAAAGTAGCAGTCGAAGTTGGCGAACTTAAAGGTATAAACATGTACGATCGTAAGGCAACAGGGCGAAATTAGCTGCTCTTTGATGTGTCGCTTTCATAAATAATGTAATTAATTATACGCTTGCTGGTCTTCAAGTGCACGCTGCGCACAAATACGCGCATATACCTGCACCTGTGCACACATCGTGCGGCTCAAGTTGTATTCGAGCTGCACTCGAACATACAGAACGAGAAGAGGGTCGTTTTTTCGATCGACTTTCGAGCCTCTTTTCATCTTCTTTTGCTACACGCATCAATGTCTTATCCTCTTCTCGCTTAGCACCCAGTTAAAACGACTACTGCAGCTCTAGACTGTACAAATTTATTCCCAAACATCGCAGCACGTACTTTTTCTTGCAATGCTGCGCTATTGAATCTTACTCGCACACCCACACATTGAATATCGATGGAAAGGCTTTTTTACAGAAATGTTTGAGCTCGTATAATATTCAGCTAGTTTTTCAAGAAATACTATCAAAATTTACTTCAAAATAAAATGTTTGAGTTTGAAAAAAGCTTTACTTGTTTCAAATTGTCTTACTTGCTGTTCTAATTTTTTCTGTCGAATTTAAAAACCCGGCGAATAATAATTAAATTTGTGTACTTTGAGTTTCATTGAAGTGAATAATTTACCAAAGAGGGAAACATTTCACAGGACTCTTTCATTTTTTTGCACGGCCTCAATCGAAGGCAGACGAAGAAAGTAATTGAAAATAAGCGTATTTGTACAGAAAAAGCTCCCACATTGACGTTAAAAATGTTAAATTATTAATTTTGAAATATGGGTAAAACCAAACTTACTAGCGGTACATTTGATTTCACTGAATATACGTAGCAGAGGAAATTCGATAACGCGTATATTGTGTTTAAACCCAATGAGTCTATTCCGTTCTCGTACATGTGCAACTAAAAATCGATACAAGTTTGAATTCGAATCTTAGAATTAAATGGTAAATCAAAAGTTTACCGATGCAGACTTGCAGAAAACCGCTACTCGATTAAGTTCATTATCGCGAGTTCTTAATACAAAAAACGTGAGAAGGCGATTATGAATAAGAAAAATAAACAATTTTAAAGATGGTAAAATGATGATTTGAAACGTAAAGCTGAAAATACCGTCGAACCTCAAAGGTTTTTAATGCACCTGCGTGCAGTGCAAGATGACGTCGAGAAATATTTCAAGAAAAAGTTGACAAATTTTTTTTCGGCAAATAATGTAGCAGTAGCATATAGGTAGAAACGGCGGCAGCGGCGCCGGCAAAGCGGGGGAAGGTGCAGCAACGCAACAGAAGTGACAGTACTAGAAATAGGTTGAAGTTTTAGCTGGAAAACACGTCTAGCAGTCGCGTAACTACGTGCGTGCAGTCTTGCGTAGATGTAACGTGAACTTTTTTACGATGATCCGCGGCAGGTAGCTATACAAACGTCTTTTCATATCTGCGGTGCCCCTCTTATCCTCCACCGTATCTTTCCAGATCCAATTGCCGCTCTGTCTTTCTGCTTCTTTCTCGCAGCAGCCGCCCGTCGACATGGATTACTTTTCAGGGTTGTTACTTTTTTTTTCTATTCTTTTACACCTCCTCATCTCTTCTTGCCATTGCTATACATTTACATACAAAAGCGAGTCGCGAATATGAGAGAGAGAGAGAGAGAAAGCAGGGAATAAGCACTGAAGCACAGAAGTATAGCGCGAGACAACAGTCTTGGGTAAACATGCGAAATGCATTTTCTGTTTCAGGAAGCTCATACATCATCAGATGGAGTGCACCTCAGCTGATGGTCGTCGCTGTGCAGTACATCTTGACTGGGCCGTACATACCGCCTTATGTTCCTCAGACCGCGAATTGAGTGAGCGCTTCTTTCTCGTCGTCGTCGACGTCGTTTCATCACTGAATTTGTGAGTGCTATAGCTGCGCCAGCGCCAGCATCCTTCGAGACTACTGCGCTGTATTATGTTTTATGCTTGCACGCGCTTCTTTGAATTTTACATGCTAAAATTTTACTTTAGAATGACATGTGAGGTCACGAGAAAATATCTCTCTTGAGTCTTCAGTTACGTCAAGCAAACAAAAATAAAAGTAAAAGAAGAAGCACGCGCACAGCCCCCTCTCTGCATGTTGATATTTTTTTCCATTTTATTCCAACCGTATAACTATGATGTGCACCCAAATTTTATGTTATGTACGACTTTCATATTACATTAATAATGCATGTATTAAAATGATCATGTCTGCTTCGCTTCGTGCTTTTCAGAAACGACAGCCGATCGTCAACAGTCAGCATACCAAGTCTTGTGACAACTTGGTAATTCTATTTTAATGCCAATATTCTCTTGGAAGCCATACGAATTCGCCATGTTAGTTCGGCACATTCTCTGCTCTCAAGGATCGTGCCACTCGTTATGTGACGCCAATCATGAATCATCGCTTTTCGTTGTTCTACAAAGTGTAAGAGGTGATGAGCTCGATTTATTCTTACAGTTTTCATGGTGAAATCGTGAAAAGTAGAGGAACATTTGTAAATTTGATATAGAAAACGCTTATATTGATTGAATACCTCAAGATATTGCTAATTTGGTAACGAAACATAAAAAGTTTTATAATACTGTGTATCGAAAAAAACTTTGCGTACATCGGTATATTTTTATGTCAATTTGAAGGGTGCAAGTTTGCATCGACTGCCAATAAATATACAAAATTCCATGAAAGTATTTAATTAGACTTCAGTACAATTTTTGAAAAAAAACTTGAAAAATATATTATAACTTAAAAAAAACACGACTACTTCTATTTATATTTGCCGCTTTCAAGTTTTGGAGGATTGATATTCCTTACTTTTTTTACTAGATGAATCTTATCGAATTGAAATTGAAATGATAGGAAACAAATTTTAATTAACACAAAATATTATCTTAGTCTTCGGCAGTGAATCACTTTAATATTGTCATAAATCAAACAAAAGTTAAAAATAATCAAGGAAACATTTTTGTGATATAACTAGAATATTGTATAAATGCCATCACTTCTTATCTCTATTATATCAAAAATATAAATAACGAAACATTTCAATTGAATGGTCTTGATTATGCTCGATTGATCAGTCGATGTATTTTTGTTTCACGGTAGTAGAGTTTAGAGTATATTTCTAAAGCCAATTCAATAGTTCTGGACAATATGTTTTACGGCACCAACGAGCACATAAATGGTTTTCATTAAAGCAATTATGCGTTTGACTGCCAACTTTCCAGTCATAACAAAGTTTCCGCAGCTTACTCGTACACCTGCAAATTGTTAGTCGAATTAATTCTGCTTTCCACAGCAAAGCTTCATCGTTTTCATTCTTCGACGCACGTTAGTACTCACCGTGCAACGAGATGAATGATAAAAAAAAAGTCAAACTCTCAAAAGTATGCATAGACAATGATGGTTTCGCAGTGAAAGCTCGTTTTGTCATTGAAAAAGCCCGATGAAAGTCGTTTACGTCAGGATCGTAGTACGCAGGCATGAAAGGCGCGCGTAGACAAGGCTCGACAAAAGCTGTGCGGCCGATAAGAAGCTCAGCCGGCGGAAGTGTCCGTGCGTGATGCGGAGGCACAGAGGAAGCGTTAAATTCCGCATCTCGCGGACAGTGATCCCCGGATTCCCAGTCTGCTAATATAGCGCGCGGAGAGATACACGGAGAGTGGGAGGGAGGGAGAGAGAGAGATGGCGCGCGAATATGAAACGACTGCACGCACGCGGCGTACGCTAGGGGGTAGTATCGGACGGTAATCTATAGTGTGCCGGTGACTCGTCGTGCGAAGGGATGCTGCAGGATTATGTTAAGCGACGCGTAAGCGTCCCACAGTCCGCGCCAACCGACCTGTAACAGAGATACTGCCACGTTGACGCCGTTACGTATAACGCGTATACACCTATGTGCAGTCGCAGCACTACACACGCACGCGTTTCCAGCAGCTCACGCATGTTCATATTTATATACTGCCTACTGGAGGCCGTTTAATGGTCATTGCGTATCAGTGGCCATTCGGCGCCATTGAAGCTTTGTGCACGGCTGCTGCTGATGCCGTGTCCACGCAACTGGAGAGCTGCTCGTCGTCAGCGACATTACCATTTACAATGCAAACGTTTCTACAAAACGTACAACTTGTTCGCGTATCGCAGCTCCTCCCCCGAAGCCCTTGTCAACATAATATAAAGTTTACGCAAATTCGCCCCGTAATGTAGCGGCATCTCGGTGAGAGCATCGCTGAATCTGAGCTAACCCGAGGATACTTTGTGTGTCGCGCTCGCGTGACTTGCAAGTTTTGCCTGACCCGCGCCACGTGAATTTTATGGATGATATATTTCGTTACGAGTCGCGCTGTAAACATTTTCAGCTTTGCGATAGCTTTCATGTATGCCATTTTAATTCGCGCTATTTGCGGTTACTCCTGATTGTATGGAGTTATTTTACTTGATAATATTGCGCGCGCGTCCGTGTCGTGTGTTGCGCGTCGCCGCTGAATCGATTTACTAATGACATTGTAATCTTTGATTTTTGCAGCCGATACAGAGATCGTACAGATATTTCCGATGCTCAGTTGCGGCTATTCGAGTTAATTTGTTTTTTCACTTTTGCGCAGCAATTGGTGTAGTCTGTGCCATTTCGAAACGCCCAATAACGTATATCGTCCAGCTGTACGAAAGTACGTAAATTTACAATAGCGTACGTGTCTGAAGGCGTTTAAAAACATCGAAGCAAGCGTTTACGCGAGGATTATTTTCCAAAAGATCTAGACTTCTTACTATTTATGAGCTATTACGCAATGCGACTTGGTCTATTTGGGAGCGTCGCTCGCGCTTCTTCTCTCAGCCCAACAACCAAGTCAATTTTACGAGCAGCATTACCCGTCCGCCCACAACGTAATAAAGTGTCGCTTCGTTCTACAATAGCACGCCAAAACATAGACGTACCGGAGTATCATGCATCACATTTTTTTCCAGATAAACGGAGGAAAATATTTTTTCCTGGTATTTAATACTTGCTTGTCTGAAAATTTGCCAAAATGCTCTCGAGGCAATTTGAACTAATCATGCGAACGAACGATAAAAAAAAGGACAAATTGATAAAATAATTGAGGGGTATCAGTTCTCCGAATATGACACGGCAGATGAGTATTAGAGCTTCAGAGGATGATGCATTAGCCTAAACTCGTTAACGAAGCATCTGCATTGGCTTATGTCAATGTGAATTTGAGCCAAACGACGCTTAATGTAGTCCCATCGAACAAAGATCTATCCTGCGCTCCACGCGCTACTGCAAGCGTTTCAGGCTTAAGTTAAGCTCGAACACGTAGCACTCTTGGGCGCATGAGCATGGCCCAAGAGCACCAACGAAAGTACAGAAATATCTAAATATACTCACATACGCACTTATACATTTGACTCCGAGTTAATGTACATCACATGTCACTCGTGAAACATAAACTCATCCCCTTGCCGTGTACGTTAAGAGTGCTCATCTTTTTTCTTTCTTCGACTTTAACGCTAGCTGCTTTTTCTTTACTTTTCACTCCAACACACTTTTATTACTCTTTGTTATGCTAGGTTACTGCTGCTCTTGTCCGGGGAACAGTCATAACAACAAATACGCAACAATCGCTGTAACCTTTTTTAATGAGTAAATTTCTCGCGACAAATCCGAAAAATTCCCTATTCTCATGACTCTGCATTTGAAAATTCACGCAAAAAGTAAATTAATACCACTATCATAAGTATAAGTTGCTATGGGCAGAACAAGAAAAACGCTTACACTGCGCGAACATGAAATGACGAGCGCATGGGTTTTCCCTACAGTTGTGCTTAGTTTGTATTTAAAGTTAAATATAGTACCCTCAGGATGACCTCCGACTTCAAACGAGTAGAAAAAAATTTTTAGTATTAGCTTAATCATAATATTCCATTTGACCTAACATCTATCAATTTTGTAGTAACAGAAAAAACAATTCTGTACCTTCTCACTTTCAGATAAATTTATTTTCATTTTTTTTTTCATTGCTTTCAATATGCATGCAGTAGGTAAAATTCAAATTTTGCTAGTTCAAAGTAAACTGTGGAATTGTTCATGTGCGATAAGAGCAAACTATATTAGCCGGATCGAGACATCAAACGGACTAGGGTGCAAAAAGGTCTTGGTCCTGGATTTGCTAATAAGTTAGACTGTTGCATCTGGCATCTAGTAAGCTAGCGCACAGCAATGATTCCGAATGAGAGTTAGCGAAATTTTCGTGGGAGACCAGTAAAATCCACTTGCGCACATGGACGACAGACGCGCGCACCAACGTCAATTTCGTTGGCCGCAAAAGCTCGACCAAGCGCTTTGACAGTCAAACTAACTAACTTCTCGTGGTCGCGAACGCGACTGTCGAAGAAAAAGAGCGAAAGACAAAGTCTTTACCCCCATTCCCTATTTAGTGAAAGTGCTAAATAAGCAGACACTGCGTTAGTTCTGACTCCCTCAACCTTTCTGCCTATATACACCCATACATATGCGCAAGAATTAATTCACGCACGAGTTCAACTTACTCACTTCTCGTTCTCTCTTCTTCTCTTCGCCGCAGAAACAGAATCTATCTTGCCTCTTCGTTCTTTTTCGTTATTGAGTTAAAGAGTTACACCTTCAAATGAACCTACTTCCGCGCAGATCCATTAAAGTTGGTGCCAAGCCTTTTAGATGAAGCATACACGCGATTTTATTTAACACGAGTTTAACGCGATAGAACTTTTAATGTTTAATTTGATTCACATCTGTCATGTATCTCATTTTTTGCAAGATTTTTTCACCTGTTGCGTATGGAAACGCATCAGATCTTTTAATAACTGAATTTTAGGCAAGCAATTTTTTTGCATTTAATACTCTCCAAGGAAAAAAAGTAATAAATTGTGACACGTATGAAAAAAAAACAAAAACGTGTTCAAACGCTGAATAAGTCATATCTGATGGTATTCAATGAAAGCACATGGTTATATTAGCTTAGATTGAAATCTAAAAAATTATGACATTTGAAATGTTTCGTCGTATTTGACAGACAGTAACATAAAAACGATTGAAAGTATTATCGCTTACTTTGAAATGCTATATGTTAAAACAGATGATGCTTATAATTAATAAATTATAGAAAAAATAATTGGAAAAATAATTTTATAAAATAAGTTCTTGGTGCTTGAAATCTGATTGCAAAATAAAATATACCATTTGAATTTATGCTTTTATGTTGAGATTGTATTAATATATTTATGCTTAAAATAATTGTAAATAGAATTGTGTATAAATTAATCATAGTTATGTGTACAAATATACAAAATAAAAATTATCTTATCAGTTTTCGCCGGTTAAAAAGTGTAATCATACTAAGGTAATATTACGAACTATACCGATAAAATAATAACTATCTATAAGCGTGGTATAATATTGCGTTTTAATTGTGTGCAAGAAAAAGTTTTTTCGGTGAAAATTTATTTTATTTTAGTGACATGTGATGTAAATATTTTCAAATAGTAAAAAGTGCCAAATTATATACAACTTTGCAATATTTCATGTTATTTGTACATTTTAGCACGAAAATCACTATATGATTTAAAAAAATGGTTGAACATTAAAAATGTATGAATGTAATTTTCTTGTTACTCGAGTCTTATTTTTAACGTATCTTAGTTATTATTGTAATGCAATAAACTGTAATCACATGATAGAATAAGGAATTAGTCAGCAATTTAAAAAAAATCATCCGGCATTGTGTACGTCCAGTATTTGTTTAGAACATATAATTAATAATCAAATAAAATACCATTTTGTTGCGAGTACATAATTCATATTTTATCCTGTAAATAAAATAATGTGAATATATTTATATAAGTAATTGCTAAGCTTGCGAAAAATAATGAATATTGTTGAGAGCGACAGGAGTATTCCATATGAAATATCACCTTGTGCTTAAGTATGTATATTCTTATCAATAGATATCAAATCGAATAGTAAGTCAGTGTCCCTAAATCAGAATCATTACAATAAAAATAGAAAATCAACAAGTGGGTAGTTTTCTATGTTAGTTTTCACATTTCCCACTACAGGAACATTCAATTAATTGTATTGTAAAAGCACTGTACCTCGCTCGTTTATGATTACTTGGATTTTCACACATAAAACAACATACTTGCATCAATGAAGATTTGTTTTTTCCATCATCTGTTATTTTTCATAATGTAAGACATAAAAAATTAATGTAAGAATAAATATTTTGTTTTTTATTTGTAAAATAACTTCTAAAAATGATCAAAAGTACGAGTAAAGAGGGATTTTGTGTACTCTCAAAAAAATTTGCCAGACATTTTGTGATATCGCCATTATAATTTGATGTTAAAAAAATACTAACCAAATAAATTTTAATTAATCATTTAACTATTTTGTGTACATTTTTTTCAAACCCTTCATTTAAAAGTCAACGAAATAGTCAATTATAAAAAGAAACCAATCGTTGAATTTTCCTTTGAAAAATAAAAAATCGTTCATATCATATAAGTTTCATATAAATTTGTCGATCAAAATTTTACAAATAAGCGGGCGTAAAATTTCAATGTGAAAAACATTTTAATTAAAATTCTTCTACAATCCATCATCTACCATAAATACTGAAAAAGTATTGTATTAATCGCTATGATCTGAGAGCAAATAGAAAAGTAAAAAATACGATAATGACTATGCATAAGGGATGCGAAGGTTTTCATATAAATGATAATGGCCTGCAACGCGAGTTTCTCCTTTATACTCTTGTATATATCACTGGTCTGACACTCTATTTCTCGCGAGTTTTACTTTCAAAAATAGTTCAAAGGAATTACAAATTCGACAAGTCAAAATTGACTACATCAACTACCATTTGAATGCATAAAATATTTAGGAAATGATATTGAAACTTGATGAAAACCTTCTAGATATTACTTTTATGAAAATGAGAAACGATAAGCACAAAGTTAATTAAATATATTTACTAGAAATAAAAATTTAAAAACAAATTATTTGTTTACCTACGATTTAGGTAATAAGTAATAATATGTATTTCTTACCTTTCTTTTAAATATTGTTTTAAAAATTTTTTAATCAAAAAATAAAAATTTTTAAAATTGACTTCTGATATTTCTACTGAATATTTTTCCTTCATTTTACACTTAAATATTTAAACACGTCAGGAAAATTTTTATTACAAATTTCAGAAAATAAGTTTTAAGCCTCCAATTTTATTTCGGTATCAGCACTTATTCATATTTAAGCATTTATATAATTCTATACTTTATTTTACACTGTAATAACTTTGAGAAAATTTTTCTAAATAATTTTTTTATACTTCATAGTAGATTACAAAACTACAAGAAAGCTATAGTTTATGCAAAATATTAGTTTGTTCTATTTTTATTTATTGGAATTTAATGTAAGCGCTTGAAGGCTGATGAGCAGACAGGTTTTTTCTCAAATAATCTTGGAGAAGTAAATCGGAACCGATCCTGGAGGTAATAAAGAACAAACAGCAGTCAAGTGTCATTAATTTTACCTCTTTTTGATGTCATCTTTGAACAAAGGTACATTTTCAATACTATTCGCAACTATGGATGTAAGGAATTATATAGTGTTTTTTTAAAATTTACGAACCTGGAGTTGTAAAATTTAAGAAATATAGTTTATTGAAAGAGAATGCTTGAAAATTGAACCCCCTTAAAGCATTTGCATTTTTCTCTATAATGGACAATTCCTTTTCTAAAATTAATTTTTATTTATTGTTGTGAAAGACTGTTTCTGTTTATGGATTGCTTTAATAACTATATAAATGAAGTATGTAACTGCATGATTTCATGCACGATGTTTGAAAAATTATTATTTTTTAAATTTACTAATAAAAACTATTTCACTTAACAATACATCGCCTCCGATATATATGTGGAATTTCGCACAACCTTCAAATCAATTCAAATAATCCAGACGCAATGCCAACTGTGCAAGGTTTGAAAAAACTTTAAAAGCAGTATTATGTTCTCAGCTAATCGTATTCAATGGAATCAAAATAGAAAAAATACAGCAAGGTTACCGATCAGAAGAGAAAGATTGAAAAGTACAATTATCAGATTATAGTTGATTGGTAGTAATAAACTCTTATAGAAAGTGTCAAAAAAATCGAAATATATTATGCACCATACAATTTTTTATTATATTGCGATTAAAAAAATTAAAATTTCATGTAATAATTGTTGATCTTCGAGAATGATGCAGTTTCTTTAACAACAATCAAAATATCAAAAATAAAGTTCAGAGTATACACTCACATATACAACTGAGCAAAATTATTTGAAAAGATTAAAAAAAAGAAGAATGGTCTTGAAAAAAGACGCTGCTTCGTTTGGCTTAATCTCATTAAACAATAAGGATAGAAGCAAAATGAGAGAGATGGGAAAAATAAAAAAAGTATCTCGATCGCGGTTGATTAGTCGATGGAGGGGGAAGCTACCACCGATTTGCAGCCCGAAAATAATGTTCACCAAAAACCCAACCATTCGAAAATCGAACACGTCGGCGCTTAACGAGGGTGCTTGAGCGTATAGAAAAAGATGGAAAGGGAGAAAGGGATGAGAAAAAAGACGGACACACAGAAAGAAAGATCACGAAAAAAGAAGTTAGATGAAGCTTGCAGACGAGTATCAGTAAACTGTGAACTGTAGGTACAGCGTAACAGACACATTACAGCTGTGCAGCCGATAAAAGTAAATATAAAAGACACACGTGCCGAGAAAGTATTATTTGCCACATTCGTTTGTGCAGGGTCTAACTCAAATGAACATCCTAGTTCGTCAATCAAAGGACTGAAAAGTCGATTGAATTTAGTCTCGTTTTCGATAATTCGATATTTCGTCCAAATATTAAAAATTAATCAATTCTATAAGTATTTGTTTGTTTACTCATTGATTTCATTATCTATGAGAGATTTAAGCCCACGTAATTAGCAGCTGTATTGGAAAATTGACCGCTGCTTTATGGAGTAATAATTTTCTAGCGCTCTAAACGTTCTTTTCGTAACGATAAGTTTTTTCGCTCGAATTTCTCGAATTAAAATTTATCTTTGAAATAAAACGTTCATGGAAAAGATGATTAATTAAAATATTTATTATTATATTTGCAGATTTTAAATGTATTTTTATTAACCGTAAGCATCGAACATTTAATTTAAATGGCATGTATTACCTATTGTTACAGAACATTACTTGTAAGTTTTAGCAAAATAAATGCTTTCATGAGAATCCGTGGGATGCTTAAAGTGCATATTGCCAGTGTACATATATGCACGAGCTCGTCCAAAACGTACTCTACATAATTCAGAGGTTTAGTAAACATTAAGCAGCAAACGTATGTGTATGCGTTCGGTATATTATCGAGAAGAGAGTGAGAGAGAGAGAGAGACTGCGCAAAGTAAGAGCACAAATATTAAAAATTAATATTCACGAGCAACGTGCATCCCACGTATGGAGGCCAGAAGCTAGCTTCGTACGTGCAACAGCTTCCTCGCTGGCTCGCACGGACTTTGGACAAATTGTGAGTTGCGAGTGAGATTTCTACAAGCTCGCAGCTAACATTACTCGGACGATGTTGACCTTTTCTCTGCAGAGGCACAAAACTAGTCGGCTCAATCGTCGCGGCAGTCTCTTCTTGAGCCATTCGAAAATACCGACTTTGAAACATGTTTTTAAAATATAGACGTTCGTATGTGTAGGTAGCTTTTGCTCACTAGTAAAACGTTTTTCTGAAGGATCGAGCGAGTGAGTGAGAGAAAAGCAACGAGCACGTATAAAAAAGGTAGCGAGAAGAGTCGATGTATAGTTCGAGCGACAAGCTGAGTCGTACGACCGACACGTCTACATGCGAACACGTATAACTCGCACGTTCGGCCTAAGAATGTCTATGCACGTACATGAGACTTTGTATACGTATGTGTGCCTTGCGTGTATATAGACGCGCATATACATACATTATAAATAAAGCCTAGAATCGAAAGTCGACTGAAGAGGAATCCACCCGATCTCGATAGCTGCGCGCACTTCGCCAAAGTGAAAAAGAGGGTCGCGAAGGTTCTGTGTTCGTGTTTCACGTTATTTGGAACCTCTGGAGGCAGACTCGCCTTTGCTAATCTTTAATTTTTTATAAGTTAGCTGGACTCCTTTTTCTCCCTTTTGCGCGTAAGAAGATGTCTCGGTACTAACTCACGACTACTGAGCCCTTGACAAACAAAATCAATGAAAAATCTCCTCATCAAACATTCAGACCATTTACCTACAGTCTTAATCACTATACATTAATTAGTCGAGGCGGGCGATCGTTTGCTCAATTGATTTATGATAATAAAGAAGAAAAATATACGATTGATGAGTACCTGTCTTCGAAAATTCATATTTTTGAGATTGTACAAGCGGTCAAAATAGATAAATAAATAAATAAACAAATTGACATGAAAAAATGCTTAACAACGTTATACCGCAGAAAACATAAACAATTTGAGCGAAGCGTAGATCACAGGTTGTTGGAGCTGCATCTATACGTGATGATATAGCTAGTGGAAAGCACGCAGACGAATGCATACATCATCAAACGACGTTGCCTACGCAGAGCGCATATCCGAATTGACGATCAGCGTGCGCACACGCTACTGGGTATGAGATGAAATTTTCTCGGATCTATGCCGATCCTTCGAACAGTCGCTTCAAAATTACGTGCTCCAACTATCCACATCGTACATTTATAGCGTCTATGCTATATGTATACATATCTCTATCCATCTACGTCTCTCTCTCACTGCGTGGATGCAAAAATTTACGCGTGATCCGAATTTCGTATAAACATAGCGAGTGAAAAGCAATTCTTAGGTGGTTTGTTTAAAGGTAGCCTGGTACATTTTGCGTTTGTTAACGCATAGTCCAGCAACGTTTGCATAATAAACTCGCCATATAATATACGCGGGTGTATCAATGTATTTTTGGAGGGAAACGACTGTATTACGTAGCCATTATGGGCCGCAGGCTAAAGTAACTCGAAGCTAGCTCGCGAATATATGATTTCGCAGCTGGCGCTGTCTAGGCCTCGATGCAGGGGGTAATACTCTGTAATATTAAGTAGAGCTGCGGCGTTTCGGGGGAGCTAGCTGCTCTCGGCTCTCCGTGTATATATACACACCATCGCTACGTACTCTCACACGTACGTGCATACATACATAGATATGTAGAGCATAAAGCAAGGAACACAGCGGCAGCACGCAGCAACGGCGGCAGCAGCAGCAGCCAAAGTCAGCTGCATGTATAGGTGAGCCGTGCTGCATTTCTCCCGATGTATCTTACGGTGTATACGCGAGCGGTAAGAAGATCGCACCGAACGCAAGCCAACTCCCAATCCTGTGGGAACTTGCAGCTCTTGCCGTAGATGCGCAAGCTGCAAACCATGATACGATGATGCCGCGCGCGCTACAGCCACCGATGCTTATGTGCTCTACGAAATATAGGTCAAATTTTTCTTGCGCCATTATTCGTCAGCTCGCGCAAGCAGAGCTTTTCTTACTTTGCAGCTTGTCTTACCTCGCACTATACCCACCCTGATTGCAACGCCAACATCGTATACAAATTTCGATTTTCTGAAAAAGTAACGCAAATTTATTTCGAAACACGAATAAACGTGCTCAAAAACTATTTACATATTCACAGTCTATGAGAAAAAAAAAATGAATAAAATAAAGTATCTGGTACAAAGATGTAAAGTTGAATATCAAGATCGTGCAGGAATACACATTATGTATTAATATACTGGTTTGAGAAAAAGGGATGGAATAAAAGTGCACGTTATTCTCGTATTTTTTCTTAACGTTTTTTATAAAAGCTCTTCAAAAAAAGAGTCAAATATAACGAGCTATACCGCATGCATGCGCTATTGCGTTATCTATTTATATTGCAACAATTGATCTAATAATCATTCAAAAATTCTGATATCAAGCTAAAAATGGAAAAGCTTCCAAATGAATGTTTGGTAACTTCATGTTCCTTACGCATTTATGGCACTTTTTTTTCGAGTTAAGAAGCTTGCACCATTAGTAGTCAATGCTTGATTTTGTTGAGTAAGCTACCTTAATTCTTAAAGTAAACTGGAATCTTTAACGGCTAGGGAAGGACAGTTGGCTATCGCGAGCACCTATAGGTGTCTCGGGTATGATCAAGACAAACGGAGAATAGAGCAGCATCGTAGAGGACTCACACGTATATAGACACACTCTGCGCATAACACTGAAATGGAAGCAAAAAAATGTGCAAACAGGAAGGCAACAAAAGTAAGAGACTGCACGGTCGGGTATAAGTTTCTCGACTGAATATATGAAGAGACAGTGCGCAAACGGAAGCAGTTATTCAAATAACATCGATGAAATTGAAGCAAACAGTAATCGGAATGAGCGACCAGGCTCGCTGCAGGTGCTGGTTCTCCGACGCTCGCTTTCCCTCTCAACAAGATCGAAAATAGCGAATCGAAATCCGCCGCTGCAGCGGGCCGCAATACTCGGATTCTCGGACGCTGTGCGTTGTAACGAGCGAAAAGCGGGTAGCGGGTAGCAAGTAGCAGCGAGTGCGAAAGGAATAGTACAGTAGGAAGCTACGAACGAGAAAGAGAGACACGCGAGCATGGCGAGGCTTTAATTTTCGAGGGGAGCTCGCTGGTGCGCGCGAGGCTTTTGTTCGTTACCACGACAGCGTGAAATGGTTGGAATCCTGAGTAAATACAGGTCGATTCGTGAGCGAGAATGAACGAAAGCTTACAGCCCTGAGTCCGATCGCGCTACGCTGTTGCTCTTGGGGCTCGAGCTCGATTCCAATGAAAACGACTTGCCCAGTTATATACCTGGCTATATATATAAGCATACATCTATCTATAGGAGAGCCGCTAGCTGAAGTGAGTTCTCTCTTCTTCGCTCTCGTATCTCCCTCCCGTACGCGCTTTTACGAATCGTGGTTAAAGCCAAGCGAAAGAGATGAGAATAAATGAGCTAGCCCGAGAGCATTTGAAACAATCGGACCACGGAGCGAGAGAGAGAGAGAGAGACAGAGAGAGTGAGAGAGGGAAGAAAAAAGATAAAGCGAAAAAGAGTAAAAGCCCACGATAGAAATCAATGACGATCCGATCCTAGAAATCGCGGCATAAAATCTCAAAATTTTCGTGAGCTTATGCCGTAAAGTGAGCTAAAAAATTCACAAGCTTATGCTGGATCGTCGAGTTCAATCATCGTGCTTCGGAATTATCGATTTTATTATTTCTACGATATTTTTTAAAATGCGAGGCAGTGCATAACGAGTCGCACTAATGAACAGATGCTATCTCTGCAATGATAATGTTACGATAAAAAAGAAAAATATTTAATGAAGCTTTGCACACATACGATATACAATGGCGTATCAATATACGTGGGATAAAATAAATTTCATCGCTATAGTTTTCAACTTGAAACTTGATTATTGAACGCTATCACAAGTGTAATATCATGATGGCAAATTGAACAGTTATGTACATGTAATACGTGTCGGATTAACTGGCTTTCACGATCGCCGATCGCGCATGTGGATCTTTATGTATACGTTTATATTAAAGCCTGCAGATTGATTTCGCATCGTTTGCATTTCATTTGAGTTCGATTATCTAACCCGATCGAGCTGAAACGAAAAGGGATTGGTACTTGTTCTTGTAAATTGATTCTATGTACTTGAGGAATACATCGGCTGATGCCTTGTTGATATTTTCACGTTTGATTTGTAAGAACAATAAGCTTGTAAATTCTAATATTTATTAGCAAATATTTGCTCGAGAAATATTATGAGACGAATTGTGAAATGTCTTTGCACTGGTAGTGGGGGGTGCCTCCTCCCCCCACGTATCATAGTTGAGCTATATATCGGCTTGTGCTTTAACGCCCGGGACGTTTGTATGAGCTTTGCAAGATAGATGGTCTAGCCACTTACAATCGTCGCGAACTCATATATAATATCTGCAGGCACCTACCTACGTATACGTCGCTACTTGCATCGCTTTCTCTTTACACTTTTTCTCATTTTATCTCGCTCTCTCGTTCGTTATGATGTATTGCGTCGTCCTCTAAAAACTGACAGATGCGACTGTTTCGTACAGGAGCTTAATCGATGAAAATTCCACTGACAAATGGGCGAATCGCTCAAGTTGCGATTCACAAATTCATTTTCAAGGTCAGAAATTTTCTATTTGTCATTCTATTAGTTTGCGTTTGTTATGAATAATCATACTTTATTCCTAACGTCTAGTAGTTAAATATAAAAGAAAATGATATTTTCCAATGCCACAAAGAATGAAATTACATTTTCTGCAGGCGTTTTGAACTAGAGTCTACTTGAGGCGTTTTTTTCACATATCATTCTGGGGGCTCGCTATAGTATATCTTCTCATTTTTTTTCTCTCAATTGATTCATTCATCTATAATTTTATAAAAGATGTAAATGTTATCTCGCGTTGTTGCATACTTACTTCATAACATAGCTGTGACATAAAAAACATGTACGATGCTTGGTCTTGCGTAAAAAGCTTTTTTGATGACATAAATAATAATTGATGACTGACTGCATTGTTTTTTTTCGTTGTCTGTTGGAAAGAATGTTTATATTTCAATCTTTTTTCAGTGGACTAACTTTTTTCATAGCTCCATCTCTTAGGCGTGCATGAGCAATTACGAAAAGAGCCTAATCCGAGTTTCACGACAATCATGCTCATTCTCCGTGGCTCCAAGGTTCGAGAATAAAGATGATCTTGTGCTGCTCGCAAAGCAGCTGCCATTTGCGTAATGAACAACGACATCGCGCATAGGCTTTGGCATTACGCGCCTCAAATAAGAAAAAAAGACGCTGCAGAGGCAACAACTTGGAGCAAAGTTCCGAAAGAATGAAGGCCACTCTCTCATTATAGCTCGTTACTCGCGCGTTCGCGCAGCTTCATCACAAAGGTCAGCCTCGCGCATTTCCCGACGACTGGAGCTTTTTTTCTTTCTTGTTTTGCGTATGGCCATGTTTCGAAATGAGATACGAGCCCATTGGAAAACAAGACGTGTATGACGCGGGTTGGATATAGCACGTGCAATATGCGGCGTCTTCAATCGTATATAATGATAAGTGAGTGCGTGACCTAACGAAGCCGCTCGCGTATAATGAAAGTTGCCATATGAGAAAAGATATCATAACGGCAACGACGTCGCGCAGTATTGAGCGTAAAGAAAAACAAGTACCTTTGAGAATGGAAATTGCAATTGAGAGAGAAGCGAATAAAAACGTATCTGCAAAGGGAAAGCTTACGAAAAGGAGAAAAAAAGCGCCGGCACGAGAAGAGCTGAAAGAGAGAGAAAGAATCTCTCGCACTGCAGAAGCAATGATGATATCGTTTCGCAAGCGCTTGCTCGCTCTCTCTCTCTAGCCATGTGTCGCTACGTACGCTGTAATACGTACGTGTCGCAGTGCGAAGAGGAGCCCACAGTATGTGATAGCTATTTGTATGAAAGCAGGCACGAACGCGCTAAGACATCGTCCTTGTCGTTCTATCACCTTAATCGGGATATACGTCCTGGCAGACGTCTTAGCTTCATGCGTGCACACTCGCGTAGTACGCCTCTGTGTGGATCTAAGCTCCCATACAAGACCGAGCTACGATAAATGTGTATAAGCAGCTGCAGCAGGGCGCCAAGGAGTTTTACCCATCGTGCACCTTCGAGCATACGTACCTTTTCTCTGCTTCGAGAGTCGAGAGAAGACAAAAATGTTTCGCTTATAATGCCTATAACGATATTTCCGTTTTAGTTGTATCGCTACTTATTTTTCTTGATCCGAATTGGTAGGACAGCTCTCAAAGTAGAGATTTATTTACATTTTCTGTCGCTGTTTCTAACCATTTAAATCAAAGAATATAAATGACTTTTGATTTTTCTTTTACTTTAACACGCTCAAATATATATTATTTGTGTAAATTTATGAAAAATATTTATATTGTAGCAACTGAAAAAATTTTTTAATTTTCTTTCGTGCATTTACTTCCTAAACCTTCGTGATTGTCAGACCAATGCCGAAAAGTAATTTGTGCACTTATTCAACCAAACCTGCGATTTTCACAAATCGTTTCTTTATGTCTCCGTTATATTCAGTTTTCTCGCTATGAATAACTTGGCAGCGAAGCAACTACATAGCAATTAAAACAAAAGTGCTTAAACAGCTGTGAATGTATTTACTGTGTCAAAATATAAATTATATTTTTACAGGCATGATCGTTAAAAATTTGAGTTAGGCTTATTCAACATCTTAAAACTCTGTGATATGAATTTTATAATAAAAGAGGGCTTTATTAGTTGGTTTTTCTCACGTGAAAAGTTGTCCGTCACTATTCCCTCTTGATTACTCTAGAGCTTGAAAAAACATGTCTCATAATTATTATTAAAAATTATATTCCTGAATAATGTTAACATATGTTTGAAAGCTAATTAGTTTTGCAGATATGTGAAGATGATAATATTTTTTAAAGCGAGAAAAGTGGTCTGTTTCAGCATTAAACGTAGGAAGTGAACAAAGTAAGCTTCAAGGTATATTGCATTAAGCTCAGTTGTAACCAGGCAATGTGCAATTCTCAACGAAAAATAAATTTCTTGAAAATAACTCCCTTGCGAGAGACACTGGAGCGTAAAAAAAGTGAAAGAAGTAGGATAAAAAGGCAAAGGAAAGGGGGCTAGAGGAAAGAGAGAAAGAGAGAGAGAGAGTAGTTATATTTACTCTCATCTAGAAGCTCGGTAAACGCTGGTTTTATGAGAAAATGATCCAATGGCCGACGGTTGCATAAACCTCGCGAAAAAGTTCACTGTCTCTGGAAAAACTGAGGAAGAAGATGACAAAGAAAAAGCAAAAGTAAATGTACTTAAACATGACTTCCATGCGACCATCTAGTTTTACGTGTACTGACACTCGTATGCATAACGAACTCGAGTGCGGGACTGTGGCTCTTTAGCTCATATGTGAGTGAAGTATGTGAATATAGTAGCACACGAGACACGGGTGGTAAGAAAACTACGACGTGTGATTAAGAAGAGGCAATTCGGTATGGAGCTAAGTTTGGTCTTTAACGCGTGTAAGTTTGAGTTAAAGGAAGCGAGGGAGAGGAAGAGGGCGAGAGTGAGTTAAGGTTGTACGAAAGGTAGCGATGAGCGCGGCGGAGGGTACAAGATGCTTGCTGTTGCTGCTGCGCACTCATAATGTTACAGGTTAACCGGATGCATTTGCATGTATGCTGAGCTACGGCAACAGCAATGGGGCACTGCGCCTTGAATAACAATGTCTAAAACGGAATTGTACGCGCTCGGACGATAACGACGACGACGACGACGACGACGACGACGACGACGACGACGACGAAGGAGATGACGCGACATGCTCTGTGTTGTGCTCCATACGCTTAGTGCTCGCCTTTATTGGCTCGCTCGTCGCATGCAAACACCCGCGTACGCATGCACAAGCACATTCATACCCATCATATTATTACGTAGAGTTGCTCATGCTCCTTGTTGAGATCCAGACGCGTTGTTGCATTAAAATCCAACTCGACACGCAGAGTATTACTACTTGTTTATAAATATAGCTATGTGCTCCGCGCGCTTGCAGACGTATGCGAGCGACGTTAAAGTTACGTTACTGGCTCAATTAAACTGTAGTTAATATTTGTACTTCATTAATATTATACTGCACAAGTTTGTGTGCAACACACCATTTCTAGCTACGTACATTTCAGTCTGCGCCTAAAGTCCCTACATAAATCACTTTTTCACTGTCAGCTGAATATACAGCCTGTCATATAATCTCGTCTGCATAATATGTGACAGATTTTTACATTAACACTTTCAAAACGGTGTTAGAGACTCGGACGATTTATAACTTGATATTGTTATTCGTTCCGATGAAACCTTTTTTTTCGGTTTCTATTTATTACCACATATGGCTTCCGTAAGCGTGCACAACAGAATATTAAAAATTGATTGGGATCATTCTATACTAGTACGTTGAGTTATTGAACATATATTTTTTTCCATTTGCAAGGAAGTTTGCATTGCTAGACGGAAAAAATCACAAATTACCAGAAGACCCTGGCGTGACCTGTCACAACGTAGCGTGATCTTTCAAACAGTTTGATAGCTCGTTATAAACTGAGCAGGTAAGATATTTGTCACTCAGTGTATTCTAAGAATGAAAAACAATTTATCAAGTTATTTATACGACGTTAAATTATTAAACTTTTTTAATGCGTCAATGCGAGCCAAAACATACGTATGTTGAAAGAAAGTTTGAGTGAAAATTCCGAAAAGTCGATTTTTACATATAATAATACAAAAAAATGTCTAAAAAAACATTTCGAGCTTTTTAGTAAGTAATATATCATGAAAAACATTTAATAAGATATTAGTCAATACGCGTTTTTCACGTTTCTTTTACAATCCAATAATTGTAGTTACAACGAGACAGTAAGTGCAGTCTGCAAGTTTTCTAGCACCGATAGCGCACAACGAAATAACAACGCCTTTCACAGAAGCTTTAGGCTTCGTAAGAGATAAGAAAGAAAAAAGACGGGCACAAGAGATGAACGCACACATACAGTCAGACGTATATACGTCTGTGGCAGTACAAGGAATAGAGAACAAGGACTTGAGGGGGGTGTAGCTCTGGCGGACCGGGCGCGCGAGGAGCAGGAGAGTTATACACATTGAGTTAAATTGTTTCGATTGAATCGAACTTACCACGCGGCAACCACAGTTGCCCGAGTCTCGCTTTCGCTCTATACTCGCCTCTTTCATTTACCACCAAAACTAAATCGAAATTTCAACGTGGCAGGGCACGCGCTGACTCCGGCTGCAAAAGGATATCCGTTAACCATTTTCCTTCCTCGCAAGAAGAAAACTTTCTCTCTATACTTGAGACGTAACTTATACTGGCTGAAGCAGCTTGAAAGCACGGTCAAACTTCAACTGATCAAAGAGTAATGAGGAAAGAAACAACAAGCCTCCATAAAAAGATGACTTGTACAAAGTGAGAAGCCTTTGCTCTCGCTTTCGCTCCCATTGCTTTCTGAACTTACTGCAATGCACAATAATTGTTCAACTTTATCAACACTTTCTTCCTTTATATCGCTGAAAAAACAAATGGAAGATATTTCAAACAAAGTAAACTGTATAACATAAATTCCAAAGCTTAATGGATATCCGAAAAATTTCAAACATTTATCTACTTTATTGGCTTGATAATGAACACTGTGATACGATTATGTATAGTAAAATGTATGAAAGGCGGTCTTTTGAGACCGTGACATTGAGAATTGTAAAAAGGCTATTTTAGAAATGTATGTATCTTGGATCTATGCTATTTTATGAATATCTTTCCCTCATACTAAAAAGTCTTTATGATTTACTCGATTAATTAATTCGCGTTCAGCAGTCTTGACTTCCGCGAGTGGATATCAGAAGTGTTTGTGGCCTCTTGAAATCAACAAGTTCAAAAATTCTCGCTGCAAGTTCGCGGCTGTCACATTGTTTTTCTCGGTGCAAATATCAAGCTGTTTTGACTTATGTCTTAGAGTTTTGAAAGAGAGTCCGGTGGAGTAACCAAGAAAGATAAAAGAGTTTAGCCAAACTTAAAGAAAAACAAAATTCTAATAAAGTAGAGAGTATAAAAAAGTTCTTAGATATTCGTCTGGATCGCAACACGGATCGTTGCACTTGATTTCAATCGTAATGCTCAGTTATACGTCGAAGCGGCTATGCTTGGCAGGGTTAATGCTGCTGCTGATGCTTTCGTTAGATCGTCGGCCAGGCGCTGAAGCCTTTAATATTTTGGGAATTTGCCCTAGCACGAGTTATAGTCATCAACAACCATTTCAAGCTTTGATGAAGGCTCTGGCTCAAAGAGGACATAAAGTGACTGTTATTTCACCCATTCCGCTTAAGGTATGACAATTTTCAGTTCACAGTATTCTAGCTAGATACACAACGAGTACCCTTCATATTCTCTGGCTCTTTGACTCCATGATAGCGCTCAGATATTCGACCAACTTTTGTTTGCTCACTAGTCAAGTGTTTTCGCAAGCTCATAAATCATTTATGGATCGTATACGATAAAAAAAATTACAATGAAAAATTATTAATACTAAATCCAAAAAAGTCGAAGGTTAAATATTTTGGGCTCGTGATTTTGCTTGTACTTTTCGAAGGGGGGAATAAGAGTCGAAGGTTTTTTGTGACTTTCCACGTTTCTATTTTATTTTTCGTTAAAACTAATTCAAATGTTGAAACGCATGCATGCTAGGAAGCTTAGCAGTGGTGCCGTTCTTATAGAGCAATTTAAGCTCATCATGTAATTCTTATTTTCAAGTTTTATGTATTTCACGATTTTCTTCGACTACTTTCGTCATATGTGACTCTTTTCTCCCTCGTGCAACTCCTCGTTAAACTTGAGCAAAGAGTTACGCAAACTTAGTTCAACACCAATTTACTCGCGCCAACATTGCTCTTACCTAATATGCTAGCGAGCTGCTTGGCTTTTACTTCTAATGACAAAATTTCGAATTACACGTACATGTAATCTTTGGCACATTTTTGAAAAGATATTTGATTTGAATAAAATAATTCATAATGGATGATACCAATAATTATAACTTTTTACAGAAACCAATGGAAAACTATACAGATATTGATTTGTCCTTCACCTATCAAAAAGAAGATTGCACAAAGTTAAGGTGTGACATTTCACCCAATTGTGTTATCAAAGTTAACTATCTCCTTAATGAATATTGAAAATATTTTCTTTGCAGACATATGAGTGCTTACGAAATATTACGGAAAAGTATGAAGCAGTCCAATAAGCTTTGTGAAAAACAGTTATTTAGCGATCCTATTGCTGAACTCATGTAATGAAAAGTAATCATATAATAATAAATTCTATTACTGGGCATTTTATAAATTTTTTTTTAGCGCTCGCAACGAAACTTTTGATGCTATCGTAATTGAACAGTTATGGTTCCAGTGTTACTATAGCTTGGTACAACATTATAATTACCCCGTTCTGATTGGATTTTTGAGTGTAGGAAATTTGCCCTACGCCATGGATTCTGTTGGCAAGTAACTTTACCTCATACAAGTTTCTATTTTACTTTGCGATTGTGTATCTTCACTACTGCTAGAAAAAGCGATGAAGTTATAAAGATTAACATGAAATATTATTCTGAAATAGACTCAGGAAAAAAATTATTCGCGAATTTTTACTTTAACTTTAGGAAATCCGGATGATCCGTTTCTTAATCCGGATATGGCTTATGCTTTCGCCGGTAGAATGGATTTCAAGGAAAGAGTTTGGAACTATCTTTATACTACATATACAAGGATCTACTACAATTATTTCCATCTACCGGAGGCTCAGAGCATAGCTGCAAGATTTTCTCCTGGAGTTTCCTGTTTCTCTATTGATCGTAACTTTAGCCTTGTCATTCTTGGAAATAATCATGTATTTGGTTATCCAAAACCATTATTGCCCAATGTTATTGAAGTTCACAGTCTGCAAATCACAGGCAATCCAGGAAAACTACCTAAAGTAAGTTTATATTGATTTATGAATGCACATTTGTGTTTTGTCTCTTGTACCGCATCAGTTATGAAAGTTTGATTTTAAAAATGTATAATAATTCTTTGCATTAATTTGATCAAGGCTTAATGAAATGTAATATTAATTTTTAGGACATTCAAGAATTTTTAAACAACGCAACTGATGGTGCTGTTTACTTCTCTTTGGGTTCGAATTTACAAAGTCGACAGCTACCGCCTCTTGCTTTAAAGGCTCTATCCGATGCTTTTGGTTCGTTGAAGCAAAGAGTTCTGTGGAAACACGACGGACATGTGTCTGCTCAAGCAGACAACATCAAGCTTGTGGAATGGGCTCCTCAGCAAGCAATTCTAGGTATAAATTTATTAGCCTTTAGGGTTAACGATTTTATAACTATGGTGTTGGCGCTGTAAAATAGCACGTATGCTGTTAAATAAATCAAATACTCTGAAAATGAAAAAATTTGAATTTAAAAATCTGAACGCACAAATTAAGTATTTCATGAAGCAACTTCATTTTCATATTATTTTTTAGCTCATCCAAATGTCAAAGCGTATATCATGCAAGGTGGATTGCAATCGATGCAAGAGGCTGTTCATTATGGAGTCCCTTTATTGGCCCTACCTTTTTTCGGCGATCAGAATTTTAATGGACGAAAAATCGTTGATGCAGAAATAGGTCTAATTTTACACGTAGACACAATGACAAGTCACTCTATTAAAGTCGCTGTGGAAAAGTTGATATATGACCCTAAGTATAAAAAACAACCATTTTTTTTTAAAAATTCTGCTGTCTAAATCCAAAGTTTGTTGTTATTGTTATTTTTGTTTTTTAGATATTCTCGTAACATTCAGAAGATGGGGAATATTCTCAAAGATGAAATCATAAATCCCTTACATAAGGCAGTATGGAATATTGAACATATTCTTAAGTTTTCACCATCAAATCATCTTCGCTATCACGGCCATGACATATCCAACATCGAATACTTAGCAACTTATTGTTTCATTTTTTCTATTGTCCTTTTTGGAATAAGTTTATTAGTATGGATATTGGTTTACATTTTTCGATCATTATTGCACATTGGAAATGATGTTATAATAAAAAAAAAGAAACATGATTGACAATAAATCAAAATTTCATTATCATTCAATTCAATACGTGCCGATTGTGAATATTAAAGAACAAGAAGAAATTCAATATGTGGTATAACATTTTTATTTAAACATCCCATCGTAGTAATTATAAGTAAAATAAATTAATTTACCTCAATAATTTTCGAAAGACATATAACATTAAACTTTTATATTTAAATGCCTCTAAAGAATTTTTTTTAAATGTAATAAATATAAATTTTAAACATGAAAATAAGAATGTTCATTGTGTACTACACAATTATTTTCTTTTCTCAAAAATTCTCAAAAATTAAATGACGAAAATAAGTTGTTAATTATTTCTAATGAATTAATACCCTCTGCATTTGAAAATCTTTTCTCTAATAATTTTTTCAAATTCATTCGAGTATTTTTGTTTGTCTATAGATTGTTTATATATCATCTAAAATATTATCTTGGAATATTAACCAACAACCTAAAACAAAAGGTATTTTTTATTAAATTTTGACGGTCGGTACGATGAAAAATTGAATAAATACTTGTACCATCAGACGGCAATAATGCAGTTTATTTTATCAGTGGATAACCAGTGTTATTTTGTCGTACATAAGCAAAGAAGAATGTATGTTTTAAGGCAAATTTTTTTCCAAAATATTGTGTCAATAAGAAATTTTTCGAATATTCAATTAATACTAATTTTTTCAAAGTGATATAAGAATATTTTTTTCATCACTTGATTGATAGAAAATTTTTAAGTCTCGAATCGAAAATTTCTAAATTTATCTTTAACACGTTCAAACTAAATAATGTAAATTAATTTTCATTCATTTAAAAATATAAATTCACACTCTATTATTTAAAAGGATTTAAGTTATGAATTTATTATTTTAAAATAACTGTTTTATCTCGAGACTATTTCGAAAAAAAATTCTAATACGAAAACGTTAATGATCAGAATATTAATTTGAACCATTCAAAAAAATTTTGAATGAAAACTTTTGTCGAATAACAATATAAATCAAAAATAAAAGGGAAAAATGTATCTATAAATCGATCGACATCGGGAACAGATGATGATTACGCCTCTTTCAAAGGAACGTATAATCTTTCAATGATCAGTCGATTCTTTTTCTGAAAAAAGCTTGTAAAAGATTCAAGTTTTAACAACACATCTTGCACCAATTTCTTTGAGCTTTTCCCCTTCTATCAGTTCAATTAGTATTCTGCTTATGTCACGTTACGTATGAACATATTGACTGTCTACAGACGGTATAAATAATACCAGCAGAATCAATTCTGTACCAGTCGTAGTGTAGTCTCTCCGAAGTAAACTTGGTGAGTCAAATATATTTAAGCTTTTTCTCAATGTAATCGATATTAAGATCTTAAGATCAACAATCGGGGTTTATTTTGTCCGAAATCTATCGATCTAATCATAAAAATATTTATAGTAAGAAATTTCAACGTTGTCATTCAAATCGATAAATAGTACTGCATATACAGAATAAAAGCTCGAACTATATTATATCTATGTAAAATTGTTACGAGTAGTTTGTTCAACTTATGACTTCAAAAATTCCAAGCATTTTACTTTTGAAATGCAAGGAAAAAATTTATCTATTATGAATAGAACCTTTAGGTTAAGTATAATGTTTTTTCTTCGGTGAAAGAATTCGTCCTTTATTATTTATTTCCCGTTTTAATAGAAAAAAACGTCAAGCGACTATCCAGTCAAACAATAATATTATTGACAGCGATGACTTTCATAACTTTAATCATTTAAAAGAATTACATTCTTAAAAATTATCATTACACCCCTTAGTATTCAAGATAACTGACAGACAGACAGACGATAAGCGTGAGTTACTCACATTTTTATAAATATTATTAAATATTCATATGCGTCAGCATTTCTCATAACTAATTTGCGTTTATTGTATGTAACAAGATCTTTTTTGGTATTACTCAGCATTTTTTAAATTAATTTATGAAATTGAGAGTTATACCAGTTTAATAAATAGGTCAACTGAGTATACAGATTCTTTTCTCGAATGACAATGCACTTTATCGATACGCAAGTTGCGATTGTTTAAGTCTATACTTTGAAACAAATAAAAATGTCACATTCAATATTTAACTTTGTTAATAGCTCAGGTATCGAAATCCGTGATCTTTGTTTAAATACTTCTTCAGAACAAAGTCAATCTATTTCAAGAGTTTCATTTTCTTATGCTGCATCGATTAAATCCATTTCCGTAATCAAACATAGTTTTTGTTTACACTTTATTCTTAAAAACGTTATTTTTATATTTTACAATAGAAGACAATATTTGTTCTTTACTAGTTTTTATTAAACCCTTTAAAATTTCTACATTCGATTTTTACCACGAATTTCTAAATAAATTACATTTCACAAACCGATTTTAAATCATAGACATGGTAAGCATATTCAGTTTTATAACGAACGATGCAGTAAAACTTGTCTATCCACTACTCTCTCTTTTTCATATGATCTTGGTGTTGCCTACGTACTTCCATAAATCACAATTATTGCAAACTTATCAATTTTATAAATTGATTGATATATTACGAAAGATCTAACACAATGGAAATTTACTATCGTTTCAGAATTATAGTATGTTAACAGGATTTTCCAGAAAAATATTTCAATACCAAGTGCAGATCGCAGAACTGCACTCCTTATATCCACATCATTTCAAAGAATTTAGGCCTAGTTGATGTTTTTCATTTCATGAAAAACATTTACACTTCAAAATAGTTCAAATGTCAGAGGTTAGAGGAATCATCAAATCAATTTATTCTGATTTATAAAAATCATTGATTCTAAGCCAATTTCTACAACAAAAATGGCTGATGAAAAAAGTGAAGAAATTTCTATCGGAACAAAGCTTCTGATGGCTGGCACGGCAGCGTGTATTGCCGACTTCGTCACTTTTCCTCTAGATACGGCTAAAGTTCGTATGCAGGTATTTAAAAACTATAAACCCTAAAGATACTTAAATATAATTAAATTATATTATATCTCACTTTTAAAATAAAATATTCCTTTTTGAAACTTTAATCAGATTTCTGGCGAAAGTCGTGCTATTTTAATGTCATCATCCGAAGGCTCAGTGTTGGCTGTAAAAGCAGTACAACCTGGATTAATTCAAACGATAACAACATTAGTAAAAAACGAAGGCTTCAGGTATCCTATTTCAAGCATAGTTTAAAAGCTGTATAAAAATATTATAAAAATTTGCGAAATTGTACGATTCAAAATACTTTAGAAAATTATACGGAGGTCTATCAGCAGGACTTCAAAGACAAATGTGTTTTGCAAGTGTTCGTTTAGGGTTGTATGATTCAACGAAAATAATTTATGCTGATTTTTTCCAAGGTATTTATAGCTCTTTAATTGCTACGGCATAGTTTTCACAATTATCCGTATTTATATAAATGGATTCGAATGGGGAATTTTTTTCCATTTCAGGTAAATCCAACAAGGAGCAAGCGTTACATGACGCACCGATTGGCGCTGGTGTGCGAATTTTAGCTGGTATGACAACTGGCGCTTTAGCGGTATTGTTAGCTCAACCTACTGATGTTGTGAAAGTTCGGATGCAAGCGGGAAACAGCTTGAAATATGCGTCAACGCTTCAGGCATATAAAAACATTGCAGTGCACGAAGGAGTAAAGGGACTTTGGAGAGGTAAAAAATATTTATCTACATTCAAATTTTAAAGCAGAATGATGCAACGAGTCGATCAAAAGAATCAGCTTAAGTTCAATACCAAATAAATTAAAAAATTTCACCAACACTAGGCACAGCTATTCCATAATTAACAACGTAATTATAACGTTCATTTACGTGTTATCAACCTGAAATGTCATTGGCTAGCACCCAAACGTTTTTTTGCGCAAAAGTAAAATCGTCTTAAATTGATAAGAAAGTCATAGTTTTTTTATAAATACATTTAAAAATAATATCGTTCGTATTATATTTTGATCATTATTCATACATTTTTCACACAGTTATTATGTTTTGATTCATCGAATATTTGTTTACTTCAAAATTAAATATTAATGTTTATTTATTTTTCAGGAACTTTCCCAAATGTGACGCGCAACGTGATAATAAATGTTGCAGAAATCGTTTGCTATGACATTGTAAAAGACGAATTACTCAAATCCGGTATATTTTCTAATGGAGTACCATGTCATTTGACGGCAGCTATAGTTGCTGGATTTTGTGCTACGTTAACTGCTAGTCCAGTTGACGTAGTAAAGACACGATACATGAATAGTAAACCGGGAGAATACAAAAGTGGAATAGATACCGCATTACGTATGCTTCATAATGAAGGGCCAACTTGTTTCTATAAAGGCTTTGTACCTAGTTTCACGAGATTAGTATCTTGGAATATTGTTCTGTGGCTCACGTATGAACAAATTCAGTTACACACAAAACATTAGTCAGTAGATTAAAAACCAAGTATTTGTTCATATAATATTTTTCAATCAAATTATAGAAATCTAGAAATATGCTTAGTCGAACTAGTCGTTGCTTAAAATCTTTCACTTGTTCAATGAAAAAGTATTTAGAAAATTACACACATTAGGTACAATGTTAATTTAGAATTTTGTATGAAAACTCGATAAAAAATTGTCTCTTTTCGAGAAACTCATTTATATAGTTATACGATAATTTAAAATTGAATCATTAAAATATTTTATTTTTATATTGTTATAAAATGAGTTTTGTTATAAAAAAAAAGAACATGCATATCAATAAGTTATTTTTTGCACCGATATATTTTGAAGAACTATATGAAAAATCTGAGGTTAACCAGTAATCATTAATACATAGTTTATTTAAGAGTGTATACTCAGAGTGAAAGAGCAGTTCCATTACATAATGATGATGATCGAAATGATGTTATGTTGATACTTAAATTTAAATTTTCAATAACAAGATGAAATTTAATATTTCAACATTTTGAACGATACTTAAAAAAGGTCATGATGTATAGAGAGAAGTCTAGAAAAGCGAATAGGTCAGGTACGCTCGTAAAAAATGAACGTTTTACTGAAAGTTACGTATTCTAAGAATGCAAAAAATTATGAAAAACTGCAGAGTGCCAAAAATGAAAAATAACAATTTTAACAGCTCATTGATCAGTACATGAGTTTAAAATTATTTATGATTCAGTGTTTGGAGCTTATACCAAAAATTGGTGAACGTTGTAAAAGTAAAAAGCTGATGAATGTATAAAAGCAGAGAGTATATTTTTATAAAATTGTAAAAACAAAAAATATTTTTTTAAATTTAAATTATAATTCATACTTTTTTAAAATAAAATTTCTTATGAAATATTTATCATTTATCAGTACCAGACGTATTATTTCAAGATGAGGTAAAAAGCTCAAGTCAAAATTTATGAACGCAAAATTACTCATCGTGGATATGGTAGTTTTTGTAAGGAATAGCGGATCGACGATACGCTCATTGACTACTTATACAACAGATGAAGAATCGGGCCGGTAAGTAACCGGTCGAAACCATAGCCGCGGCAAACGAACGCGACGGCGTTGGGAGCGTTCGCGCCTGGCAAAACGTCGCGAGGAGCGCCATTCATTGGATGCTTGGAGCGCGCGCCGCATTATATACTCTTTACCTGCGTGAGCAGCCTTACTGTAGGTGTGCAAACTGCGAACTCGAGATATCCTCCACTCGCGCGCGCGGTGAGTCACGAATAATGCGGTTGTGAGAAGGATCCCCACCCTCTCTCGAGCCAATCGTCGAAAGCAGCAATGTCGACTCTCGCTCTTGCGTGCGAATTGCGGCTCTGCATGTATTCACACACACACACATATATACATATGCAACAACACGCAGCCAACTCGGTAAGCGTAAGCGTGTACATAGTCTCGTGCGTGCGAGTATAGACATCGGCAGCGCTCGCGAGAGAGCGAACGAGACGGAGCGATCGGCGAATCGCCGTGTATACGCGAATTATACAGCCTATAGTCCGCAGTGCCAAGACTGCACATCTTCAGCGGTGTATATACGTCCGTGCGTATTGCAGCTCTCTCGCGGGCAGTATACTCTGCAGTCGGCGTGGTGTATCGCCGAGTCTATAGCATGAGTGTATAGTTGAGTCAGTGGTGCGCGCCGCGCAACATTCTGCGCCCGAACTCGCTTGCTGCTTCCGAGGCATACGAAGCGCCGCGCACAGCGGAATCGAATAAAGTTCAGCGATCTCTCGAAGGCGGAGCAGCCGTGAGAGACTCTGGAGTGAGTCGTTGTAGTCGTGAGTCTTTGCGCAGCGAGTTGAACCCGCAGTAGGCCGATTTTCCTGACCGAAAACTGTGTGCGCGCGCCAGACTCGCTCGTTCGTTGTGCATCAAACAAATCTACAATCTCGAACGTGCATACCCACACACACTCACAGGCAAATACATACACACGCGTGTTCGTTCCATATACTGTCACTGCGTATAATACAGTGTCCGTCGTGTTGTCAGTGCATCACAGTGTGCGTTCCCGCTAACAAACCTACCTCACCTGCAATCTCTCTGGCTGGTCTTCGCTGCATTTCGCGCTGCACCGAATCGGGTGTACTGCTCGGTGTACTGTTCGCTTCGATGTACTGTGCAGAGTGAATCGTTAATGTGCGTGTGTGTGTGCGTGCGCGCGGTGCCTGTGCGCTTTATCGGTGTATCGGCGCAGCCCCGAGTGCAGCAGCCCACCCAGTGGCTGCTTTCGCAGAAACCGATGTTCCTGCCGCACGACGAGCCTGTCTTGCAGTCGTAATCTTGGTCGTCATGGCAGGTTATATCGGAGCTGCAGTAACTGCTTGAGGGTACTGCAGGATCCGCATGCGGAAGGCCCGGGAGTGATCATGGGTCCGAGCGATTGTCAACCGGACTTGTGATCTGGCGCGAGCAACGGCGGAGGAGTGACAGAAGTAGAGGCAGGGACGATTTGAAAGAATCGAAAATAAAAACATCGAAAAAATGGAGCAAGGATCAAATTCATCGAGTTCAAAAGTAAGTGTTGCAATGCAGCATAATAAAATTTGTTTGCCTTTTAGTTGAGAAATTTTCGCAAACTCGTTTCTCGGATCGTTCCGAGTTGTTCATGCTACCCAATCTGCAGCTAAAGCAGATTGGAAGGATGTGACAGCAAAGAGAGTGTATGCGCCTGAGCTGCCGGCGACTGCACTGCGCGTGCAATCGGACCCAATGCTGCACCGGAGCAGCTCGGAAATAATCGCGCGTCGAACAGAGCTTGGTTATAGCCTCGCTACCGATACACAGCTCCTTTACGAGTCAAAACAGAAATGTTATCGGCGGCAAACAGGAACGAACAAAGAAAAGTGTAACACAACAAGTCGTTCGGTTGCTGAGTAATGCCCTACGCCCGTTTGTCTTGACTAGTTTTTTTATAGGCAGTATTTTTATGCATTTATGGGATACGTATGAGTGTATATATATGTGCGTGTGATATGTGTATATATCACAGGCACATGTGTATATTATGTGTACACGTACAGGTGAGAGTCTCCCGCGTTCGTACTGTAGGCTTGTTTGCGTAGCGCACGTATTCGCATGTTATTAACGTTACAGGCGAAGAAGGCGAGGAGGAAGCACCTCCAGTGCTGCGCCACCGTCCACCAACACTCGAGCATATAGATTTTAATTCTAGCTGTTGCAGCCTCGGCGGCACACCATGATTTGTATATGAACACGGTATCAGCGACGAGTACGTGTGTGCAATGAAGTATAAGCACATAGCACTCACTGCCAGTCTCGGTCTTTCTCTCTCTTTCTTAATATATACCTACGCAGTTTGCGAGCAGTTCGCGTTATGTGTCAGCTCAAAATTTTCTCGGACCCGAGTAAGTCGCATTCTAGGAAAGATGCGCTTCTCTGCGGTTTCCGCTACTTTTTACTTTTTCATATTCAAGCAACTCGCGCTTTGGCAACAGACAACTGAAGCGTTTGCTTTTGCTGATTCCTTGTCTCCTTTTTATAAATATTTTTCAGGCTTATACCGTGCAGTTTCTGTTTTTAAATGATCGTCAAAATAAGATTCCGAAAGCTCTATAGGAGGCAACAAGAACTGCGACACTAATTCCTCCGACTTCGTAGCAAATGCGGTTTGATTCCAAATACCAAAGTCTGAGTCACACGTGCCGTTCTCGTCTAAAATTATTCTTGCAGCAGTAGTCTAGGATAAAATTGATCGAAATGTCTTAATACTATAATTAGCCAATAAGCCTTATAAGATTAAGTTTCACGGAACTACTGAATTAACCTCTCCGCAACTAGTTTTGTATCGCTACAGGAGGTCAGTTTTTCTCAGCTTCTCACTTCGCGATCCAAATATCCATTTTTCTTCGCCTTGAGTGTTTTCGCTTGCAAACTGCATTTTTCATCATAATGAATACGAACTCCTTGTGCGAATAGTCTCTTGCGGCAATGGAAATTGAGACTTTCGTGAGAGAAATTATATTTTCCGCTCTCCTCCGCAGTGAATCGTAATTGAATTTTCTTCAGTCTACTGCTACTCATGCTAACACTACAGCGGTACGATACGAATCCTGTCAGCACTCGGTATACGATGAACGTAGCACCGACTAATTTCTACACAGATATTTGTCAATTGTCGCGCAAACCATGAAACTTCAGCAAAAGGAGCTTCTATTTTGTAGTCTATAAATAAGGAGCGAGATCCAAGTGTGTGAACACAAAAGGCATTACAATTTTTTGGTATACCCCATTGATGTATTGTCGAAAGAAGTGATAGGCGGAGGAGCCAATAACTCATTTTGTAGGCATATACCAGCTGACTCGTATATATTGTAAGCAGAGATATGAGTAAAAGAGAGAAATATCGTTCTCTGCATTGTTATTTCGACTAAGATATGATCTCTATATTTATATTCATTCATAGAATACAAGTTTGGTTACGGATACGAGTTCCAGTTTTCATAATCATCTTCCAATATTCTAGTTCGTAACAAAAACGGTCCTTTGAATGGTTTTTTTATTTGATAGCGTTCTTTTATAAAAGAATCTAGTTTTTGTAGTTTTATCCAGCAAACAACGCAAACAATAATTTTTATCATCTTTTACTTTAATAGCTAAATTTTCTTCTAAAATTTTCATCATCATTTTAACTACTTCCCAAGACAACATGTTAATACGTTTCGACCTTAACAACAAATGAATAATTGTCAATGTATCACCTACGTTGCAATAAGATTCTCGCCCCATAAATGTCACTAAAAGTAATTTAAAGCTATGCAGCCTAATAAATAACTTCCAATTCAATTCAAGAGGAAAGATATTTTACCTCAGCAAAATGTGTTCTAAGGAACATTCTGCAGAAAATTTAATTAGCTGTCTTCTGTAAGTCTATTTGAATCGAGAAATAAAGAGTAAAAGTTATGATTAGAGCTTATATACACATTTTAGTTGAGTGTAACTCGTATACGCACGGTTATTCATTGGACAAAATTTATTCTAGGTGTGCCCTCTTAGTCACGAAGAATAGGGTGAAAAATGAGTTTCAGGAAAATCGAGAGCCTTGCGTACATCACGCGATCGAGTAGTATTGGATTTCACTGTATGTCCATTATTAAGTATACGATAAATTTGATTGCTATCGAACATATCTTACTATCGGTATCGAAACTCACAATAGTATTGCTGAAAGGTGCGTAAAAATAGTTAATAGCAAGTAAAATTTGCTGGATAACAAATTTATTGATTACAGTTAGTGCGCGAAGGTTATACTTTCTCAGTTATATATTTCATTTTAATTTTAGAAGATATACTGAGATAAAAACGCGTACTTTATATATTTGACAAAATATATTAGAAACACATTGATGTCTTTATATTATATTGGCGTTCATAATACTATCTATAGTTAATAAATTAGTCTGCAACATGCCCTGCAATTAACTACGCCTTAAAAAATTGTCTAAATTCACCGCGTAGCTTAATCGAGCCAATAAATATTCGGTTGTACAATGCATGTGGTGTTAATGATCTATTGAAAAGTAAAGAATTGTCATATCTATCAGTTATTTATAGATGGTTAAAAATGCACATCTATGTGCGTTGGCAGGAATGCACTTTAATGTTAATTGAGTTCAACGCCCAGATTTAACGCAAGTTATTCAATAAAAGTAAAAAATACTCCAAAGTTGACTCAAAGCTATATTTCTTAAATGAGTAAAATAGCGTTCTCTAGTCGCGCTGACCAGTACTTTGAATTTTAAGCATGGAATGCGGCTTACATAGGCGTTACGTCGCCTAAGACAAGCGCGGCACGCGCACGGTGCAGAGCTCCTCGCTATATGCTATATCTAACCCTTGCTATGGATAAACATAGATTTCTTACTACTTAGCTGCGCGGACATGGCCGTCAGAGTCGCCGAGTGCTGTCGCCGCGCGGATTTATATTTAGATGAAGGGAGAGTTTGCAAGAGCAGCACTTTCAAGAGTATGCGAAGTCGACCGCAGAGACATTTTCGCCTCGAAAAACACACTCGAGAGTTTATCGCTCGCGCAGAATAAAGCGCGGTTATTAGCCAGCCAACGCGAGAAAAGGCAAAAGAGGAAAATCAGATAGAGACACAACGGCTCGAATGTTTTGGCGAAAATTTTTATAGCGGAGAATTGCGGCAAATTATCGTGAAATGTTTGCGGTGCCTTTATTACGCGAGGACCCCTGCGCCTACCTCCTTCGTCGCCATATAAAGCAATATTACGAGTCCATGTGCGAGAAATTGTCATTATGCGGCGGCATAAGACAACCACCAAGATTTCTACGTGACGACGCTTGAGTTTCAGTGGCGACATTGCTTGCTCTTTGAATTTTATGAAGGGAAATCGAGCGCCTGATGTAGGTTGAACGACGCCGCCACCACGCGCTCGCTCAAAGTACTCCTGCAGTTGCAGCTATGAAATGAGAAATTGATTGACGGCCAGAAATTATTCTTGGCCTCAGGAACACGACGTTTTCTCATTGCTATGCTTTTTTCATATGACAATACAAACCCATTTTCGGTAAATTCATAAACTTTGACTTTGATTCATTCTATTAGAAATCTCCGTCTTAACATAAAATCAAACTAGCATCGTTTGGGATGTCTGAGAAGGTATATTTAGAAATTAAAACGTATTGGTATCATGCAATTATAATCAATCATAGCTATTAACACGTTTCAGACAAGATTGATACACCACTAAACATGATATAAGTGGAGTTCTATCAAGTGCCATAAAAACAATAAAACGTCGGAAGTAGCTAAAAATACGGCTCATTAGCATTACATCTCTCAAGAAAATGAATATGATTAATGATAAAAATGTACAAAACATTGTTTATTTTTTTAAAAAGTGAACACCGATAATGCGCGAATTGCTATAACATGTCAAATATATTGAAGATCATTTCATGACGATATTTTTATTTCTACGAAATATTTGAAATTTTAAAAATTAATATATCCATCGCTGAAGCGGAAAAATGTGAATAACTTAATTATCATTCCATATTATTAAATTGAAACGAAAAGAATGCTACTTTGAACTATTATCTTGATAAATATTAAGAGTAGAATATTTGATATATTTTCTGAATACACATGACAACATTGCTTATGCACCCTCCTTATCACTTTCTATGCAAGGGTGCATTTTCTATCAAGTTCAACCTCGGAAATTACTTTATATATTTTTTTACATGTATAATATTATACATAAGAAAATAATCTTTTTTGATATATTTTGAATCGTCGGGTTTTACCCTAAAGTGTTGATAAAAATTAAAATTATTTTTTACCAGTTCTTTAATCATAATTTTCAGGTAATTTAATTGTAGAGAGTTGCATATTTTTTTACTTATTTATGATATTCTACTAAATGATATTTACCGCAAATAATTTTTCACTAAAAAAAACTTATATTTAAATGCAAATCATGTTAGAAATACTTAAAGGTAGGGAAGTTTGCGTAACGGGGAAGATAAATATGAAAAATTGCCTATAACGTTGAAAAATACTTTGTTTGACCGATTTTATGATTATGTCAATGACTTTTATCTGGATAAAAGCGATGGGATAATAGAAGCCTAACAATTAAGTCGCACCTACTTGAAAAGGTTAAGCGTATAGTAGTATAGGACGGTGCGTATTGCACATCCGGAATGACCGGAAGAAAGAACACGTAATAGCTGCGCGAATAAACGGTCTGTGGTTCCTTTTTGGTTATAATGCATCGCCATGACCAAAATGAATTTCGATTGAGACGCGCTCATTAATGCACTCGATTGCCATTTCCAGTTTCACGTCTCGGTGGTATACTCACACAACCGCACACAGCCCCGTAAACGTATAGGTCGCATACATATGAGGTAGAAAGTACACCGAGTGCGCTGTCCAACGACAGAAACAGAGTGAACCAGAGAGCCAGAGATGAAATGAGGACTGCAGCAGTACTTGTTCGCAGATCACATAAATTGTTGTGTATTTCGCTGCGTACACGAGAATAATCTGGTTCGGCTAGCATTGCATATTAGTGCAATACTGCAAATGGTGAAGCCCTGCATTCCACTGGTAGCTTCGGTTGAGCAGTATACACTGTAAATGCATTAGCATATTGCATGGCCGTAGGCGCATCTCTCGGAAGCTATACAAACACGACAATGAGATTTTCCCTCGTTGCGAAGTATATTTTTATTTTTCACTCTCTAACTTTTCCGTTATTGCGCGTGGCCCCTTTTTTGCGCGCGGTTTTTGTCGCCGTCGTCGTCGTTGAGCGCAAAATACCAGCTGGCCGCTGCTATCTGCTGCTACTACTGCTGCTGCAGCTGCATAAGAATCGCAGCCCTCCTGGGTGCGAGCCCGAGAGCGCGAGCTCGCTTCTTTCACTGTTACGCGCGAATACATGCGCCGTTAAAGAAGGAAGTCGTCATCTCTCATATACCCATCCATGGCAAAAAAAGAAAATACACGAACGCGTGAAGGAACTAGTCATAATGCGAGAAAAGCCAAGAAGAGAAACGAGTTTGTCTTCGGCTTTCGGATTAGTAATTTGAAAACGTACGCGCGTACACATAAATGCGAACACGTACGAGCACGAGGACAATCAGGATTGGGCATTTGTTGAAAAGCAGATACGTTCGAAGAGAAAAAAAAGCGAGAGAGCACGATTGTCTAAATCTTGATTCCCTCTGTCCCTCCCGCTGATATACCGTGATCACAATGAATTGCGAGACGAATGTTACGTTTAAATTGTACGACGTATATCACGAGTCAGCTTTCGGCTCTCAAGTGGCCGCGCTGTTTTTTTTATACTTTCAGATTCCGCACCTATCTTTTGCTTACAAATATATCTACATCAGTATTCATGTGTACCCGTAAACTCGCAGGTGCTCAAGGTTACTCTCGCACAGCAAGACCGAGAATGTGCGAATTGCGACGATACAACTAGCCAAGAGCTCTGCATTCAAGATTCTCGCTATATCAATATCGACATTTTTTTTTCGCTTTTTTTACTTATCGCTCACGCGTAAGCACGCAGGTAATCGCAAACGTGCTCGGAGCTTATAGATTCTTGCGCCGTTACGACGTTCAACTGTCGCATTCATCAGCTCGCATGGAATTGCAGTAAATTCATAAAATGTGCATACGTTGCACATTTTTCAAAGAATCCTCTCAAACTTCATGCTGACCATTGAATTTATGAAAACTCATTCTCAAGTATTCAGCTTTTGTTTCCCACTTATAAATATTTTTTTGATAACACAGTTGAAACAACATTAAAAATTCACGTGTGTTACAATTGGTCCTTGTAATGAAAAATGACGTATTGAATTGCAAATCACGAAGGTACATTGCATTGTTATTACCTTTCAATACATTATTCAAACGGGTACGAGTTACGCGGATTTGACTCTAGACACCGCTGCTGCTGCAACGACACAAGCACTATAATTCTCAGCTCTCGTGAACGCTCTTTTCTCTTCAAACTTCTATAATAAGTTTATTTCCCTTCATTCGTTTAATTGAGCTTAACTGTAAAGACAAGTCGTTGACCCAAAATGCATACAAATCTTATCATTTATGGCAATAGTAGTGGCAATGCTACATACGCACATACGCTCATTTCAATGTTGCAATAGCCATAATAATGCTCGTTATAAAAGTCAATTGAATGAATTCTGTCAATTCACCATGGGTCATTTAAGGTAGCCGGTAATCAATGGGCTGCACCGTAGCCATATACATTGAATATAATTTATTTTACCGTTTGTTAGATTCATACAGAAATAACGTAAAATTTCTTTGCGATTCTCATCAAAGGAGGTGCTACTAGTATAATAAGCCGTGTGTAGTTAAAGCAATTAATTAGCATTTTAAAAGAGCGGTTAGCCTTGATCGAGAACCGACTATTTTTCTATGGAATCGATGTTATCGGCGTACAATCGTACGACATATCATCGATACGAATGAAATACTAGTGAACTATTTCCTGCGCTGGCTACGTTAGTTATGGTTTGCATTTATTAATATTTTAAAAGCGGTATTTACAGAAACGAACTCAAGTACACATTTATTCACATACAGATCGGTGACACATCGTTTTTTTATATCGCAAAAAAAAAATGCTTATTCATCGATCATTCGCATGTGAAATTCGACATCGAGCCTGCTTGTAACTGGCATTTACCCGGTAAGTGTATTAATGAAACCGAGAAATTTTCGATGTCCGATGCAATGCGCGTGCACCGAGCAGAAAAACATGGCAATTAATCGCAAACGTACTTATATATCGATATATACATGCGAATGTAATGTCGAATACACGTACTTTCTTTCGCTTGCTTCGTAAAGAATATGACCATCTAACGAAAGCTGCGAATGCGAATCGCGAATACAGCTGGGATAACAAATCATTTTTGAAGCCCACCTTACAAATGATTTTCGAAATCAGCCCTGAATATTACATCCGAGTTTTTTTAGCAACATTCGTTCATCTTACTGTGGTTGCAAGGCAAAAAAGGAAAACAAAAAACTTGTCAAGGCTTGCGCAATAAAAACGCAGTCTATAAATAATACGAGTTATTACTAAGTATGAATGCAGCATTAATGAAGAGACACGGTCGAGACTGCAGGCACGGATAAATAATATTAAAAAGCGCGCACAACTGGTCGTTGCGTGCACGTTTCTCTTTTGCGATCATCGATTTATCAATTCTCATTTCATCTCTTACAACTTCCAAAATACACGTACGGATCGCTGCGATACACATACGTTCTTGGAAGAAGCGATTTTCCCGATAAACGTCCTCGCACGCACTGGATGATCCTTAAAATACGTGCGGCTCATCGCATCGCGCGGGGAAGTCTTGTTCTCCTCTCTTGTTTGTTCGGGCACTAAGTCGATTGTAGTTATGACAACGCAGACACACGTACGTATACTCGTAGGACACAATCTAGCCGTTTGGCGAGCCTCGAATCGTGCAGGCTGCGTATTATAACTTTTCTCCAACCCCCGGGCAGTAATTGGGAATTCATACGCGCAAAAGTCGAGCGAACCGTTCAATCTGTTAATAGGTTCTTTCGTTGTTCAATATTATATGCCTCGACGTCCCGACCGTCATCATGTCTAAATTGCGCCTAGACTTGCATACGTTATATATGGATAAATCTCGAGGCGCTTGAGTTAGAAGAATTATGTACAGTTGCAGGCGCGCGTGTCGAACGCGTTACGCTCTAGGTTCTCTTGCTGGCTGAGCTAACTAATACATCGGTAATTGTCTTTTATTTAACGTTATTTTCGCGTCCACCGTTCACGCTCATATTTACAAGTTTCCTTTTTTCAATCTTTCATATTATCTTTTCGCCTGTCACTTGGATGTGCGTGTTTTGAATAGTTCGAGTGGCATGTCGTGCGTGCCAAAAGGCAGTAAAACCTTAGCTTAAAACCGATAATTTGATACATCCACAATGTACCAATCGATATTGACTATAGTTCGTCCTCGAATTTGTATTTGATACCTTTTTCTTTACTGAGCAATTATCAATACCGACCTATGACTTGATTTGACAATCTTATTTCCTTTAAAAATTTGTTTGTCTTAGCATAGTTGGGTGGCTTACAAACCATATACTTTTATTCTGTTGCGTATTGAACCTTTCTTCGTAAACACACGTCTTATGCAAATAATGCTATCATGAACTCATTCGTAGTGTACATCAGGTGCAGAAGGTCGGGAGGTATCGAGTGATACCGAACAGGGCATCTCTTCTTTCTGTGGTTATGATTTTCTCGCAAGTGAACACGCTCGCTGCTCTCGTTTTTCCGTTTTCCTCGCTTTCAACGGACATGGGTGTGAATTCTCGCCACAAACATACATTGACTGCACACATACGCGGTACGCACATTCGTGTGTACTTAAGCAGTCTCTCTTCCCACTTTTTGCTCCCGTAATTCTTTTCTCGAAAACGCGAAATAGTTTGCACTCTTCGTTGGCTCGTAGATTATGGATGTCATTGCAAATAATATAGCTATAAATCATTATTTTCTCGAGATGTCGCTTTCTCAAGCTGCAGCGCCGACGATTCTTTTTCCATCGACGGATCGACTCCATGTGAAATCAATTGCTGAGATCTTGTCACTTGTCATGCAACTTATCGCTGAATTCAATTGTACTCGAAGAAAAATTGGCTTTGTGATGATGTATTTCGCGACTTATGCGACTAATACTGTACTGCATAGAATTATAATTATTAAGCAACAGTAATTGATTCGATCGAAATGAGGCTCGCGTGAGTGCATACATTATATCTGCTTGCATACGTACTGTAGAAACATTACTCTCAAGATTTCTAGTAAATAATTGGTCTTATATATTTAAATGGTTTTCATTCAATGTATTTCGATGCATGTCTAGTGTACATCCGTCGTTAATTTGAATTTCACTTTGCGCACAAGCGTTCCCGCTCACACCTTCCCATTCTAAATTACATAAATATTTATTATCTGACGATTGATGTAATGAAACGTGCTTGAAAATCGCTACATGCCTCGAGTCTTCAAGTACGCTCTCCGCTTGAAATAATTATCAAGTCGCAGTAAAAATACAAAAGACCTGCTAGGAAACGCTCAAAACAAGAGTACATAACTATTACTCAACTTTCAACCTGAGACAAAAGGACGTGTCGCAGAAATTTTAGACTTTGAATTCAAGGTGCATAAGCAAGTATAACCCTAAGTCTCACGTTATACGCATTCAAATGCACGCATCTTACTACGCTGGAAGATAACACACAAAAGAATAGCCCACAAAACTACGGCTGGTATATATAACATTTGCTTAGTTAGCGTTACGTCGTCATCGGAGCTCGGAGCTTGTACGCGCGATAACGTATACACTCAAGGGGGTCTCTCCGACCATTGTCCCCGTTATAAGAACTCGCGTGGATGTAATTAGATGGCTGCATCGTCGTCAATGAGTCATTCGTCGTTCTCAACGACACATTTCTCTTACTTTTACTTGTGCTTCGTATGTTTTTCTTGGCGCTCTTTTTCCGCTTCTTTTTATTTCTCGACATCGAGCTCTAATATGTGTGCATGGAGCTTACGCGCACCTTGCCAGCAGTGCGCATGGCACGGAAATGCACTCACCCGTGTTTGACGATTTCACAAGTTTGTTTTTATTGCAAATGGAAGAAAGCTATTTGTATCATTTTTTCAATGACATTCACTTTTGTTAGCTTCATCCTGTTTGGAGATATTGAAAATAAACATTTTTGCGAAATCAAAATAAAATGTTTGAGTTTAGTGTTTGTATACTCGTTTCGTTTATGACTACAATCGAGATGCAATCAACTATCTAAGCTCCAAACCACAAAATCCCCATTATTTATTATTATTTGTCTTTATGATAGTTGTTGTAAAACAACAAAAATAAATAACTGAGAAAATGAAGATTACAAAAAAAATTAAATTTTTTTTCGCAAATTTCATAGCTGAAATGAAAATAATTACATATTGATCAGTTCCATTAGTTTAAACTTGCAAAAAATCATGAGATTACGTTAAGAAAAATTTGTATTTGTATAAGATGCGTAAAATAAATAGACATGAAGTCCACGATAAAATAAAGTTAAATAATATTTTACTAGGTGTCGTAAAACTTTTTCAAATTCAACATGTCAATCGCTGTTTACGAGTTCGATCGAACATGTTATTTGAGGATTGCCTTTTATACTCATAAATGCACAATATGAAAAATGAGTTTATTATGCACGCGTGTGGCTTTACTCATAATGATTTGAGCATTATCAATGAATAGAGGCGAAAAGCGGCACTACGTGCACTTCCTTCTTCTGACGCCTTGGTAATCGCGTGAGAATCAAGCGATGTAATGGCTGAGATAATCGGTAAAACGCAGTTTCAATTTTCTTCCGTTGTTGCTTCGTGATCTACGAAGCCGTGATAACCGTTTTTAAGATTTAGCTCAGAATAAGATTGCCCATTAAAATTATATAACAGATACTAATGGTATGTTTGTTTTTTTTTAGGTGACGAAAATGAAAATGAGTTTTTCGTTGTCTTCGCTGCAACCCTCTAGCAAACATCTAGAGAGAGCAGAGCATGCGAAAAGCAAAATGGAAAAACCTTTCAACAGCCTCAACAAAAAAAGGTTTGTTTAAAATTCTTACTTTTTTAAGGTAAATTAAAGATAATATTTACCGTTTTAATATTTTCAAATTATTTGAAGGCTAAAGCGAGGTTTAAAATCGAAAAATATTTTATTCTATTTTTTGGATAGAGTTTTTTCCTTTTTCACTGCGTTTTTTGAAATATTAAATTTTCGATTTTTCACTGAGCTATGCGCGGAATATCTCTAGAAGGGCCCTAGAAGGCAGATGCAGTGCTTTTGCAAAAATTATTTATAAGGATAATTTGTTTTCTTGAGCCTTTTTTCCTATACTTTAAGAGTTATAGTTTTTCTTGCTTAAAGTTGTCTGGCGTTGTATATTTTGGAAAAATGTTTTTACCTGTCGTTATATTCAGAGCATATCAAATGAGCTACAATACCCAGGTGCTGTTTAATTTTTCGAAACATCAATGGCTATGGTTGCAGTCTTCGCGGAGGTGATCGAACCATAAGTCACTTTGAAGTACGTTTATGATTGAATGACAAAAAAAAAAACGTAAAATGAAAAAAAAACCCATCGGTGTTTGTGCAAGGTGACCTATGGGTCTAACCACTTAATCTGATGTTGCATTTGTAAGCATTGATGTTACAAAGAGGACCCTACTATGTGGGCGCTTTAGCTAATTGGGTTTTTTCAGAATTTAAACATGCGTGACAAAAACATTATTTTTCAGAAAACGTAAAAAAAGAATAAATTATCCGCGATAAATATAAGAAAAAAAACGCATTGATAGTGGTGTATCATAGTGTAAAATATGTAAAGGGAAAGGAAAATGCATTTCGAAAATTAAATGAAATTATTTTTTTATTTTAAACTATTTTTTAACTGTCTAGAATTTTAAGTTAACTGTAAGTAAATAAAATGCATTAATAAAATAATATCTTTAAATTTTAAATAATTCTTATAGAAAAGAACCTGTGCAAGAAGAATGCGCAAAATACTGGTCAGGGACAGAAGATAGCAAAGACGACTTTTGGGCTGCCATACAAACAAATTACGATTACATCATGGACACAAACCTTATTGATACTTGCAAGGTAAATATTTATGTGATAAATATTTGTTGAATTAGCTAAGCTAAGATAATGGTTAAAGAATATTGAAAATTTTATGAACTTAAAGGTAATCTTGATCATATATTTTCAACAGTATATCTTAAAAATTTTTCATTTTAAATTTCAAAAATGATCGTATTTTATCATCCTTTCCTGCATGGAAACTGTTAAAAGTTGATGATTATAATTGTAATCATTGAACTAACTTGCGAGACTATTGTTCTAACAATTTTCATATCTTCAGGAAACAAACGGAGAATTAACTTGGGATGAAGGTGACGTTTCAACGATGTCCTGGGGGTTGAAAGAAGTTAGCTGCCAATTCTCAGAACTGTACTCATGGTTACGAGTTCTTCAAGAGCTGGTTTATTCGAAAGAAGAAAATATTCTGGACAAAAGTCTACGTGCGGTGTGTATTCATTTAACTTTATCAAAAGCTCATACAAAAAAAAGATTTTTCAATCATTTAATTCGATGAATCCTTATGTAGATAAATCTAATTTGACTAAAATAAAATTATTTCTAGGCTCACACAGAGGAGCTACGACGTAAGGCATATCGAAGAAGATTATTTAATGAACAAGCAGAAAAATTGATTGCTCGAGCTCCTTCTTTAAAAGAAGAAGTTTATTGGCGAGTGGATCATTTGAATGCCAAATGGAATCTTGTTGAACAAATTATGGCTCCAGTGCAAAGATCTGATGAACTAGATCAACAAGATGTTACAGCAGGTAATAATTTTGGACTGACGCAAATGAAATGCATCGTATTAAATAAATTTTAAAAGCCCCGTGTGAGCTAAGCGTTATTTAAAATAACGTGTATAAAAATTTCTAAATTTCAAATTTTTTAAATTTTCATTGGGTAAAGAGAAAAAAAAACTGCAAAAAACATTTGATACCACTAGAGAAGTACAAAGTATGCACAAGATTCTTCATGATTATTGTTCTATAATACTTAAATTATAATTTTATAAATATCCAAACAATTATCAGAATTGTAATGAAAATACCATAGATTACAAGATTTATCAATGAAGCAAGTAGCTTAGATCAAATATGTTGAATCGAGTGACATTTAAAATATAGCTTTCAATTATTTTTCATTCATAACGCTATTGTAAAAATTAAAACTTTGAAATTTATGAATAGAAACAAAAAAAAAACAAAAAAATTGATTTATGAATGGGTTTTCACGATATAGGGGACATATTTTCTCATAATTGGGTGAACATTTGTGCTTATGGTTATTTTCTTCGTTTTCATAATCTAAAATATGCATGTAAACCTATATGTGCTTTTAATGGAGGGAACTTAAAAAATTAATGGAGCTACGAAATGAAAATGCGAAGATTGACTTTTGAACAGTTTATTTATATGTCTGAGTTAAGCGAAGTCTCGACCAAGAATTCACAAATTCTTCTAACAACAACTATTTGTTGCCTGGCAACATACTCAACCGCAATTGTTTATTAAAATTCGCTTCTAGACAGCCTCTGCACTGAGCTATCAGCCCTTTAAAATTTAATTTTACATCATTTTTGAAAATCATTTCTCGCTCAACGCCTATTTATAACAATTTTGAGAAAAAATGTTTTAGTCTATCTTAGAGTTGAAAATTTATTTTGAGATAAATATGTGGTTTCACAAAAAATTTGTCAAATTTCGAACTTTAATGAATATTAGTTACCATAAAATAATATGATTCTAAAGAATTCTAATTTATTTTAGATTTTGAACACGAGGTGAAGTGCTTAAGAAAATGGTTACGTGAAATGGAAGATCGTTTACAACCTTTGAATTTTCATGTCAATTGGAGTAGAACTGATGTCGAGGAAAAGGCGATCGAACACATGGTAAGATTTTAATAAATTTAATAATTATAGATACTCATCAAATCAATCGAAGGTTGCAAAAGCCATTAGTTTAAACAAGTGTCACTGCTTAATGTTACCTTACACCTCCAAACTATAAAATTGTATATTTTTTTCAAAGTTTTATTTTCAATGGAAAAAAGTCATAGCTGAACGAAACTTTTTATACACACTTTAGCAGCCTTTAATTGTATAAAACTATTTTTTTCAGTTTTTTAGCGGTCTCGTGTCGTCTTCTACAAATTTTTTCTGGAAACAATGTTTTTCAAGTTGGCAAACACCATTAAAGAAAACCCATTAATTTCATTGTTCTGAAATTTTAATACAATAATTTTCACATGTTTCTGCTCAGAATGAACTAGAATGGAACAAATCTACACAATATTTTTAGATTTATACACAATTTTCGAGAGAAAAAATTTCGATTCTCAAAAAAATGATGCTATTTCGTTATTTTTTAACCAATGTTTTGCATTGAAGATCATTGAATGCAGTAACGTGAGCAGATTGTTGTCTTAAAATTTCAGGACAATAAGGTTATTGGTTTTCTATTATAGTGTGAGACATAGTTTTTTTTTACGTTCTTTCAAAGGGATTGTAGCAGATAAATAATAAAAGAGTCTGCCTATTCAGCATCGGTTGCGTACGCAAAGATTTTGATTTTCTCCTACGCGAACTTAGGAACCAAAAAATTCATCCGTGGGGGTATATTTTTTTGCATACGCAAAACACATGGAGGATAAAATTCTTAACGTATTTATTTTAATAAAGAGACGAACTAGTGGAAAATTCTGTAAATTAAAAAACATGAAAATTATGTTTTTAGAAGCCTTTATATCAGAAAATATGTTTCTAGTACCTTCAATTATTTAAACTAGTCCAGGATTAATCTATAATGACTTATGATTCAAAAGTCCATTGGGGCATAAATCTATATGAAAATGTTGGCCATCATAGACCTATACGTGGCGGTCTCAAAAAATAACAATAAGCGTGAAAAAAGAAACTATTTTTGGCATTTTTTGTGTATAATAGTATTCAAACAATTTTCCTAGACTATTCATAAAATTATGATTTATTTAAGTGGAAGAGAATTAAAAGGTTTCGAGATACCTACGATCCATAATGGTCAAAAATTGTGTTCAGATTCATGCAGTAAAGGACTTGTACACCATTATAGATGGATACTGGACTAATTTAAATAATAAAAAGTACTAGAAACATCATAAACAAAAATTTGAATATCAAAATTTAATTTTCATGTTTCGTAATTCACAGGATTTAGCACTGATTTTTCCCTCAATAGCGTTGAAGTGATGTAAAGTCATCATTTAAATTTGGGAAATTCTGGAAATTTAAATTCTAAGAAAATTTAGGAAATTCCGGGAAACTACATCGACTAAAATTTAACGATTTTTGAACCCATAGTCAACAATTGCAGACAATATTGTCACGAAACTTAGAATGATTTAGAAAAGTTGACTAAATAATATTGAAATTAGAAATTAAACCGCGAATTTGTGAATTAAATTTTTTCGAATACCGGAAACATTCTAATTCCAGAATACATGAAATCGCAATTATTGTGTACTACGAATAGCGGAAGATTACTATGCATGCTGTATGTTGCATCTGTGCTGTAATCGGTATAATAGATTTCCTTTCTATCTTATTGACTTTGATATCATCCTTACCCTGCTTAGAGGAAGGTAAGGTAGGTTGTTTCTTTATCATTTAAAGGTAAAACTTTTTGCATCTGTACATAGTGTAGGAATAGGCTTTTAAGTTCATCTTATCGTCTTGAGGAAATATATTTTCTTGACTAACGTGACTAACAACTTGTTATTCTGAAAACCTGTAGATGGCGTTTTATCAGTGTGAAATATCGTTTTGCATACTTATTGTTAAAATATCATTTCCTTTTTAAGGTACTAAGAGTATTAAAGTTGATTCGTAGCCATAAAATGCTATGAATCTGTAAATTACATTATTTTTGCAAATAAGTCAGTTTAGATACCCCTTTACACTGAAAATATAAAATAGTATTGTCTACTAAAGAGCTATAGTAAAGCTAGGCACTAACAGCAATAGCAGCTGCTTCTAAATTTTTTGGTGGATACCACTACATCTTGTAGTGTTTATTCATACGAAAAATCAACTTTACTTGTCAGTAATAATAATACGTACTAGACCTCTTGTGCTATAGCGTTTAGTAACCATCACTAGGATTTTTAGTGCTGCAAACGATTTAAAATTTTCAATGTAGAAATTAGCTCATTGATTTGATTTGTGTACATTATGCACGATAGAATGAGAATCGTACCAAAATTGCGTTAAATACGTCATTTATAAAGTGCAGTATAATCATTTTTTCAAATTGTAAACATAAAAAGCAGTCAAAAGTTCATTTAGATTATGACAAACTTTCTCATTTCCTATTTCGATAATCAGTTATAGTCCAAAAGTAAAGTAACATAAAAAAACTGGATCATAACTCGCATCAGCAGCTTACTTTTTATTGTCAGTATAGTTAAAATTTCATTTTAGAAAGTTGTTTCGCCAAAAAAATCATTCAACTAACTACTAAATATCGATATCTACTCAAATAAAATATTTCTTTTTGTTTCAAATGAAAAAGTCTGGCGCAATATTAATTTTAAACTAATTTTTTCTATCATCTTAATTGTGCGTGATACAGTGAAACGCGAAATCTTGTAGTTTGGTAACAGTATTGTAAGGTTTAGCGAATCTTCGAAAGTGATGCTAAAAAAACGTCGTAATTTCAGAATGATAAGCTATTGTAAAACAATAGCAAAATTTCGAGCTGGAAAATCTTGGTTGCTACGTTAGCGTATTTTTTCATCTTGAAATTGGGTGGTAGACTAACAATAAATGCATTTAAATCTAAAAATGTAGTACACGCGAATGAGGAATAGAGGCCGAAGACATAAATAAGTGATCGAAGTGATGTATTTATTTTGTAGGTTTCATAGTTATGACTGACCAATCGCCCGGTCACTTGTGTAGGTCATATGTATGAACATAAAAGTTTATAATCTGGGCCACGAGCGGCGTAACGATTACCCGTCTTCTAGAAGTGTAACATTGAGACCCTACGCAGTAGTATAGCGATCAGTGTGAGTCTAACAGAATAAACGGCGAGGAAGCACATACATGGTTATGGTGCGTCGCACCGGTATCTACAGTCCTCCAACTGTGTGCGTACGAAAGGACACCATGATACTAGGTCATCACCGTGGCTATATACATTCAAACATATCCGTCCATAACAAAAACTGCAGCCGTTCGCATCTCAGAGATTAACGTCTTTTCTCGCCGGTAAAGCAATGTAGGTGATAAATGTGCGTCACTCAACCGCCCTCTATGCCCCAGGTGCTTTGACCAAGCAGTCATTGCTCTGATATCAATCAAGTTTATAAAAAAAGAGACATTAGTACAATTTTTATTATCTTTGCGTATCTCTTTTCATAATGAGATTGGTGAAGTTTACACGCACAAATCATGGACGAAGCTGTTTTGATGAATTATTGTAAAAGTTGGCCAAGTGATTTATCCAAGTAAAACTAAAAAAAAAGTTACTTAAGCAGACTTATTCGGTCAATTCAGAATGAATTTTATAAAAAAATGTTGTTGAATCTACAGTCGAGCAGTTTGTCCAAGCTGAAGCGAGTAGCTGTTGCAAAATCATCAATTCAGCAATAGAGAATATCAAAACAATTGCGCACTTTGAAAGTCTCATATAAATAATCCTATCCCCTATACATATTCCTATGTATTTTAATTGAAAATTCAAAGCTATTAATTTTCTACGGTGAATGCAAGTACTGAGTTTATCGTTCGATCAGAACTCGAATCCAAGCTACCAATGGTAATTATAATATCAGTCGTGTGCTGCAAGGCCACATAGATCCTAACCGATCGTGCACGCACGCGTAGTTGTGAATTTTGCTCCCTTCGAGTATACAATACTAAGCGCAAAAGTTCATAATTATGCGCTATTTCGTCGTTGTTTCAAGTACAGCGATCGGCTTAGCACGATTACGCTATTACAATGTAGCAGCAATACAACAAAGCTATAATTCAGCACTGAATTTTTGATCGACACGAGATTAATGTACATAATTTTTCACGCCTCTATGTGTATATCAACTTTTGTGGCTTGCTTATCGATATTACCATCATAAGTACGAAAAGTATTACGTGAAATGCAAGTAGTGTAATAATCAGAAGTCGACGACTAGCTAATTATATCCTTCCAACGATTTCGACGGATCAGTAGATGTACAAGTTCACGGGCACACCATATAACGTGATTACAAGTCACAAAATAAAAGCTTACAAGTTTTAGTATCCTTATCAAGGGTAAATCAATTCGTTTTGCCTAGAAGTGAATCATGAGTTACTTTACGTGAGACATTCTCACTTACTGAAAAGCGTGATATTAGGAATTCAGGGAAAGTGAAAAAGTTAAATTAGTATTTTATTCCAAAAGAGCTGAAGATAAAATTTATCTCGATAAAAAGTTTCTAGCGCAGAACTTTTAACAATTGAATATTATGCAGAATTGATTTAGTAGTAAAATGATGTTCGAATCGCATTATTCTTAGGTAAGATTAAAAGTAACATTATACTTTAATTAACAGCATTCTCTATACGTGTAGATAAACGGTGCATGAAAATATCACTCGAAAATGAAACAATGCGAATAATCTTTATTACAAAGATATAAGATAAAAAAAGGTTCTGACAGCAGTTGGCTTACGTAAGTTCATAACGAGAGTCAAAAGTAGGGAGCGCATATATTGTGTATAGTTAGGCTCTTTGCTTTCTCAAACAACGAGTTAACTCTTTGTTCCTAAGCGAGCGGTGGTCCAGCGCGGCGAAAGCGAGCGAGTAAGTCGTGTCAGTAGAATTACACTTCATTTTCTTATTTTATTTTGTATAAGATACAATTGCGTATAAAAAATAACTTATATACTCTCGGCAAATGTGTGGCTGGCTGCAAACAAGAAAAAACTTTCACCGGCATCTAACGCTGTACGTAAAATCCAGCCGACTAATTTGTGCCGCAGCTCTTAAGAAAAGTCGAAAATGCTTTTTTCTCTTTCAGCCGACCCTGCTCGCTACAGCAAGTGCATTCGCGAAACATGCGAGAAAATCAAAGGTATCAAGAATCCAGCTGTATAAGGGTCGTGTGTGCACGAGGAGAGTAAGCGTACACGCAGTCGGCAATCGTCGTTGTTCGACGAGTCGTTTTTCTCAGCGACTCGAGACTCCGCGGCCGTGCAGCGCGGGTCCGTATACGTATCTTCTCTGCTCGATCTCTGCTGCACCGTGCACATACTCGCAAATCGACGTCGCTGCCGAGGCGTGCGCAGAGGTGAACAAAGTAGCGTCGTGCGGCTGCTGCTGCCAGCGAGCGAGCCCAGCTCTTGAGTTTCCTCGATGGGCTTTGTACGAGATTAGATAGTTTAGATTCGTCACGGTAGATTAGCGCAATGTACGCGCGCCAACCATACGAGCGTGTAACTTTCTCTGTTTTCCAGTGTTCGGGTGATGATTCTTGGCGTGCTTAGCCTTTTTACGATAGCGCAAATCAAGCTGCATACGTAAAACTAGCGCTGCATATTTTCTGCCACGAGCATCGACGCTCGTTATAATGTTTTTTGCGATTCCTGCAAATGATCCAGGTCACTTGGTGTTTACGTGTGCTGCAATCTTGTGCACCGCCACTACCTATCTTGAGTCGTACTTTACAAGTTCGATGCTGACTAACTTTCATTACGGCTGCTCGAGAGCTTGAAACACCATCTGATTTGCTGTAATGTCGCATTATCATTATGTAGCCAGCCGTTTAAATGCACTATACACTCAGCAACTAAACCCCGAGCACTAGCTAAAAAACACTAGCGTGTTTCGTATACGTTTAATGGCTACCTCTTACTGAACAGACTTTGAAACTTGGCTTCACGACTATGATAATGATTATATCTTCTTCTATTTCTCTATGGGCTGTTTAGATAAGGCTGGTCTACACAAAAAAGTGTTACTAGAAAATGTAAACTCGAACGAAATTGCTTCGTGTTTGTTAAAGTGTCAAAGTAGAGATAAAAAATCAAAATAATCTGGCAAAAAAAAAAGAACTAGTTAGATGTCTAGAGAAATAATGTATTCATCACTGTCTGAAGTTCCATTTTTTGTTGAGCAAATGAATAATCTTACGCTTGATTTATTTCACAGAACTGTTGACTTACTTTCGTGAAAAGATTGTATGAAGTACGGGTAGTCATGAATGCTGAGCCTAATAATTCCCGCGGGCAACAATTGCTGCGTATTGAAAAATACACCAAATGCCAAGGGTCGTAAAAGAAAAAAAAAGAAAGCTACTCTCGTTAAGTGCCTGCGGACGTGTACTTGATTTTTGGCAGCTACGTCATCACCAGGTGCATGCACTATAGATGTACAACTCATTATATGGACCAGGCTTGTTTTTGCAAGCAATTTTAGCACGACTGTTCAAATGAGCCACTTAACTTTTCTTTCTCAAGGTTCGTTTTCTCCGATCATTGAGACTTCTTTTTGTAATTACAATGAAAAATATGGGTGCAATGAGATCGCAAAATTGAATAATTACTCTGGCGGTGGTTGTATTCAAAAGAGCATTAAATTTCGGTGGATTCGGTTGATATTAGCTAGCTCTATCGATCCAGCGTAAAAATTACAATGAATTTTTATAAGTTAATACTTTTTCATGCTGCTTGATAGGTATTTGAATATGTTCTTCGACGTTCATTTAGAAATACTTATTTACTGACAAGGTTTGATTCGATGGCGATGACAATCTCTCATGTATACTGGTGAAATCATCGGCATCGATGCTGTTCAATATCTTGGTTTTTAGTTCTTAAGAATGGGCATTGAAAAGTTCGCAAGTCATTCATTATTGTATCTTGTATATCCATTGAATTTGGCACGAAGAGAAGATGTTGACATGACAATCAACAACTTGCGGATTTCACACTCTACCTGATTGTTGTTTCCATATATTGCCACTTTTCAATCATTCTGGTCAAACTGCACGTGCATGCATATTCATCAATAATCGTACATAATGTTAACTCTCTCAAGAAAGTAATATTAGAGCGCGAACGTGTTTAAGTAGTACAAGCGCAAATGCGATATATATGTGCGTTAACGCATTTAACGCAAATATCATATTATTACTGCGCTGCAGAGAGAAAGAGAGATTAAGTTGGCACCAACTGAAACATTGAAGAAATCCATTACCAAACTAATAACTCTCATTGCGGTCATTTGTGTTCTGAAAATTATTTCATTTAAATGCACACATGAGTGCCCGTATGCAAGATTGCAAATAATGACAGCCATACAGAACCGTATGGATATCAACGCTCAGCATACGGTTTAATTAATTGTTTCTGAACTGACGCTGTCTGCTGTGCACAGAATAAATCTACTTTGGTGTGGAAGAGCTCGCCAGTGTAATTTCGTTCTTTAACAGTTAATAGTACTTATATTGTAGATCGGGGCAAGGAATCGATCAACCGACCCGAGTGGCTAACCAATAACTATCGAATGAAAACAAGATGACTATCTTCCTGAAATCGATTTTCCCTGATCGATATTTTTTTCATTTCTCTAGCCGTAGTCTCGCAGTAATAACGGTGCAATGAGCTCAAATGTGCGTATTCTCGGGCGGCGAGTACAGTAATAACGAGTATTACTATATTTCAAAATAATCCAAAACCGTTGTATGTGTTCAACCATACTTGGACAAATTCTACCTCTAGCAAAGTGCTGAAAACGCTAGCAGTGACCTAGGTTTCCGAACGAAAAAAACATGTGACAAACGAATTGATTTCAGATGAAATATGTCACGATTAAACTTTGACCTAAAGAAAAGCCGCATTTGGGACACACACCTATGCATTCACAAGTTAACAAGCTCATATAAAATATTCACAAACAAGAGTTATAACACTCTAGAGAGAAATCTTAACGATGGCATACAGAAGTCTTCTTGAAGTACTTGGCATGGTTTTTTATTCGACACATTATGCATGCTAAAGCTTCGCACCATAAAAACGTTCTCTGTTCAGAGAGAAAGTTGAGCTTTTAATAGGTCTTTGAAATTTACGATGAAATTCATTTTGCAGTAAAGATGACGCGTCAATTCTCTGATTGGTGCATGTGCAATATAAAAAATCAAGAAAGTATTGTTCAATCTTGCTATAATATTTAGTAATTCATTTCAAGTTTTTCACTAACTGACAGATGTTCCTTTGGTTGGTTTATAAAGTTTACTGATAAATTGAAAATTTATTCAATTATGGTGCTCCAATCAATTATTATTAGTTAGTACATTTGATACACCAAATGGGTTTTGAATAAAAAAGTTGAGTATTTCTTTGATTCATTTTTAGACGAAATATATTTGTAAAAATAATCTTCAATTTTTGACGTATTGATCAAAATATTTTATTTAACTACTTACATGTTTTTTACTTTTTTCTGAAGAGTATGCTCTTTATTCAAGTTTCCTGCAAATAATAATTCATTTTTAGCTATTACTATTGATATGCATAAAATACTAAAGTATACTGAGTTACGTTTTAAATGAAACTCTTTTTATATCGGAGGATAATTATCATTCTAAGAATTTCCCTTAGCAAAAAATAATTTACCATTCAAAGTGAAGTACCTTTAAAAACGAGCAAAAAGTGCAGAATTTTTAAGAACAAAAAAGTTTTAAGAAATTGCAAAAAGTGGCGAAAAATAAAAATAATCCTTTGGCTTTTGCCGCAATGTACGTAGGATCCAGAGTTGAAGTAAAATTAAAACAAGAGATCCACATAGATTTTACCAAGGTTGCATCCTCATACCCTTTGTCAGGATTATTGCCTTTTTTTATTGTGCTTTTGCAAGGATTATTGCATGTTTTTTTTTTCAATTTTCCTTTCAACGTTAATTACGAAAGTAAAATGAATAGTCAAAGCAAAAGTTTGAATACCATATGACTATATGAATAATCAAAGAAAATGGTCATCAAATCAATAAAATGTAAATATTATATTGTTTTTTTATCGAATTATAAAATCAATAATGCTTTTAAAAATTGTAACTAAGCTTGAGAAAACCATACTAATTTTTTCATGATTTACTCAAAAAAGAGAAATGCAACTCTTTAGTTGAATTTTTGTTCTAGTGAAATTGATTCAATTATTATGCAAGTATTGAATGCACATTTTTTTTAACTTTTTATATTTCCATCGAAAAAACTATGTGTTTCCGACCGGCAAACATACCTTGTTCACTCAGTGTTGCCGGAAATAGCGCACTGCATATGCTTATGTTGTCTAAAAAAAATGAAGTTTGTAAACCTTATTATATTTTAAGTGAATACGGATGTGTAAAATCTTGTGATAATTTCTTCATCCTTGCCAACAAAAATTTCTTGTCGATTAAGAAATCAGTTACATCGAAATAAGATAGTAAACTTCAAAACTTTCTCCTTGCACCAGATATAATCAGTTTTTTTTGTGCATAGGTAAAACACACAAGCAGCAGTCCCCTGATCAAATTATTTCTCATGAAAGCGATATCAACCTGCGCGTTATACGTATACCCATATTTGTAGAAATTCACGAGTCATTGTACTGCGAAATTTCAAAGCGAAAAAATATGCCCAGATAATTTCTCGGTGTAAAACCTGATTTATTGTAACAAAAAAAGAGTCAATCAACCATCGTAAAATACGACGATGATAGCCGGAGAAAAAAGGGGTTGTTTTTATGTTTACATGCTTCATCAGTTGCGCACAAATGCCTTTTAGATTTCCTTTTTTTTATGTAGGAAAGGTGCGCGCAAGCTCGCGAATCATAAAATCGTCAAAACTTTCGCGCGCCCGCACAATGTATCGACGCTGCGTTTGAGGCTACGTCTATTATATGATCAGTATTCACCCATGTATCTGTATGTATATACGAGTAGGGTCGTCGAGCGTGGAAACACAAAAAGATGAAAGTTTTGTGATTCGCACGAGTGCGAGCATTTCTTTGCTTGCGCAATTTCTCACCAAATGTAAAGGTTTTACTATAATAAGTTGTAGAGGTAGTACTGCCGCTGCCTGTTATCACTATTTCATAGGCTTTCGCAGTATTTTAGAAAGTGATCTATGCCCAAGCGACTTTTTATCTTTTCTTTTGCATGCTACTGTAATGTATATGTGCACGTATGTATATGAATAAAGACAGCTCTTTCACGCTGCCTGCTACGTGCATTGGAATCGAGAAACGAAAAGTTATACGCGTACGCTTACGTAAGCTACGTGCATCAAAGGGTTCGCTTTGTCGTTCGTTAACCCTTTTTGATACGTAGATGGACATTCACCACACAAACGCGCATGTTGGGCGCTTGCCGTCTTTGCAATCGTAAGCACGCTCGTACGTACTGCAGTGGATATTGCTGTGTGACTTTTTAAAATGCAGAATGTGTGCGTTTCGGTGCGAATGAATCGAATATCCTTTCATCGGAGCATCGAACTCTCACTCGTAATTGCAGAATTTAAAGTATTTTTTTTATCGAGGCAGGATAATTATTTATTTGTGCGACTCGGCGCCTTAGAAATTCTGCTCACTCGGGATATACAATCAAGCGTCAATTTCAAATTGCTAATTTTATTGCACTCGTTGAACTTTTCGAAATACCATAATGTCGCATCATATCGAGGCTCAACTACATAAATTGTCAAGTAGAAAGGATTCATTATCCTCGGAATATGATTCACAGCTTTACCAACAATATAAACGATCTAAGCGCAATCAGTGGCTCGAGTTACTTTCACTCACTTAAACAATAATATTCAGACATCCAATGTCGCGTGATACTTGCTGCTAGACGCGACGTAGTATTCTTCATTACCGTTACTTGAAAAAAATAAAAATTACTCACATCTCCGTTTAAACGTCGATACCTGACGGCTTGAGCTCGATTTCGTTCGAGTGTTACGTATACTTTCAACACTTTCATAAAATAACGAAGAGAATTTAACAAGCATATAGGGTTAACGCAGGTTTCCACTGTACGCGAGATTCTATATGTCAATTGATTAAAAATAACGCTAAGCACCAGTCTATACTGCCTATTCTCCGCTAAATTGGCACAGACATCCGATCAGGGCTAGCTTCTGTTTTTCGATAGCAGGTGGCAAGCATTGATATGAGAAACATTCTACATAAGCGAACCATTCCTTTAATTTGCAGCGAATGCACAAAGCTCTATTTCAATACACCAAATTAAAGCAGTAGGACGTAAAAAAGGTTTCTTTGATTATTGTAGATAGATATATATTTTTTGTAACTTTAAAATATAAAAGTCATGGACTGAGTTGACATACGAGTAAAACTAGTCAACGAGTCAACTTTTTCGTTGCACATGCGGCAATTATCAAATGCAATCGATTCATACTTTGCTTTTTCCGTGGATATCTCGCTGCTTGATCTAGGTTTAAGACTTCAGGGAAAATTATTTTCTTCAGAAACAAACGCAAATTATCCTCGTGGAGTTATGCTTTTTCCGAGAAATGATTTGTTGCACTTTTTTACTACGCTGGTAGTACTTCTCAAGCACTGAATATGCCTTACGTAATTCAAAGGATACTTTTTTCTTGTTCTCTTGCTTGATGCATAAAGAAGAATAAAAGTTTCATGATCGTTGAACTTTAAATTACAAAATCCAATGCAGAAAAATGAACCATAATAGCCTCACAGCATGGACAAAGCACAGTTATCTGCTGTCTTTGGTATTATGCTAAAATTAAAACGGGCAGATTAATCGTTGCAATGAATCAACATTGGCGCATTAAAGCCTAATGCTCAAGCTGGCTATATTACAAGTACGTCGCTAAGTAAAGCTCATCAAAGCAAGAGCTCGAGCATGAATACTTTCGCCTTCTTTGTAACATTCCGCGCGTATATGTATATGTACGCGGCAACGTTTTTGGCGTGCGCGCAGGCTTACAACGCGAGCAAGTATAATTACACGCGACTCGTGCACAGTACATTGGCATTTACCACCTCTCGCTTGATCCGAGCTACGTATACGCATACGTACGTGTATGTATGTGTACGTGTAGGCTAATAATTATGTAGAGCTCGAGATTGTACATAGGACGAACGTAGAGTGTGTACGCCGCATAAGAAGTACAAGACCGCCAACTTCAAGCAAGACAATGTTGAGTACCTTAAGCTCTGAACGGTCACGCTCATAAAAAGAAGCAATAATTATATACATGGGAATAGTGCACGCGCCAACTATATTTTTTTTTCGTTCACTATTGTCATTCATCACTTTGCGAGACTTTTTCTATGATGAAAAAGGATTTTTAAAATTTTCATTCGTACATCACTGACGTATACCACGGGTAATTCCATGAAAAAGAATACATTTATATAATTCCTAATAAGAAAGAGCATGGGGCATACCTCCTAAGATAAGATTTTGTATGCCACGTACTGTACAATATAGGTTTTATGTTGGATTAAATACGTTTTTATTTCATGTACAAAAAAATTCTATAATTCAATCATATTGAATATTTATTTTCTTTATTTAAATTTATTTAATATTTAAAAAAACTTTTTATATTCGAAAATGTATTAGTTTTATGCAGAGAAGCTCAAAAATTGTATTTAATAGATTCCTTCATCGATTGAAGAAAATGAGCTGAAAAGTTGGAGTAGGAACTAAAAATTGTCTATCAAACTATCACGTCTGCTCACTGAAACGCTCTAAATAAGAAGGCAAGTGAAAAATCCTGTATGTACAATCGACAAAGTCTCTCGAAGTGTTTTTGTTAAAACCGCAACCAATGGAGTGGCCAGTAAGTGAACGTTTTGCGTGAAACTGATACACTTTCGGACTTATTAAAGTAAGTTTCCGTGCAGAAAACAATTTCTCTTTGTACAATTAGGATTCGAAAGGAGGGTCGGATATATCTAGATATCCAATTACAGAATAAAATTACATTAGATAGGTCTGGTCTAGATGTCCTGGAGTGTATAGCAAGTTTTTGTATGAAAACTTCGGTATACTGCAAAAAATAAACAAAAAAATTAGATTCTATTTTAAAAAATTAAACTTAAATGTGATGCAAAATAATCAAATAGGTTTCCCACTCATTTAATTGACGTGGTTGAGTTTGTTGTGTCCTAAGATAATGATATAGGGATTCATCAATTAACGTTTTGCTTTCCACCCGCATCTGTCTTTCGTTAATAATAATATACGAAAGGCTTCCTTTTCAATTTTTCTCGTCGAAAATTATACAGTGAAACTTCTCGAAGTTAACCAAGTGCACTTGAAAAAAGTGACGTTGTGCTGCGATAATAATTATTTTAATGAAGCTTACTCAGATAGACTAACACTAAACAGCTGGTCTTAAAAAAGATATAAGCCTTTTACAAGTGACTGGAAGCTTTGTAAAAGAGCATAAGAACGTTTTACCACTTATTTAGCGTCTGAATATGAGAGATCGTATATTTCTCAAGGTGGACGGCTGCTGCAAAGCAACTACATGAAGTCTGAGTACTGTACGACAAGCATGCCGTGTCCTTTCCCCATGGTAAATAGATTCATAGAAAAAGACTGTTGACGTCGCTTACACGAAGTTCATATTACACGACGATGACGACAAACCCGGCTGATAAAATCGCACTTGAAGCCAAGTGCATTAAATGTCATGTCACCATGCAGCGCAACAAGCGAGCCAGCCACGTGCATGTCAACGTTCGCCTCACTACATAAAGAAGTGAGTAAATATGGTTCGAACAAAGCCGACAAAGCATGCTCGAGATATGAAAATAGATGCGGCTGCATCTCTTGTTCTCTCTTCATTCATATTATGCAAAGCTCATGGATATACTCTAAATATAATGGTTGATCATGCAAGGTATCAATTCATATCGACTCTTCAAAATGGTACATTCAAAAACGGTGAAAGTTTATTCGCACAGTAGGATCGAGTACAATTTACAATTGCTGCAACTGCAACTATTGATTGGGCCTAGATACAATGAACATACTCTGTTAATAAAGGTTCATGCTCTATCAATTGCTACTGTTGTTGTATTAATATCATAATGTACGCATGAGTAGAAAATATCCAAGGGGCTAAGAGAAAGAAAGCTGTTTTATGCCCGGATAAGTCGCATTTATTGACCAATTGAAGCAATTTAACGCTATGCTATAGGAAGTTAAATATGCTGCCATACGTTTGTGCTGAGAGGAGACTTCAATTTAGTCTCATTACCATTGTCGTACTTATATTTTGTTACGTGGTGAACAAGAAAAATTTTCTTTACATCAATAATAAATTCACACTGTGAAAACAACATATAATTTCTATGAATCAGTATATTTTTTTGAAATTTTAAAATAAAGAAATCATAATACCTTCCGGACCTTCATATTTCCATTTGAAACTATATATTTTATTTATTTCAACTTTGTATTTGATTTTTAATTAAAACCTGAAATTTAGCTCGTGATATTTTTAATACACCACTGATACAAAAATACAATAGTTTAACCAACTGATATTTTATCGGTTTTGTTTCCTTCCAGAAAAAAGTTTCTGATAGTCTAAAAAATTGTTTTTTGAACTAGGTGTTAAAGGATAATATCGTTTACATATTTATAAACTATATTTAATTCTAGTTCAGTCTGTAGTTCCAAAAATCAGGCATTTCACCGGAACCATCGTTAGACACTACTCCTGTTAGTGTTTCTACGCAAGCTCTTTGGATACTTTCTAATCTGCATAAAACGTACCCCCCACCCTCACTCCCCCAATTAGGGATTTAGAAGTAGTTTTTGAAACTTCAACCTTCAATATTCGCCCTTGCAAATGGTTCTCAAAGATTCATACTGATACAACACAGGGTATACCATTATGGGCCTATGAAAAAGGACCAACCTCGATGTCTATGTTCATTAGCATTAGTCTGAAATCAATAACCTCTCGACTCTGTATTAAGCAAATGTTAGAATTGGGATATGGAATATTATTTTCACTTTCCTCGAAATCTTCAAGTTTTGATGGTTGCAGAGCAACCCCTGTACCCGTACACTATACACATCAAAGTGTCATAAACTAGCATGCCTGGCTTTTTCTTTGAACCTCGACTGTAACAATACAGTTGAGACAAAAGAACTAATTGTGGTCTGAATTGCGTACGAGCTGAGCATGGACCCAAAAACTGTCCATGGACGCTTTAATATTACTTCGCAAACTTTAATTTTACTATCAATAGCGTAAATCTCGATGACCATTGTGCACGACAATCCATGATGCTTCCTGCCACTTCATGATCAGTTATTTTGAATTGTCAAATGTAAACACTGTTCATACTAAATATCTCGTTTAATGAATGTTTTTTTTTTCATCAAGAGTTGTAAAGCTCTTCCAAATCCATATGTAAATACTCATACTGTGGTTTGAACACTCTCGATATTCATAGTAATTTAAACTCATTCAAGAATGACTGTGAAAACAAGTGATGCAGAACATAACAAGTCAGCAGTTTCAAATTCGAAAAAAAGCTCTGCAAAAAGTAAAAGTAAAAGGATCATGAATGAAATCAATACATCATTTTAGAACATCCGATCTTATAATATACATTTCTCCGAGGCGCAATGCAATCTCACGAGCAATAAGATCGTTAAATGTCAGTAAAAAATTGCAATTCCCTAATCAATCTCAAATATTCAGTCTCACGGCTTTGATTGTCGCATCTTTCGAATCATTGCGAAACTATTCATTGTTCTTACAAAAACAAAACAATGTCTGAATAATGATGTTCATCTGAATAATATTTTGATCAGTCCATAATGTAGGTTGAAGATGAATTAAAAAAAATAATTAAGAAAACACGAAATTAAAAATATCCATAAATAACTCTACAGTCCAATATTAACGTCCCAATAGATGAAATAAAAAGGCGCTCGTGAAAGGATATTATTCGGCACAATAGCGTTTTATTCTTAGCAAATATTTTTTTCATCCCTTCACTCAGCGCTTCTTTGGTCGAATAACAGGATTCTTTTAGAGCTCTTACTAACAAAATCTTTTAAATTTTTCGCTTTTTTAGATTGTATGCGTTTTAAAATTGTTTTACACGAGTTGATAGAACCCAAATGCAGCGAACTAGAATAACAGTACATTCACACGAAAAGGTTAAATTTGGATAATTTCTAGTCGAGTGTAGAAATTTAAATATTTCATCAAATACACGCATGCATTTTATTATGCATTGAAATACTAAAATAGCTACGTGATGCCATTAATAAACACGAGCTTTATAAGCTTCCAAGCTGCGCTACTTACGGTGCGGTTCATTGGTAATTTAACTATGCCGTAATTCAATCGATCCTCGCTCGGCCGCAGACCTGTAAAGCGCGTACAATGTCGAATACAGTCGAAAACAGAATTGGTTGGAGTTTTTTTGCTGCTGTCTTTTTTTAATCGTTCGAGAAGACCAGTTTTTTCGGATGCATTTGCTTAAACGTATATACAAAAGTGTGCGTGTACAACTAAGCTGAATTCTTATAGCCGGCAATGTGTAAGGTTCGGCACGACGAGAGATCGCTCTTATGTTTCCGAGCTCGAAGCGACGCATCTGCAGCACACGAGAGATACACGAGCCGCTCGGCAACGCGCACACATTCGCGCTCACAGCTCGCAACACACATACACGCACATGTGGAACCGCATCCACACATGTTGCGCATAGAGTGTACAGCTATAAGATATCCAGGTTCGTATGGCGAGGTATAGTCGCGTGTTTCGGAGGGTCCCTCTCTCCGCCTCACTCACCATCTATGTGTGTGTGTGTGTGTGTTTGTATGTGCTCCGCGGACGCGGTCGTTGTACCGATGGTGGGGAACCGGCAGCCGGCTGCAATCGCGTCGCTTGGCACGGCCTGCCCGCAGCGAGCTCGCCTCAGAGTTTACTGCTCCGCCGAGGAGAGCGCCTATACTCGCAACCGAACGAACGAACGCGCTATATTCTAGCTCGTATATAAATGTGCGTATATCTGTGTACACACGCGCATATCGACTGTACGCACGTATTCGTATAACGACACACACATGTGGGCAGCACCACACACTTTGCTGGCAACAACGCGCGCGCCACCGCCGCCGCTGTCGCCGCAGCCGATTCCAGGCTCGCACGCGTCTTTTCACACAAATTTTGCAACTTTGAATCTTCCTTAACGATCTCTCAACGATACAATTTGACCATGCCAGTGCTGACTGTGAATATTTTTTATTAGTCCAAATTATTGATTCATCGTAGATCTCAGTTGCGCGCGAAAACCGATCCAAACAATAATAAGAGCAGCAGTTTAATGTTTGATGTGAGAGTGGTTTATGTGTCACGACGATCATAACGATGATTTAGTGAAATTGATGTTATCAAGTGTTCCTCTGTAAGAAAAAATAGCAAAACTCCATCTCGCGAATTTCCAAGTTAATAGTGTGAGGGTGTGTGGGACATGTGCGTGTGCTGTGTTACCAGTGCTGCTATCTTATATAGTGTTAGTTTTCGCTGATGCTTTGGCAAAAGGCTCCTTTCATACACGCTAATATTTTCGCATACATACGTACGTCTGTGTAGGACATACATGCAAAGACATTTGCTCGCCGAATTTCGAGGTTTTCAATGCGGCTGGGAGTCACGCTTGTCTCTTAGCGCTAGATTCCTGACACAAATAAGGTGCGTTAAAATGCCTCGCTTCAAATTTTATTATTTCTGTTATTTTGAAGACACCTCTGTCAACTGCGCAACTTTTGCTAAATTTACTTGATAAATTTCAAAATGACATTTTTTAACTAATAAAATACCAGTGGAAATTTTCCTTTATTATTAATTTTCTGATCATGTGGATAATTTGTTGAACGTAAATATAAGTTCCGGCAAGTCAAGGTTACTCGAGCTACCGTTTGCATCGAGATATGCTTTGCACAGCCAAAGAATCGTAGTTGCTGAAAATCGTTACTCGACTATTATACTACTTCTTATACAATTAGCTATTACTACAACTTTGTTGTTTAAATTTGTCTAAAGTAGCAATGTACTTATTTTAAATAATTGGTCAAGTTCAGCGTTTTTCAACTGATAATATTCGAAAAGAGGCAGAAAATATTTATAAAAACTGATCGAATACACGTTCGAAAGTTTTCTCACGTAAGATTTGCAAAAACAACAATATATTATCGAATGAGGTGTTAACAGACACGTTTGCTAATAATGGCACGTTTATCGATAAGATTACGCTCTCATTAGGTCGCAACGCACAATGCGTGAAAGTCTATATTTGCTGTGATTCAATTGCTTCAACAATTTTAATATTTATGCAATTGATAGCTAAGTCATAGTATTCAAGGTTTTGAAAATAAACTCGAGTTGGCCGAAGTTGCTTTCGTTACACTTGTCTTTTTTCAGGCATGTATAGTATCCACAACCATAAGTATACTTGATACATGTGTGCATCCGCTTTCATTCTCAAGCCTGTGAATATTAAAAGAAGCACTATCGCATCAGACCCTCACAGCTGCGAACAGACAGACCAAAAGTAAGATCCAAATGCGAGAAAGAAGAACAGAGAGACAGTCTAAGGCCGAACGAAACGAGAAGCTCGTTCTCAAGACTCCAAGCTTATAATTGGAGCGGTGATTCGTGAGCCAAATTGTTGGCATTCGTTGTGTTAAACTGACGTAACTCGTAAGCGTCGATTTTTACCACGAATACACTTGATAGTTGGTCCACGAAAACATACTGTCCCGATAATTGAATCTCTATTAAGAGTAGCTCGATGTCAGGGTATCTCAGAAGATGAGTCATTTATAACTTAGAAATATGTAATTGTTATTGAAACTGTAATTCGAAATTAACTTCCAAAAAATGAGTTAGTGTAAAATTTCATAATCTCTACTAGCTTTTCTCGTCAGTTATCTAGAAAATGTAATGTGATTAAAAACTTCAATTTCTTTATTTAAGTAATCCAACTAACTCAAGCAAGTTAGATTTAATTGCTGTGCATTGATGTAATTCAGTATATAATTAAAAAGTAATTATTTTTGCATAATCTGCAAGATTTAAAAAAAATTTTTTAGGTGTAAAATATTATCTTAAACATGTGAAGTCGATTAATTGATACCTTGAGAATTATTTATAACCTAGATAGAAAATATTTATCACAATTATCGAGTGTTTTTTTTCTTGCAAATTATCAGTCTCGATTCCCAGCGTAATTGTCAGTTATCTTTATGTTTAAAAAATTTCTCTATGGTTTAATTTTATTCATATTAATAATATATTAAATAGTCATACTTGCTCCAAAAGGTTAACATTCAATTGATTATAGACTCTTGTAAAAATGTTAGTTTTTTTATTTCGATATCGATTTCAATTTTTTTTTGTGGTACTTAGTCATCATTATTTATTTTATTTATACTAATAAAAATATTGATTGCCCCATAGAACAGAGAATATTCTACACTAATTGTGACATAGATTCATTTACGGTTTTATTTTATGCACCTTTATAATAGGTTCCCGACATCGTATAATCCTTTTGTGAGCGCATGAAACTACCTTCCGGAAAAAGAAACAAGTCTCATCCTGCGATGCAGTTACAGTCCTTGCACACATGAAAAATAATACAATGGACGCAACGTGCTTGATGACTAATAGAGTTCCTCGAATCTATGGACGCATAAATAATTTAGCACGCTGTATCATATTGTATTCATGCATACATGTTCTCTCTATGCTTACAATAATAATGGAAAGCTCGCCGATCGAGCTGAACGAAAAATGTATTTTCCTCGCATACGACGATGCCTCGTTATAATTTAATGGACTCTGCGTGGGTGCATAAGTAAATGATACCGAAAGATTGCAGAATCAAAAAAAAAAACTACACAAACGAAGAGCGGTGCGCTGATATCCTACATTTCCAGGGTTTGGTCTAAATACTTCGACGTTCATTTTATTTATTCTATTTCTTATCGATTACTCACGACGAAGATATAAATGTGATACTTGTTAACTATCATGAAATTTTAGAATGAGCAAACTTTAGTTACAATATTTTTGAAAATACTCTTTTGTTAAGCCTATACATTTATTTTTATAATTTTAAGATGTTCTAGACATCTTGAATAACTTAGTCTATACCAGGTATAAGTGTTATGTAGGCGTTTATATTTCTGAAGGATTATAATCACGAGGTGCAGCATAAATGAGACTGAGCATATAGAAACATGGTGTTCGAGTGACTCAAACTTTTTCATGAAAAAATATTTTAAGATGGTACTTGAATAAGAGACGGAGGCGGCTACAACGTATCTTTTTATGCGCAGTTTGGATCGAAGGTTAGAACAATGGACTGTTAAACGAAATGCTCGTAGAGCGTTTTGCGCTCATCTTAGATGTAGCTATCGGTACATCGGTTCTTTTTAATTAAAAGAAAATAAAGAATACAAGTGACATGTAACCTTTTAATATTATACTTTGAGAGCATGAGAGCGAATAAGTAAGTTAATATTTTGTAAATTAGAAAGATGATATACTAATAAACTTGAGCATAAAAAATCGAAATATATTCTGTTTAAAGGTTCAAACAGCGCGATTTTCATATTATACGCACTACCTTGAAAATCTTAATTGAAATATAAGTCTTAAGTTACGTATCTTGAGAAGAGTCGAGGGGAGAAACAACGAGTCAAAGTCACGCTCCTCCAGGCATCGCTCTCAATCTCACTCAAAGCGTGCTTAGAGTCACAAGCTAGCCTACTCTTGGCTGTTGTATAGTCTACGATCTGCCGAATCCACATTGAATTTATATATAGTTTAGCGCATAGGCATTTTAGAGATGAACGCCTGACTGGTCCGGCGTTGCGGTCATCTTTCTCTCAGCGCCCACAGCTAGATATCAGCAGCAGCAGCAGCAACGGTTGTATATAGAGAGAAAGAGAGGCTCGGCGCGTGCTCGCGCTAAATCAGCTCGACACCTTTTCTCAGCCGTTCACCGGTAGCATCATCCAGACACTCGCCTCCGCTTTTGTCACACTATACTCTGTACGGTACATGTAACCCACTCGAGTTATACGTACGCTCACGTAAATAGGCTGAAAAATTAAACGAGAAGTCGTCGAAGGTGGAGGTAAGATGTACGAGCTCGCGAGCGACGTGGGCTCGTTGCAAGTCGTTAGCCCGTCTATACAACTCGCTTGGACTCGCGTGTGTACTAGGGTGGTCCACTTTTTCAAAAATTTTTTGTATCTCGGGGGATCCATCGGAATCAGAAAATTTGAGGTTTAAAATGAATTTTCCCATAAACTAGAACTCAAAAAAATGATTTTAGATGGTGTCGATGGATTTTAGAAGTTTAAAAACGAGCTCCAAAAAAGAAGCAAAATCGGGCTATCATTCGATTTATTTCAAACTCTGTTTAGAGTGTAAAAATAATCTTGACAATACATTTTCTTATTTGTTTTTGTCAGCAGAATTGAATGCTGTAGTCAGTTTTGACCTAGGAGCACAATTTCATTCAAAAAAATACACTTTTTCGATCGTTCTTTTTCGCAAATTCCGCAAAGTTCATTTTCGAGCGAGTGGCAAATGAACAGAAAAAATCTAGAAAATTTTTTGACACCACCAAAATTTAGGATTTTTTATGACAAATCCAATGGTATAAATTAGTATACACTTTGAAATTATTTTAATGCAGAAAAATACAACTTTATCCCAAAAAACGACATTACGAAAAATTGAAAAATCGAAAAGTGTATTAGTTTCTTCCAGGAAATGGCTAAGTAGAATCAACTATGGAAAAAATTGCATGAAACTATCTGATAGGTTTTTTTCTCACCTTTCCAACGCCGGTTTCAGAAGTTAAAAATTCGCAAGATTCGCTGAGATACAGCTATTTTTGTACGATGCATTTTTTAGCTTAAATTCTGCTTCGCTGGTTTTTTAATGAATAGAGCTAGCTCAGAATTATTGAATTTTAAGCCTAAAAAATGCATCGTACAAAAATAGCTGTATCTCAGCGAATCTTGCGAATTTTTAACTTCTGAAACCGGCGTTGGAAAGGTGAGAAAAAAACCTATCAGATAGTTTCATGCAATTTTTTCCATAGTTGATTCTACTTAGCCATTTCCTGAAAGAAACTAATACACTTTTCGATTTTTCAATTTTTCGTAATGTCGTTTTTTGGGATAAAGTTGTATTTTTCTGCATTAAAATAATTTCAAAGTGTATACTAATTTATACCATTTGATTTGTCATGAAAAATCCTAAATTTTGGTGGTGTCAAAAAATTTTCTAGATTTTTTCTGTTCATTTGCCACTCGCTCGAAAATGAACTTTGCGGAATTTGCGAAAAAGAACGATCGAAAAAGTGTATTTTTTTGAATGAAATTGTGCTCCTAGGTCAAAACTGACTACAGCATTCAATTCTGCTGACAAAAACAAATAAGAAAATGTATTGTCAAGATTATTTTTACACTCTAAACAGAGTTTGAAATAAATCGAATGATAGCCCGATTTTGCTTCTTTTTTGGAGCTCGTTTTTAAACTTCAAAAATCCATCGACACCATCTAAAATCATTTTTTTGAGTTCTAGTTTATGGGAAAATTCATTTTAAACCTCAAATTTTCTGATTTCGATGGATCCCCCGAGATACAAAAAATTTTTGAAAAAGTGGACCACCCTAGTGTGTACGTACAATAGCTACATACGTGCGTGTACCTGCATCCCAGGGTTGCACACTTCTTCTAAGCTAACTATTTTGTTTGCGTGTAGACGTTCGGTCAAAGTTTAAAATCCCGCTTAAACGGAAAATTCTGCAACACAATCAATGGCAAAAATAGTACTCAACGGTGCACGCGATGCGCTGCTTTCTACGAGTTTTGTTGCAGCTAATAAGTTACCCGTGCATCTGTATAATGTGTAATCTTACTCGACAGTTTTGATTTTTTCCGGAGTAACTTTTTAATATCATATTATCTTTCCAATCAAGAATAAGAGCAAGAAGTTTACGATACTCTGATAGTTAAACATTATAGGACTTTGGGTTACAACTTCCTCAAAGCTCATTTGATACAGGAAGAAGTAGCAGTAAAATAATATTTTTTAAGTTTGACCAATTCATGCTAAGTATAATCATTAAAATTATTAAAACATCTTCATAAATAATGATTTCGCAGATTGTTTATTTTATTCCGGTGAAAATATCAAATAAAGGTATTAGTCGATGGAAAAATATTTAAAAAAAAACTAAAAAACAGTGTTTAATAGGGGGTGAGAAAACCATGATATTATGTGATCTATTTCCAGAAGAAGAAAGCGACTGGTCTCAAATTTTCAGAAACACAATTAGCTTAGAAGATAATCGTATAGAATTAGAAAGACTTACACGTTCATGATACTATACAAGTTATGTTGGAAGGAGGAATTTATGAGAGCATAGCGTGTCGCGTGCCATCGCCTTATAAAAGCTTTAAAGGTGAACTGTAAAGGCCTTTTTCATCTGCAAATACCATTTTTAGCAAAGTAACATTTTTTTTTCAACTACGCGGTGTGATGCTTTGTGCATTAAACGAAGAATGAAACTTTCCTAGAGAAAATGCGGTTTTCCCCTTGAATCGATATGTAAGTGCTAAACGTGTGTGAAGACGATTTATTGCGTATAAAAAATGTCGTCAGACTTGAAAACAACCGAGAATAGTAAAACATTAGGAAGAACGCCAATTTACTGTAACAGTAATCCTCTTGTTATCAGTTTTTCTCGATTTGCTCAAAACCCGATTATGAGTATGTGTAATCTGATTACAAATTAATCACGTAGTAGTTTATATTCCATTGTCCGAATAATAATTGCTTATTTTTTGGAGTATATAATTTTTAAAGTTAATTTAACTGCAGAAAACTTGAAAGTTTTATCTGATTCGTGGCGTTTTTATGACATTTACAGTGACCTTGGCAGCCCAACCCTCTCATTTACTGTATTATTTCATTACTTATTTTTAGTTAAAACCATTATCTCAGTTTAGTCATTTGACCTTTTTATTTTTCGCCCCTTAAATGTAAAAAAGAAAAGGCATAAACATACATATCCAACCTTGCTCTATCCTTATATTTACCATTGACTTGAAGAGAGGGGAAGAAGCGAGATGCCGGAAAAAACAAAGTAAAAAATGTATCTCTACAGAGAGGCATAGGTTGTAGCGAGAAGCGCGAGTGTATGAGAGCAGATGATGCCAAAAATACCGTAGTGTGTGCTCGACCACAGTCCAGTGTACAAGGCAAGTCTTAGGCAGAGACTTATACCAATAAGAACTCCTTTCTCTCTACCAAGAGTTCTTTTTTTGTTTGACACTCCTACCTTATTGTGGTTTGCCTCTTTACTCGGTTCATCTCTTTTATTTTCAGTAATATATCTTGCTTGTTCATTGTCTCTGGCAAAATCAGTCCATACCAATCGATTTATAATTATTTATCTGCGTATTTAAATACGTGAAAAAATTGTTAAAACCTTTATCAGTCAAGATAAAAACATGAAATCAAATTTCAAGCAGTGTAGACATTAAAAAAAAACTTGAACAAATAATAAACTGCATACCACAATACTCAATTATCTGAATAAGTATAGAAGCCTTTTATAATCAACGTCAGATCGAGTAAGCTATACATGTACATTAATCATAGATTTTCTCTAGGCGTAAACACTCGAGGTTTTTCCTAATTCAACGTTTTGAAGTGGGTATGAATCAATCATAGCTTTGTTCCCGGTTTAAAATGTAGTCTCCGTCGATAGGTACAATTTCAAAAACAAATGATGCACGTACTCCACGCGCCTTCAGCAAACTTTAGAATTATAGCAATCCACAATGTTCAACTGAGTATGCAAGGATCAATAAATCGCATTCTACAAAAGTTTCATATTAATTTTATAATTTTTACAATACATCACTGAAATTTGCCACTTGTCAATTTCGTTTTATTTTTTGACAAAAAATTAAAGTCCAAAAATTAAATTAATATTTTGTAAAAAGGAGAATCAGGAAGCAAAATGAATTTTAAAATCTCCGAGAAATTTAATCGGTCTCTTAGTTACACCGTAATACTGTCATAAATCTTGAAAGGTTAAAAACCTAACATCGATTTGAACGACACTCAGTGCTTATGTTCTGCGCAATTTGTAAAGGCATCTCAAAGTATAGCAAAGAATGCTCCCTTCCCTTCCCTCTTGCTTCAGTTCCTCGTATACTTGCGCACGCAATCATCATTACGCATGTTACATACCGCTCGCTGCCATAACATATATTTGTTGCCGTGCGTTTAGCTGCTGATATCGTGCTGCAGTGAAGAAGAGGATAGAGCGCCATTTTTCCAGTGGTACACGCGTCGCGTAAATCAATCAAATCGGCGTGTTATCCCAATACAAAAATCGGTCTTTATTTTCTTTTCGGACGCGCAGAGAAACCGTTGCTTGCGCTTGCTTATTAATGCAAAGGATAGAAAATACAGGGAATCAACTGTATATAATGCTTCTGCAAACACTATAGCAAAGGTCTTACCCCGATTCCAGCGGCTTCCGTCCTAAATAGTTATACTTGCTTCATAAGTTTTTATTATCCAGAGTGGGATAAAAACTATTGTTTGAATTTTTAGTATCCGATATAATGTAAACAATTCAGAAAGACTAAAGGATATTGTATTCTCTTGTGCACATTTTGCAGATAAATGCGCATACAGGAGACTAAAATATCTCTATACAACAATCAAATTGTTTATTTTTTATTTATTTTGATGGGTGAAAATTTTACCTTGTTAGCATATATTATTTTCATAAAAAAGCTAGAACAGTTTACTAAATGCAGTACAGCAATTTTTCATTTCTCTTATATATTATAATATCGAATGTCATTGATCTTAGTCAATACATTATTTTCATTCAAACAAAAGATCCGAGTAATTTTAAAACTGATACTTTATATGCTTATTTAAAATATAACTATTACAAGTATTATTTTACACGTATATGATTCAGTGAGTCAAACGATTTGAAGGATAAAGAACGTAACATAAACACCGTTATCAATGCTCTCGAGTACTTAATCCTGGCATTGATATATCACATAACAATGAGCATATATTTTATCTTTTTTAAACGGTGAAACTTGCACTACTCGATGATGTTCATTTTTATAATAGTTATAATCGCAACAATTCCAAGATAAATGTCTCATAAACTAGTATTTATGAAGCTGTCAAGTAGAGTTCAGTAGACACACATAGCTTTTTCAATGTATACAAAAAATTCAAAGAAAGTGTGTATATTAATTGAGACAAATTTTGTAAGGGGAAATACGTCGCTTCATACCTACGCAACATAGGTATACACATAATCTAGTTAGCGAATGTGCACAATATCGCCTGTTTCATCTCTTGCCACGCAGTAGCAGAATCCAATCGATACCAAATACATGCAAGTTAATTTGAACAGCTTTTCCATTTCTGATCTTTCTAATCAACCCCTCTACATGGATAATTACCGGGAAACATTGCTGCTAAGTTGGTATATAACTGCATATATTCTGCAGTTGCCATTTATACATGTAAAGCTACATAGAGCTGAGCTCAGAGAACGAAGAAAACTTGTGGTTGGGCATGCTTATGCAACCACGATACGCTATCCGATATCTGTGTACGAATAACTTACAAACCCATAGTGTAGAGAAAAGAGACCCCCATCGGAATCAGAAGCGATTGTTGTTCCTACTGCTGCTACTGTACGCAAGTAGTTCGAATACATTTACCTACGCGGAAAGGTTTCGTTTGTTTACTTTGATGTGCTCGGACGTACAAGGAAAGTTTTTGCTTCGCTAATTGGCTTTATCTTGCCAAAGTCCTGTGATTTTTTTAAAATTGAAATTTCTCTTTATTTACAAAGTTTTTGTAAGCATTTAATCTGGAGAATAGGACTTCAAATCATAAGTAAGCGGTGGCCTGTAGCTATGTATTTTTCACAAAGCACAATCGACTAATCGATAAATAGAAATATTAAAAGATACTATAAATTCTATGCTTCACATCCGGTTATTAAACTTTTTTCTTGGACCCCACGCATCTGACTATTTCTACCATAATAATGCAAAAATTGTACACATTTAAGTGAGAATAAAAAACTAACCTTGCTGAGTTGGCTATTTAAAGTACAGAAGACACCGAACCTATAATGTTGTTTTTTTAGTAAACTCGTCGTGATACTTATTGCAATACATAAGCTCATAATATGTTTTTATTTCGTCTAGCATTTCTAGAGTAAGTGCGTCAGTGCTTGGCTATCGGTATCGAATTTTTACACGCGAACTGTGCCTTTTCTATACTGCACCTTTACCACGAGATTTTTGCTGGTGCATCGAACTCTACTCTACGCGAGACCACATAGCGAGCAGCACCACACGTACACTCTAGATCTAGCGTGGAGCTTGCCAACTATTCCCAAGTAGTACAAAGCTAAGCGAATGGTCTTTCACGATGTGGTTTTAATTGTCTATTATGTTTAGTCTTCTTTGAGCTTGGTATAAAATAAATTACAATTGATTAGGTGTTGATTTTTTGCCCCCGATACTTTATTGTGCTTACTCAATAAGTATTAATTTTTCGATCAAACATTTTTAAAAATTGCATTATTATTCGACGGTCTCGCGAATGATTTATTCAGCATTTTTAAAATCAATTCAAGTTTTTCTAATTTTTCATAATTCATATATAATTAATATTCCTTCAAACCATTAATTTTTTAATATTTTCATGTTACAGGTGAGCTCTTATACATTATCATAAGATTTTCTTCTTTTTATTTTATTGTGCGTCTTCAAATGTGAGTTTTTATCCAATTCATTATCTTTATTTATAACATTTTTTAAAAATTAATATGTGAGAAAAACCAACTTTATAGACAACATTTTAAATATATTTCTTTTATTGTTTCTATGAAAAAAGGTTCGATAAAGTAATTGAATCAAAATTAAATTTATATGTTGCACCCAATTTAGAATCATGTAAAATACACTCAACATTAATGTTCTAATATAAGCTATTCAAATTATCGTACATTTTTACAAATCAAATCATGCCCTCCTTTTACGTTCGATACAATCTCACGCGTTGATCCACTTTCTTTCTAAATACCGCATGTGCGCACGCTCCAAACTATACATAAACTGTGTGGTTTTACCGATACTTTTTGTCTGTGCACCCGCTTTGAAGCGATTATTAAATTTTTCTTATCTAATTTTTGTACTCTTATCTTTTATTTACATGCATCATACAAACATCCATGTGCGTGATAAAATTTGCATCGTTGTCTTTTTAACATTTTCTTATAACATAAGCTATTTGGATTTAATGTATGCTCAATTGAATTTATAATTTTTTTGAAATTTAATTCAATGCTAATTTTGAGAGTCTCAAAAATTTTTGAAAATACCAAATTTATAACAGTAATCTAATTTTTAAAACAATAAAATTTCATTCATTCCTAATAATCTGGTTATAAACTAAACCAAGAGAAAAAATTGCAAAAAGATAGATTTAGTTTCAACGGATTTTATGTAGTTCCAAAAAGAAGATAAAAAGAAGCTTATAACTTAAAAATATTATTTTAAGACGAACTACAAATTTATAGAAGAAAACATCCTATTTAGAAGTAATATTGTTCGGCATATAGACCAAAATTTAAATCGACATCAAAGCCGGTAATACTGTTCATCGATTCTATTGTCATTAAACCTGTATGGAGTGCACATAACACAAAAATATACAAGTAGCTGCTCTTGTCATTTGTTCATTTTCTTCGAGTCTTATACAAGAACCGAACTTTTATTTATGCATGAGTGAAGCTAAGTCAGAGAGATTGCTGAATGCGGCACGTGGCTTTGCATAAGTGCAAAAGCACTTATTCAAATAGCAAGAAGACCTATGGGTAAAATCTACTTTAATCGCCCGCTACACAATAAACAAAATGCACAGCACACAAACATAGCACATGCATCATAAACATGGATTTTTCAAGACTTACTAGTCGGTTGTTTTATTTTATTTTTTTCGTAGTTGTCATGTACAGCTCTATCTCCGCGAATAGCATAGCGAGTCATCGCGCATCGCCGCTACTGCAGAGTACTGACTGTGACTACGCACGCAAAGACATTCTGGCTGATCGAGCAGCCGTGACCGCTGACTAGAGTCTGTTGCCCTTTCGAGCCACGATCCGCGCTCACCGACTACCTCCCAGCAGCTCCGAAGTATCGCATATAACGGCCTTCACATAAATACGTGGTGCAGTTTATTCTTCTTTAACTGAGCTATCGTAAATCGTTTTGTCATTTCACACTTTTGCTCCCTTTCCTTAGCTATGTGGCCACATGCTATGAAAAAGAGTCAGAGACTAATGCAATTTGAGCTAATACTCGAGATACTTGAACGGTGCAGTGTAAGACCGACGCAATAGTTTTGCGTTCGTTGATCTACGAGTTAGCAATAAACGGTTCAAACATAAGAGAAAGATTTGCTAAAGGCTTGCTGCCGCAAAATCGTGTGAAATTTTGAGAACTGATCTTGGATCATGACACCTTTCGAATGTTTTACACGAAGAAATGATACATTCTGTAATCAATTACGAGTAAAAACGAATATTTTCTGAGAGAAAATTTTTGAGAGTCAATGCGTAACACACATCTTCTCCCATAACAATTATCCTGTCGTTATCTGCATCAAAAAATAAACTTTCGCTTCATTCCTATAAAATTGACTCTCTCTCTCTCTCATTTATAACGTTTTTTCTTCCTGAAAAGTCGAATTTCTTCGACTGCAAGATCTCTCTTTTATACTTACTGCAATTACACCTTTTAAAGATTGCATCAAAACTGTATCTAAAGGCAAAAATAATTTTTTATCATATTGTTACTCATAATTAGCTAGAACGAACACTCAAAATCTTCAAATGGTAATCTACATGAATATTATAATGTACAAGATCAATTTCAGCCAAACTCTAAATCCTTGTAGTAAATCATCGTTTGAAGACGCTCAAAAATTTTGAAAGAGATCATATATCATAGAAAAGTTTATCGACGAGAACCGCTTTAGTCGTCACTATTTGCCATTTTATTATCGACACACCCTGTTGAAATCGCAGCAAAAAACTTGTTTCGCGTGAGAGTCGCATTAAAATATCCACTCGCGGATGCTCATATCTTCTATACCTGCGCACGTGCGATGCGAGAAAGTGTCAATGACCATTGATGCAGGTGGATAGACGCGAACGAACGAGAACGAGGTGCAGAAACCCGAAGAATTACAGCAGCTATTTATAACCATAAGTCAATCTGGTATTGCTCTGAGCTTATCGCAGTCAAGCATAAGATATGGGGGAATAATCGTATATTGTGCTTGAGATCATTCAGTCAAGCCGCGTCAGTTGTTATATCTCTTTCAGGTGAGAATCAAGCCATTCGCACTTATCTTGAAAACGCGACTATGAAACTCATCACTAACACGATAGGTACCTAATCAGCTGGAAAAACGAGCGTTAGAATGATTGAAAAACCGTGCGTGGTTGCTTCGATATACTCAATGTAAGCCTAACGGTAGTGGTAACACCAGCAACGCTACACAATACACCATCTCCAATGTGATCTTATACATTTTGTGGTTTTGATTTTTTTTATCTTATATGTATTTCACTGAGCTTCGGAAATTACTTTAAATTAAAAAAACTTAACAAAGTATGTGTACATTTAATATAACAATGAACGATGATTATCTTACTTATCTATTTATTAAATATACGTAGATATTGTTAAGGACAATTTTATCGGTTTTAATATATTATAAACAATTTTTGAGTTTAACTCTTGAATAAAAAACAAACAATCTACAGAAAAACATTTTGCTTCCTATTAGAAGAAGCTTTTATGACGTTGTAAAATATGACTTTTGAGTTCAAGTATCTTAGTATGTTTTTTTTCTTTTCAACTAAGAAGAAAATCCATTTACCGATACTAGAAAAATATTAGGGCAAGGAATTATTATCAAAATGAAAATTATTCTAATAATTTATTTTAGATTTAATACTTTCATATACAGTTAACTCTGAGGGAGTTCAATTCAACATATAAGTCACAGTGTTTCTTTTATTTATGGACCACATTCAATAATATTTGCTTGCATGGTTATGTCGGAACTGGTATTGTACTACTAATGGTGTTATAACTGAGTTATTGTTGTGCCTCTTAACTAAACCGACTAATACTAAAACCATCATCTACTTCTGCCTCTGTTCTTTCTCCGTGCGACTACCGTTAGCGACATTACATCGCGAGGAGAGGCTCGAGCTATGTGTTCTTCCTGGGTGGTTTCAGGTTACCTCGTCTACTTCTCACGCTAACGTCTCGTCACCTTCTTTTAGCCCTCTCTTCACACCTTAATTTTGCCTTAACTGAATACATTCTTAAGGAGGGCACTTTTTGCCAGTTAGGCTCTGCACTGAGCGATAATTAAGAAAAAATTTTCGCAGATAAAAACCCGATTATTTAATACATTCATATTTTCCCGTTGACCCTAATTTGGTTACTTTAAGGATCTAATTATAAGCATTATATTTTTGCATTGATAACAATAATTTTACTTCATTACTTGACATACGATGTATCGGTTAACGCTGAGGTAAATCAAATTTGATAAATTATTTCAATATACAAATCAGTAAAGTAAAAAGCTTTTTTCATTAGATCCATAGTTTTAAATTTTCGCTTTTATTCTTATAAATAGGTAAAAATTAAATTTTTTCATCGTTTCATATGATTAACAGATTAATTTAATTTTAAAAAATACGATAAATTTTCTATCCAAAATTACTTACATAGTATCTTATAAAATATAATTATAAGTTACATGAACTACATTGGTTTATTACATGTAACTTGAAGGCAATATAAGTGGTTGATCTGAGTGCGAAAAAAGAGAATTTCCGTATCTGGTTATTAGTGTGGTTTATCTAATGGTATAATCGCACTTTAAGAGTTACGCGAATATATGCTATTATATATTCACCGCGGTTTCTCGAATCGTTGCAAAAAATTCTGTTTTTCCATGGCTGCAATATTTCTATGTTCCACAGTATAACTTTATGACTAAACAAGTTTACTTTCATTCAAATATGGACTTTGAAATCTTTAGGCAATGCGAGTTTAACAAAGCTTAGTGAATGTTGAACGTAATAGCTACCATGAAACTAAATATGTCGTTGCCAAAATATTACAGTACTACTGATGATTAACATTTTCAACAAGTTGAAAGTCATTAACAATTACCTGGTTTATCCGTAATTATAGATTCAAAATAAAAAATTAAGATCTACTCGAATGAAATCAATTGTCTCTTTTGAACATAATTAATGTGGTAATATGTTTATAACCGCATTTACGAAGCAATTTATTCGATCATCCTTTCACTGACTGATTCCATTTTGAATGCGCATATAACTCATTGCAGCAACGAGCTTATCTTGTTGTAGAAAAAATAAAAATCCTATTGTCATTTATGTTCAAATGCCGCTAAATCACGAATGGTTTAACTTCAGCTTATGCAATTTAATACAAAGACTTGTTACTATGATCATTAATTTTAATCATCCTCTAGATCCTTGCAAATTGCACAAGGTGTAATTACATTGTCGACTATGTGATGTAATTATTTACAAACAATCTTGCTCGATATTTACTTGTACCACAGTATTTTTTATCTACATTTGAAAATTGACTTGACACATAAATTCAAAATTATTTCAACTGAGATTAAAACTATTCATGAAACGTATCTACTGCAAGAAAAAAAATGCAAAACGTGGTGCAGTTATTGAAGTTTGCAGCAACAGCTTGAGACTGTTACACTCGAGTAGTACAACTCAAGTGATTATTCCCATGATTCCGCTAAACCGCAAAGCATGCCCGTGCAATTATTTTGTACTAGAGTTGTATGTACGTAAGCTTGTGAAAGAAATTTTTTCATAATTTAAAAGCATTCCACATACATAGGGAGCCTGGACACACTGCAGTTTTATTCAATTTATTCGGAGTCTGCAGAAATATCATCTATACATTCTTATATCACCTCCGCAGTTACAATAATTTTCGATTACTTTTCCCGTTTCTTTGATAAAAATTATTTAGTTGAAAAATTTGTACGTGAATCGACCATGTAACAAACTCGAAAATATACTATAAGGATAGTATAAACGTTAATGTCCCTCCATCATCTATTAAAGCTCCAAGTTAAAATTAGGACAAACAACAGAAAATTGACCAACTCCGTTGGCTCTAGTACGAAAGCAAATAAAATATTCAAATTTCAGCTAGCGCAAAGTCACTTTTCTAAAATGTTAAATTACCCTTTTAAAGTGATCTAGAGTTCCAAATTATGCCATTAGAGTTGCGCCCTCCTTTATATAACTGTAATTTTAATGCTCTCAAATATTAAAATTGATATGCAAACATTACTAACAGATATTAAATATGTAAATAAAAATTGCAAGACTCTTTGATTGATTCTAATTTACAATATCCTGTTTTTGTAAATCCAACCCTTAATTCTTATTTGATGTTCGCGTATTAAGGATAATCACTGTCTGAAACTCGTTCAAGGTAAATGAATTAATTTTATCGCAAGGTTTTCATTGCGATAATTAGTAAAAAATGAAGTTCAAATCTGAGAACTTAATATTGCAATTATGTCCAGTCACTAAAAGAATATGATGAAAGTTGCAAGTAAATGATTGTACGATGATAAGGTACTGTCAGTTTGGAACTAAGGAACTCTTTAATTAAATCAAGATTCTATCATTTATTTTTTTAAATATTTAGTTAATTTCAATACAAAGTTAAATATCTTCTCAAATTGATTCAGTTTATTTTCGTGTCATTCTTAACCCACTAAGTTGACAGTTGTCCGTTAGCGAATTTAAATGAGGACATTTTAGTAATCTGTGTTGTTTGTTTTATGTGCAGTAGGTTTTGAAAGTGAAATGTTTTTTCTTAAAATAAAACACTATTTGAGTTTGCCAAATTTTATTTATTATAACGAAAAAAATATTTTGTGAAAAAAGTAAGTTTTTTTGGTCAAATAATTTCAAGTCTTCTGTACTACAGTTGTAAATATTTTTTTGTACTTTAAAAATTCAACTAATGTATTTTTTTGATTTAAATAAAAAATCTCTTTTAAATTTTGAATATATACTTCAGCTATGATATATAATATATTTTACCGCAACAATATAATCGACTCGAAGAATCTTGAAAACATCAGATTTATAGAATAGTTATTAGAATCTACTGCACGTGTTGTACACTACATTACTCCTAGGTGAAAGTCTACTAACGTTCTATACAAGTCCGACAGAACTTGGAGGCATGCGCATGCAACGTCGTTTTTTACCTTACCTATACCTTGAATCGCGCGCACCTTGTCGGTTGTATCGATTGTACTTTAAAGGTAAAGAAGATCGGTAGCGGGACTTCATTGCAAGAAACATTTTTTAAACTGATTCGAATCTCACAGCTTTATATTCGTGGTGATTGCATTTTTATCTTACTAACCAGTTGAAGTGCTCTATCAGACTTTGCTTGCTGCTTCCGCATTATATTCAGAGCTACTATCCCAAAACAAAGCCATTTTACTGAGGTAAAAAATTCCTCTAACCATACATGTTCATTTCGAGATTTTGTTTTCATCTGTTTTAGCACCCTTAGTAGAGTAACTTCAACGGCTCCTATACATAAAGTGACTTTTCGGATTCTAGCATAGTGAAGTATTCGTTCAAACTTGTCGCAAGAAGGTTCACTTTGAGCGGTCACTGTAAGAAGGCGTATTTCCTAAAAATTCACTTTATAAATACGAGCCGTCGACTTGTGAAATAGATTTTATCTATATTTTCGAAGTAAACTATTGTTTCATATTCTACTAGATTTTTATAGAACTATTTTTACTCAGTAGAGAGATCTATGCGCGCAAAAATATTATTCAAAAATCAATTTTTAATTTTTTTTCCAAGGCAAAAAGTAACAGTTGTGACGTAATTTCTAGGTCTTACTTAAAACGTAGTTATTATGCATGAGCTTCCTTTTGTATTCATCTGCAGCAATTATATTACTATGGAAGGTGAATAGTGTCCGAGACTATAGCAACGTTTCCCCTGTCGAATCTATCGGGAAAATCTCAAACAAACTGGATGTTCATTACAAAAAGAACGAAAAAATCACTTACATGCAGTCAGTGGCTTTTTGCTCACTCTTGTGCAGTAAAATCAGCAACAATTCTAGTGCAAGCGCGAGACCTTCTATTTTCATGAAATCATTGTTTTTTATATCTCGTTAAATCTACGCAAGTAGAGAGTGAAATGATAGAAAGAACTTCTCATGGTACTTGTTTATCGCAAACGGAACAATGAGCCACAATCGTCCCAGCTTTGTTCCGTCATTAATGGCGCTTCTATATGTGTAATATGAAAGGAAATCGGTACGGGGACGACTTTTCCGTTGCATCGCGAAAAAATGAGCTTATCGGATCGGTAAAGGTGGCTCTTATCTGTCGACTCGCTGCACAGGTAGTGGAACACACAGGAAGCGAGCGAAAGCTACTGTAATTATAACGAGATTATTGCGCGCTCGCATCAAGCCAGCGAGTTGTGGGATGAGGAAAGCGAGTGATCTTGTGGTTTGTCTCTTACTGAATAGTCTCGCGATCGCGCGCGCGGGAGCGAGTTTACCGTATCGCCCGGCCAAAGTAAAAGCTGGATAAGCCGCAGGAGATGACGAGGATAATATCGGTCGGCAGACTGGATGACGATGCTCGCGCGCCAGCACCGAGAACTTTGAATGACACTTCTGAGCCGGATGCGTTTGACGAGATGCACGCACTTTTGCATGCGTAACAGTTCCAAGTCGCCTCGAGCGGCCTCACTGCGCAGTACTGGCGACGTTAACAAGTTTACAATTACGCGTGGATGCAAGTCTATTTGTTCGATCCTTATCATCTGGTGTTTTAAAAAGTCTATAGCTATTGGGATTTTTTAGCGTGATCTACGCATTTTCTAGAAAGAGTCTCATCTGCAATCATTTTCATCAAAAGAAAGTGATATTCAAGTAAAGAGATAATCCCATTTTGTGGTCACATGTGTAGACTGGATTTAAAAGGAAATAATATTTTTATTTGTAGCGAAGATGAGAACAAAAATTGGATGACGTCTAGACAGTAGCGATGCTTTTCTGCAAAATAGTAAGAGAGCAATCCAGATCCACTTTGTGATATTTGTTTAATTGTACTGCTCTGGGTACGCATATGATCTAAATTGCAATTTGCTTGCGGCTGCTGTACGCATGCCTTCAAGATGTCCTGAAAAGTTGATTGTTGCTCCACAATTGCTTTAGTACGGATCAAGTTGCAAGGGATCTCTTCGGGTTCGAGGCTGAAACTTTTTTTATCTAGGCTAAATGTTAATGAATAACGGCACTTTGAACTGTTTTGATGTAACATCGCTTCTAATTGGATTTTCAGTGTACATAATGTAGAACAAAGGCAGATACACGTTGAAAAAAGTTCAATTTGGCTGTGCAGTAATGAGCAGCTGCCTAAATTTTAATCAGAAAGTTTTAGATTATTACACAGATAGATTAGCGATGTATAAAAAACGTGTCACCGCATCTAAACATAGTGGACAAGGACCTGCTTCCTAATAAGCTTGTTGAGAGGTATAATAGCGTAGGTAAAAATCGCTTCATGAAGCCATGCCAAGATTTTAACTTTAGATAAAATATAAAAGATAAAAATGCTCTTGATTTTCATGTATTTATATCTTGCAATGTCACCAAATAACTTGAATGAATGTGTAGGGTGAATACAATTATTGAAATTATCAACAAATATTTCAAGATCAAAAAACGTAAATTGTGAATTTTGGTAGTTATTTTGAGTTACAAAATTTCGTGCGCAAAAATGCAGATTAATACTGTTCTTACACAGAGAAATATCTTTAGCAAGGAATATAAAGAGGAAATGTAGATTTATTTTACTTTTAGTTACCAACTAGAACATAAACAAATTTCGACGAAAGAACTATGGAACCAATATTTCCAGCAACATATCAAAGATTTATGGTATTTTTATGTTCAAACATTTTGCAGTGCTCAACAATTGTACATAAAGATATATATATATATGAAAGGCACAAAGGCATATTTTCTTGTATACGAATAAAAACAGTTATACCTGTACCACAATATACGGTCACATTGGCCTTTAAAAAGTATCATTTTTATTTCGATCAGGTATTAATATATTTTTCGATTGAATAAATTTAAATAAACTTAGAGGTATAAACTTAGGAGATATAACTTGGAATTATTATTAGATAAATGAAGTTTAATTAAACTTAAAAATTTTATAAAAAGAAAATTATTCTTGCTTAGGCAACGTTTGCATTTTGAAATGTAGAAGAAATTAACCAAACCTATAATTTTGTAACGTGAATTTTCAAAGTATTAACCAAGTTCAATTGTTCCTACTAAGAGTGAGAAAAATCGATTCGTTTCCTGCCCTCACCTTTCCATTGGTCTAACATCTATATAATTTACTTGGGCATCTGCTGCAAGATTCGAACTAACAATGCCAAGATTATTGCGTACTATATTTATATTACATATTTCTCTCCACTTAGAGCAACTAATCCATGACTAGAGGCTTCATATTCCAGTGTTGCCTGGTCAAATAGCTGTTTCTCTATATCTACACGTATAGAAGGCGAGCAAAAAATATAAGCGGCACTATTGTCTGTGTGTATACATATAAATCTGCAATTCAGGATAACAGTACCGTCTGGCTTTTTTACTCGCCTCTGCATCGAATCTCACTCCCTCGATTTCCACGATTGTCCCTCGCGGCAATCTAGCGCAACGAACAAGCTGCTTTCGCGCGCGCGAACGCGTATCGTTCGTACGAAGGAGGACAAAAAACTTCGAGCATCTACGGATTCATACCTCCATGGAGTTTTTAAGAAAAATGTAAAAAGGGGTTCTGACAGTGTTTCGCGAGTGACGATTCGCCTCGCCTCACTTTTCTAATGAAAGTTCATCCTTTAACAGGATCGATTATTGCTTTGCGGTCTTTTTGCTGACACTTTGTCTCTTTTACCTTTCCTCTTTGCTGTTACAGTTTAGAAAATATATAAAAAATAAAGACAAAGAGAGAAAGAAGAGCGGTGTCGGTGGGTCAATTTGTCGCCTTGGAATACCTTAACGCGATGAGCCACATTAAGTTATTCCGTTTGGTCGGCTTAATGAGAATTAATGACGGCAGTATCAAGTACTGAAAGTATATCCTGCAAACGAAATGATCTTGCCTTGCTCAATTACGCTGTGTGAAGAGTGAAACGAAAGATAAGAAAAAAGTGCGTAACGGTGACGAGACAACAAGAGTAAAACAATAAATTTCCTTGGTTATTACGAGACTCGAATAGAGTAATTAAACTTTTCGAGCTCCTATATAGAGCGGTGAAATTGAAAAAAAAAATTATAACATAAAAATAATGGTCGCTCCTCGATGATACGGCGCACAGAACATCTCAACCGCAAAGTCACAAACTCATTTCCTCGAAACTATTATTCCCTTACTCAAAGCACGGCTTGGGCAGTAAAAAAATCAGCGGATTCGAAACGCTTTTACTTTTGTATATTAAGCTACATAAAATACTGCAGGTATAAAGTCCCCGCGTTGGCTCGTATGAGCATGTAAGATCGTTGTTGCTCTTCCGTGTAATATACACTACATAGCCGCGTACAACGCACAGACACATATACGCGCATTACATAAATGAATGTATATTCCAAATATTCATTACCCAGTGTAAGCATATCGCAAATCTTTTGCGCGTGCATGTGCTGGACGACGGACTCGACTGTAAACGACTGCACTAATCGTCAACCGATTTCAAAGTTAACTACATAAGTGTACGTGCGTATAATGCACGAATGGATTGTACCGTGTTCATGCGATACTCGTATATATATGCTCAAAACTTATGCCGAGACACAATGAAACGTTAAATTTTGCCTACAGAAATATACTTTGTGTATGAGCATACACGAACGCAGATGATCGAAACGATCGGTGCGTTATTGCGCTAAGCGCGCAGCGACATCGATGAAAAGAATACCGAATGAATAAATAACCCGACTAGCAACGTGGAGAATGCGCCGCGTACGTTCGAGCTCCTTGTACAACTTCTACGGCTCACTGTGAAAATGATAAATTAAGATGAGAGATGTTGGAAAATGAAAATCGAACGTGTTCTTGTTGAGCAAACTCAACTTACGCGCTGGTCAAGTTATATTAAACTCGATGTAATTTTCAACTATTATAACTCATGATATTTCAGAAAAACTTTTTCAATATGAATCTTAGACGTTCAGAAAATCGTAAGCCGACAACCCATATATTTTATCGGAAAATAATTCGACTTGTAAAATACTCGATCGTACTTGTTTTTTCATAAAACTCGGTAATAATAAAAATTTATATAATTTTATGTTCATCTGTGCAGATCGAACAATTATATTGAATGAGAAAAACCATCTTATGCGTGATAAATTTACCAATATTCGCAAACTTTCTATATCCGGTCATACATAGTGATAGAGTGACGATGAAAACAAAAATAGCACCCATGTATAAGATCGTGTACTTGTTATTCTCATACTTGCACGTACATAAGTATACTGCTATTGAGCCAACGAAAGTGAGAGAACCCTTTTCTAGCGTGTGCATGTTTGGCTGCTGTCGATGTATGTATGTTCAATATGCATGTATTTTCAAAGTCTTGAATTTCGATCGTAAAGTGCTGTTGCAATTAAACATGTCTTATCTGCATGCTCCTTGGCTGCGTTTTCGAATTTTATCTACGAAGACGATCGCTTGTAGAGACATGGAGTTAAATGTACTTACAAACTGCGAATCCGAAAAATCCCTGCATGTAATAGACGCAATTTGAGGCACAGCTTTAAGATTGGTGGCTCGAATGCAAACGACTTAGTTGACTCGTTACCTGTCATCACAATTACAAGCACGAGATAATATCCAGAATAAGCATTAATTATACGCTAGCTTCTGAGAACAATTCGTCAGTCAATAATGCAGCCATGCGTAGAGCCGCGCATACAATATAAAAGCGCGTATAGAACGAATAACGCGTATAATATAGCCGTCGATACACCAAAGTCATTATTTTCTTGATCGCAATCGCTGAATTTACACCGAGCTTTCCCTCGCTGGCTTCTCTCGCCGCAGGAGGGGAACACGTGCCTTTTCGCAGAGCGTATAACGCCTCCAAAGTCCAAACACACGTGCATATTTGAAAGAATTGCAAATGTAACTGCGAGGGCTCGCAGGTGCAGATTGCATGCTATTTTCCCAGGAAAAGAACACATACACATGCATATATATTAGAGCTCTAAGTCACGATTTTGCTCGTTCGGACTGCGCGCGCCTTATCTCCTCGGTTTTGCATGCATAATCAATGCACGCAGTTGTTTTTCTTTCCCCCGCGGATGACTTTTGCGGCAGGAAAAACAAAAATATCCTCTCGTGAAAATCGATCGATGCTACGACGAGGCGTGCTCGGCTGAGCGCCCGCGTACCGATGATCGTAACTTTGCTGCTTCCAACACATTCTCGTTAAATAAATTGCTTACGTATCCGATGAAATATGAAAACAAACTTGTGATTCCTCGCTTCTACGCGCGCAGGACGCTAAATCGTTTCGCAGAAGTAACGTGTTGCCTGCTCTATAATTCACGCTGCAGTGCGATGCTACTGCTTCTGTATAAGAGCCATACAACTGTTACAATGCCATCTGGAAAATATCATCGACGGAGGCTACAGTTTACGCTAAGGATTCGCTAATTTGCCTCTTAGGTCGGAATTTTATTTACGCTTGTTTTATGATATATAACTTCTTCTTCATAATTGTTTGCTTCGAGCTTTCGCAAAATATTACTTCACTTCAGCGATTCATTCAAGTTTTTCCTCAATTATAACGCACATTATAAAGAAACACATAATCTTTCATGCATTCAGTTATTCATTCAACTGAAACTTTGGTGTCAATACAAAATGGCAAACACGAGTCCAGTATGGATTAAGTATGATAACACTTTGTGTAGCAAAAGCCCTCATAGGTGATTGGTATAGCTATCGTGCTATATTATGTCTGTATCCGGTAATATATAATGGTGAACTGACAAAAGTATGGGCAAAGAAGATGAAGCAGAAATAAATAGTGCGGCACGAAGCGAGAGGGAGCAAACAAGCCAAGATCGATGCGACTAGATGAAGCGATACATAGACGTATAGGCTGTGTTCGTTCACCCGCGTGCTCGTTGTGAGTTATTGCTTGACCGGTAACTTTTTTTACCTCGCTATCCTTAGTAGCCTGACTTTTGAACGAATCCTCGTCGTATTTTTTTTTCAATTCAACTCGCATCTTAGCAGTACCATATTTTAACTTTATGAAAAATCCTATTATCTTTTTAACTTTCTCCAAACAAAATTGTTAACCTCGTACAGAACTTTATACCATGACATATGATGATATCGAGTCACAAAATTCTCGACATTAGTCATAAGAGTTGCACGCAATATCGATTATTCGAGACGAAAACCTTCACGGCACTGCCTTACAATATGCAAGAAAAAAGACAGAGAGCGATCAACTGAAACCCTATCCTACTTGGCGAGAGGCTATACAGAATGTGAGTAGAGCTTATTGTCTCCGTATGCAGTAATCAACATTATGCTGATACTAGCTAGCTCTGCAGTGAAACTTCGTTAAAGCCACTGAACATAAGTTTAATTTTCTTCCAGATCGAATACCTGAACCATTTAATGGCTAAACTAGTCGACTACTGTGTAAAGATTGAAGCACAGCTAGATAAGTCGCGTACTGCATCGTGTATCGTTTTTCATGGCAACACATTTACAGCACGAAACCGCATCGCACGTACATAAATATTAAACAACTCATATATCCAAAACCGGTTTGAAATTTTGCATTTAGATTCACGGCTATGAAAGTGTAAGAATCGTCTTGAAAATTCCTAATTGTGGCTTGTAAAGCTGTAGCAAACGACAGTCGTAATGGCTTTTATACATGCGCGCAGGTAAAAGTAGTGAGCGGCGTAGCTGTACGAATGTACGCACAAATCATTTTTAATGTGTATACTGCACACAATATTCTTACCAAGTAATCGGACTATTCTAATGTTCTCAAAGATAGAAAGCTACTGGTCAATCATTGTCCGTACAAATGCTATAACAGTATGAACTTGCGTAATAATCGATGAATATACGTAATAAAAGCTGAACTTCCTAAAATTGAACCATAAATTTATAACCGCTATTTCTGCAGGCATCGAAGCACAAAAATCATTACAATTTATTTATCTGATTGAGTCTTCACCAATTTTAGAGAAGGTACCAATTTTGAGTTAGATTAAACAGTAAGCATTACATTTATAAGAATCATCTTCGACTTGAGGTTGAAGTTTAACGCTCTAATAATTGTTGTACATAAAAAGTGCACACCAATTCATAGCATCATCAGTTGAGTGACACTTATCATCATTTGTTGGAAAAGCTCAGATATAAACTTTAGATTACCTACTTCGATATAACAACTCTTACTGATATTCTTAACTTTAATTTCTGTCCGAACTTATGTAACTAATTGGTATCCGAACTTTAATTTCTTAATCTTCAAAATAATATTCAAGTACCTGCAATACAATATTATAATAAAAATATGTTTATATACAATCGCATGTTGGGATCTGACATCAACAAATTTGGCGAATGTTTAGCACAAACACTGTTACTAACTCATTTGGGATTGAATTAATAAATTACAATTACGTATTTTACTTATCGTGAATACTTCTGAGTGATGTTCACTAAATGAATTTTTGTTTTGCCATATCTGAGGTTAAAAACTTTCACTGTTTGGAACTGTGAAGCATTACTGAATAAGCACTATCACGCATGAAGTATAATGTATGAAGTTTGGTCCGACTATTTGTGTCGTGCTTGTACGCTTCAAAGCTCTCGTTACTTTTTGGAACAGTTTATTATGCTATAACTTTACACTTATATAAAATTCTATGGCTTTTTCTTTTAAAGAAGAAAAGTTTTTATTCTGAATATGTTGGTGTAAAAATTTATGATTTTTCGTAAAAAAAAAAAAAAAAAACAAGAGACTCGTTGTTTTTTTACTGCAGTTTAACTTTCTCTTATTTTTTCTGTAGCAAATCGTGTTTACATTTGGAAAAAACTCAACAATGTTAAAGCAGCCATCAAATCCCTGACTTGAATTTGATATCTTTAGATTGGAAAAAGATTTTAATTAATTAAAATTTTATTAAACCTCTATTTTTTTGGCTTTGTATTTCCTAACTAGCATTCATTTGTTGAGAGTATAGCGATTCCAATCGAAGCTTCTGGGTGCATTAATCGAAATGAATCATTGAGCGTTCAATTTTTTCTTGTAAGCTTAAAAGAATGCTTCACTACCTCTGACACTGCAAATGATATAAAAAATGCGGGTACACTACTCTCATGTTTGAAAGCATGCCAAGAGATATGCTGAGTTGTTAATGTAAAAGCACGCTTTCTTGATATGTATTCCTTATTGCTTGAACATACCAAGAAACTTCCAAAAGACTTACATAATAATTTCTCCTAGGCTAATGGCAAATACGAACGTATACTAATGTAAAAGTTCACATTAGATTTTCAATTACAAAATCTATGCACATATAACACACTTACTCACACATATAAATAAATATGAATTATGTTACAGTTACTACAAAAGTCACTAGCGATTGATTCTTAGTACTTGAAAACATCGTTTGTAATATCTTTTGAGAAAGCTGTACATAATAGTGGTTGATTTTTCAACATTGAAGAAAAACAATTGAATTCATTGTCGAAAAAACGTTGAAAAGGTGTAAAAAGAAGTAATGGAGAAATTTAAAAGTATAACGGATGATTGCATTTATTAAGAGGTAACATGAGCGTATGTGAAAAAGAAAGAATCAACTTTAAATTCTCAATGGCGTAAACACTCGTTTAATGAAGTAGCCACCTATAAAGTTTTGAGTTTCAGTTTGAAGCCTCTCGCTTGCAACAGTTCTGGCAGAATACAAACTCGCACAACGATCAGCAGTACAATGTTTATACACCCAAGAAGCAAGTATATGCTCGATCCGTGATTTTCCCATTTGTGTTACGCGTGCAGTGTTCCGACTATAAACTACATTAGCTTTACGCGTACACCGGGAGAGCTCGATGCGCGAACGGCGATATCGTATATACTATACCATGTGTGTACGCAGCAGCAAAAAATAAGCTATTACTTATGAAGATTCACAGCTGTGTATTAAGCGACGCGCTCGCGAAGCCCCACTCTGCGCGATTATAATTATCATTATTATTATCTCATAGGTATTTTTTCCCATGTACATGGCAAAGTTATGGAGAAAAGTACATCGACCGACGGGTATAAACTTGTTGTACACGCGCAGCTAGGAACTATCGAGCTTCTTTAAGCTAATAGAAAATTACAACGATCCGAAGGCCATTTTTCGCACGTGATTTCATCAGAGGTTGTTCCCGCCGTCTGCCCGTGCATGCATGACTGATATCTAGAAGAGCGCGAGTTTCTTATTCGCTGCAGCATCTATTGAGTCTTCTTTATTCGAGCTCGAAAGTTTATTATGAGACGATATCTTATCAATTTACGGAACAGTTAGTCTGAATTGCCAATTTGAATTTCCGATCGAACGTGACTCGATCGCATAAACGAATGCATAGAGTACAAACTAAATCCTTTACTGGACTTGATTTCATCTTTGTCCATTATTAATGAATTTCATCCTTATATTCTAAATAAAACATGTTTCTGAGTTTACGATCTGCATATAAGCGCGAATTCTTCAGCAATGTATACATTGCTACGAAAAGCACATACATGAAATTCCGTGGATGCAAAGGGTCTACGCCGGCAATAAATACGAAGGTAAAAATACCTGGACAATCACTTGGAACAGCATCGCGACACACGTAGCCCAGGGATAATTATTACGGCGTACGCTGCCATCTCTTACTTACTCCCAGAACACATCGACACTCGCACAAAATAAACTTATCCTATCGACTGATCTTTCAATGAAATTAAATTCAGTTGCCCAGTATTTTCTTTAATTCAAACCGTCGAGGGGGAAAAATCAAGCTCGATTTGTTTCGAAAATTGTAGTATTCGAAGATGTACGCTTATTTTGCATTTTTTTAACGCATCATATGCAAAAGTACCACGCACGTTATTAGCTGGATTCTATGGATTGTACAGGAAGTTGATGTCTAATGTTCTTCTAGATAATGCACCTATTTACACTACGTATGCATGTATATTTACATCAATCACTCCCATACTACCATTATGCGATATTTCAAGGTGTTGTAAAATTTGAGTTTTATTTTACTTTTCTTATAGCGAGAAATATTTATAGCGAACTTCATTTTATTATCAAAAACTAATAATTTCGTAGTCGTGTCAATCTTGATTGGTAAACAAAAGAACAATTTTTTAAGGTAACAAATATTAGAACAATTTTATTCAACTAGAATAAACAATATAAAATCGTGTACGGACGTGTCATAACCTTCGCTTGTCCATATCTAAGAATCGTACAAATGTAGTGAAATGAAGCAATTACGCGCGAAAGGTATATTTTTGTAGCGCATTATATTACACGCATCTCGTCTTTATGTTTCATGGAGCACTGTAGAACTTGGTCTTATATATCTTTCACGAAAATCTAGATACTTTCAAAGGGTATAAATACACTGAGTGTATAGGTTTCATTCACATGCGAGACTTGATCATCGGTAATGATAAGTTACGTAGGATGCTTTGCTCCAACCGGTTGTGATTATGATTACATAAAAGTAAGGCACTCGCATCGAAGATGGTACGTTTACCTATACCTTCGGAGATGAAATAAAAATTGCACCGCAAAAAAACGAAAAAATATTCTAGAGATGCATGACGATCAAGATGGTAAAAATTTCAACCCTTAGGAGTACTTAGAATTTTAAATTACCCTACTTGATTGTAGAAGATCTTGTAATTTCCGCTTGCTAAATTGTCGCAAGCTCCGTAGTATGCTTCACCATACGGATATGCTTTTTTTTATTATTTTTTATTATTTTTTATTATTTTTATCATTTTTTATTTCAAAAACGTGAAATTGCCCTTTCATAACTTTTAATTTTATGTACTTAAAATAATTAGAATAAAACTATCGATATATTCTTTCCATTGTGAATAATATCAAATGACTTTAAAATGATTACTAGAATATCAACATAGAATTATTAAAAGAACGGAAAAAAATATTTCTAGAATACATTTTCAGAGGATTCTTGTTAGCAAAGTCGCATGAAATTCAGTTCAATTTTCAACTAATACAACCGCAGAAAAATACAATATCATAGACATTATTTTGATACTGTTGCTTTTTATTTTATTGCAGTCATTACAAGTTTCTCCCTTTTGTTCAATTTCAACTGCAAAACTTTTCTTCGAACAGAAATCACTCACAAGTTCATTTTTGTTCCCCTCGTAGGGTAATGAGGTAAAAAAGTGTTATAGTGCTGAGCATACAAATGTGCACGAAGAAAAGGTGAGAGATTGCCAAATGACACGGAAGCATGTGAAGTTTATGTACTTTTTTCAGCGCGCGTACTCTAGGGTTTTCTCGGTATTGAATGATGACAAAGACTGATAAGCTCCAACATGAAAAAAGCGTCAAATAACTGCGTGGTCTTTTCGGACATGCTTATCAAAAATTCATAAATAACTTTTACCATTTTGTTTACACTCATGATAACGTCATCTCGTCATTGATTTAAGTTTAAGTTATAATATAACGCTATATAATTTTAATTATAATTATCGATCGCAGTAATCAAAATGAAAATTAGAAATTGCATGTTTGTCAATTGAAAATAGGGAGAAAGTTTTTCTCGATGTTTTTATATAAATTGGTTCGCTCGAGTCACTGATTTGACGGTAAGAAAGAGGCAAAATAGTCCATTATGCGGGTCGGTAGCTTCTAATTCTAATTTTAAAAGTGACTCCTTTAATATTAAAATTTACGTATTACGAACTTGTTTCTAAAGAATGTTACTTTCTGTAATGACTTAATAAACAAATCAGATACTATACCGTAAAATTATATTTTATAAAAATTATATTTTTTAATTCAATTTTATCATTTTCATGTTGTAAGATATAATCACAAAATTTTAAATTGAAATTGTCGTTATGCTTCAAAATGCGTTTGAATAAAAGATACTACCCGGTATAAAGCCGTATGCAGTAGTATTATCGATCTAAAAAAACTCCTCATAAATTGTCAACCCTTTGATAAAAAATACAGTGGATTTTTTTCACGGTGGATTTTATTAACATCTGATGGTCGCATGCAGATAAATGTACGTATGTACGGCATATAATATATACTTGAATATGAATATATCGTTGTGCTCATGCGGCGGGAGCTCTTGTAGCTTTGGCGAAGACGGAAAATAAGAGTATGAGAAGTCGAGATTAGCTGCTGGAGGTAGCTAGTGACGGTTCGTTGATGGGTTTTCCGTTAGGAGGTTGCCCGCGCCGATTATACACGTGGAGGATCTATCCTTGCAATTATCGTACAGATTCCCGTGAAAGTTGGACATGCACGACGTAAAGCTCCGGCCTCCGAACCGCCCAGTCTCATAATTCACAGTCTCGCGCATACATCTCAGCGCGTACTTACGGCATTCTGTCTGACGAGTAAAAATGCCGTCACAGCGCGAGCTTTCGATTTCAGACAAACTACGTCCTGAGCTCGTAAGCCGCTTTCCATCGGCAATTTTTTATTTATGTCTTTCATTTATGGTTTTGGAGTGCAAGAACAACAGCGTCTAAACGCGAAGAACGTAAAGCTGCGTCTAAACATGCGCAAGTGTAATGAGATTACGGATCATAGTTATTAATGCTGAGCGCGCTGACCGACTAATTTACGATTATTGCAAGAGTCTGCCGGCACCGTTTATTACCTTGAAATTGATCGATTAGTGGATTTATCAAAGCTTGCCATGAGAGAGATTCGCTTCTATACTTGCGCATGTTTGCACCCCTGAATTTTTGTTAATTACTTAGTTTCGTATATTACCAATGTCTAACACCAACTAGAAAGTATTTGATTTTATAATCGAAAAATTTCGACGTAATTTATTTATTTCCAATTCAAACATATTTTCAAGGTCAATGTACCTGATCGTATGCATAAAGAAAACACCATTGCCGATTTATTGGCAATTGTCTTACCCCAAAACATCATGGTATATTGTATTTTTGATTCAAAATACATATTTGATTACAAAATTCACTTTAACGCTAATCCCAAAGTTTCTCCGAAGAAAAGCAGTAAAATTTTGTATCGAAACAATCGATGAATAGAATATTAAGTTTCGTAAATGTAAAAGATTAATTTGTAACATGGAAGATTTTGATCAGTAGCTCTAAGTAATTAATAAATTAATTATGTACGGTTCCGAACAAAGTAAATGAAGGGCGCAAGGTAATGATTTATGCTCTTCAATAGCATGTGCATGAATGCTCTTACATTGCCTGTTTATACACCGAAAAAAATTTATGACCTGCGATCAATGCAAGAAGATAAAATAATGTTTTGTTACGATTATGCATATACCTGTGGATTACACATAAATTTATCCGTACATAAATATCTAAACGACGGCATAAGTTTGAACTTAGAGCTTAAAACTCATTTTCAAAAAATGGGTTCCAATAGCATATGTTTTGTAATATTGTTTCCCAAGAACGCGTCTTTTGTATATCATACCACGCAGTTAATGATATTTATCAAAAGTACGCTTTTTTTATTCGCCAGATGCTATGGTGCAAAAAAAATTGCATAATGGCGATGTATGATTCAAACTCATAATTACGCGCTCAGGTTACAAAAGTGTATATTCTCTCGGCAGCTATCCCATTGACTTCCGGCTTGCGACAACATCGCACCATGCAGCGATGTCAGTAGCAGGCAGTAAATCGCAATCGAAAAATCACCTATTGTCCTTCAAGAGCAAAGCGTGGAATTTTGGTATCCGCCGAAGCTATAGTCCCGTACGAGTCTTAGTTGGCAGTTTTCTATAAAATATGTTACACCGTGGCAAAAGTTGCCATTATCTTTTGTTTCTTCATAATACCATGAATAGAATATTTCAGTTGCATAGTGATAAGATGATTCACGTTCATGTTTGCATTTCATTGTCGCAGGTACTACAAAGGGACATCGAGGCTCATGGGCGCATAGTGAGCTCGGTCGTTAAACTCGGCGAGCGAGTCGCAGCAGCGGAGGCCAAAGCAATTCAAGAAAAACGAAATCGATGCGACGAGGAGCGGCAGCAACAGCAGCAGCAGCAGCAGCGCGACAGGCAGCAACAACCTCTACGGGTTGCCAGCTCCCTCGAACGTCGCTGGCATCTTCTCTTTTTGCGCGCTTTGGAGTGGCAATGTCACATTGAGGCTCTGGCACAGCGGGTTCGCTCTAAGGTGAGCAAATACCAACCTTTTTTTTTAACTCAACTTTTATCGGGTGCATTGATTTACTCGTCGATACACGCGTCAGAGTTATCACTCTCAAAGCGTCTTGTTTACAATAAACTAATTTTTATTCAGAACTATGCTTTAGCTGAGTAATAAGCCCATCGATGTTTGATTTCGCTTTGGTTTAACCAATGTTTGTGCTACTTATAAACTTTTTCTTCGTAATGAGGTATTGTGGCACATGATTTTCGCTCAAATAATTTTCCCATTAACGATCATACCGCTCAGTGAAGCGTGAAAATATTACCAGCTCTCTTGTCCTTACCATCACTGCAATTTACCAACGTGTTACTTGCGCTAGAAGATATATTTGTAAGCTTCGTAGGCACAGCTTGGGACTTTCTACAAAAGGATCGCATACATGCGGGCGATGCTCATGTACAATTTTTTATATATAACGCCTTTGCACTTGTCTTCTTGCAGAAGAATAAATGTTCTCGTTACATGCATGATACTGCAATGGAGAGTTGATATATTCTTTAGAATTACTGCAGCTAAACCGCATCATTGAAAAAAAAACCTCAGGGAAGAAAGTAACTTTACGTGTAGAAAGTAAATGCGGAGGCAGACGACAGGCGGACGATACTCGAGAAAAGGTGTGCTTTTATGCAAAAGAGAATCGGCGTCGCTGCTGGGTACGTTGAAAAGAGCTACAGGTTCGAGTAGGCATCCGCGAAAATTTACCACCTTTTCTTGTGACGTCTTGTCGAATTCCTCGCACTCGTAGGCGCGCACGCCCACGCAAAGAATTAAAATAAATGATATACATGCGCGAGAATATGCGGCGAGCGGCAAGCGTTATGGCACGCGCGCACATATAGTTACGACAACAGGATACACGCGATGAAAGGGCCGGAGTGTGCGTGCACATATACATGCGCGGCCTCCTCTCGTGCGCTATCGCGTTGGCCACAAAGCGAGCAATGAAGTCAGCTGCGGGTTGTAAAAGGGGAGCAAGCGTATACATATTTACGTACACACAACGCGCCGGTGTGCATTAGGGCCCCGGTTCCGATGCGCGTGCGTATACCTGCCTCTTGGTAATGTGCACGTTCGGCGCTGCTGGCCTATTAGTTATCTTGCCTGCACTCGAAAATACACAGGCGCGCGCGTAGAGCATGTGTGCAATAACAAACGCAGAGACCGATCATTATCCCGTCGCCAAGCGAATCAAGCTGTACATATAAACCTTATGCATGCATGTATGCACATACGGACGTATGAATGCTCTAATGGCGGCATTTCTCTATTATACATCAGGATCGAATAAAGATGTACGCCGAAGCAGAACGATATCTCTTTAGGGGCTAAAATATGACAAAATAACTTTCACAGATTCATCGCTAGCCGTGGTTTGCCCTTGACTACTTGGTTCGATTTAGAAACTACCCATGATGCATTCTATCGTACTATCGCAAAAATGTTGCTGTTTGTTGACTCTCCCATCTACGTGCTTAATGCTCTTGGCTTTACGAATGCTCCTATCCTAACGAAATAACGCGCATTGCACGTTTGCATTTAAATTTCGAGAGAACGTAGTCAAGTGTGCCATACAACTAATTATTATTCATGCAAAACCAAGATACCGAAGAAACGCGACTACTGTAGGACTCCCCTGCAGCACGAGCCTAGTTTTTATAGAGCGCCGACTTGATGTACTTCTAGCGCACGTTTAACTGCATGTGCATAGGCTACCGCGCAGACTTTTGGCTTTAACGAGCCGCATTATCTTGACAGTTGAAAAGCGGGAAATGTATATAGTGAGAGTCGAGTCTGCTACTAGTAGTAGCTACTGCGCGAGAGGGCATCGACTCCTTTGCTCCATGTTGCAACTCACTGCACACGTGCAAAATGACTTTCGACTTTTTCAAACTTCCCTTTTGCTAGGATTGATCGGCTGCGGTCTCGACTTCTGCAAGCGCCCCTATACGTACTCGTGTATCCGCGAAAAAGGTTCACTCGGTTTTATTCGGGAGCCGCTAGGAATAGTATGATTTATGAATGCTACCTTCATTTGCGGACTACCTGACTGCTTTCTTTTTTCGATTTTTTTTAATTGGTAATGCGACAGATGCACTTTCGACAAATTGCTGTGTAACATGAGTAAAGTCATGCAATTGCGCGATTCGATGTTGGCGCAAAATTTTATAAGGACTCACAGGTGTGCGGTATTGATTAAACTTTTGAAGCAAAAGCTACCAAACATTCGATCGCTTGAAATGACTTGTCTGATACAAGCCAAAGAACACTCTTTTGCTTGTAAGTGTGATGCAATATTGACACATCATTTCAAGAATAAAGTATGAGATTCAGATATACCAAAAAAAATTTTTAAATGATGAATTGTGCTCGCTCATGGTGTACAACAAGCCGCTAAAAAATCAGCAGCTAATGAAAAGTGAAATTGACAAAAGACTTGTTTAATGATGGATTTTTTTCGAGAAAATATTCAAGTGATCGATTAATGAAGTAATATACTTTATCAATGTCAAGATACATTTTAGTAGCACTCAATGGAAGCATTTAACACTTATATGCATATGTTCAATGCGCGAAAAGAAAGTTACGTACAATTTATGTCGTTGTTGTGCTTACTTGCTTCAGTCACACGGGTACAACTTGTCTACCATTTTTTGTAGGTAAATGGAACATGAACGAATGAAAAATTTTCGTAAGTTGCATACACCATGAATGTCGTGTAAAATTTACATGAACCAAGGCCTTAAACAATTTCGAGCAACACTTTCCATTTCGATATTTTTCATGGACAATATTTCTACTATTGTCTATCTATAGGTGTAACAACATAGTAAAAAATCATTACCTTGTAGTAATATTTTAATTAAACTTCGTATGAAAAATCTTCTTGCTTTTTAAAAACCATAATGCTGAGTCAGAAAAGTATGTTAAACATGCTGCTAAAAGTTCATGCAACATTTTGCAACTGCTATTAATTTACCGCTGTTCTTTTTCCGCTTACTTTTTACTGTATTCATATGTCCAGGTCACACCCTATTTTTTGCCAGCTTCAATTTTTCATGCGCACATTCTGCGAAGCCATTATGAGCAGGGAAACCAGACAGTCATTGTTTATTTTTTGTACTTGGTGTTTACACGAACAAGAATAAAAAAATGCTCGAAAGTAATAAATTACTTTTTTTTATGTATATTACTTCAAAACTGTGTCTCCAGAAAAAATGTGGTTTCTTTTACGGTCAAGCTTAAATATGATAAAAAAAATCAGTTACCATTGTATTTAAATTCAAATTTCACTTATCGACCCTTGCTAGAACTTAGCTATCTCAGTTAAAATTAATTGTTTATAAATGAATCAAACTAAGGCATTTATTTTAATAAATGTTGAAAATAAATTATTTCTAGTAAGTTTTAACCGTATAATGATGATTAAATAGAATAAAAAATTCTTTAAATTCAAAAAACAATTGTACATATTATTCTAATCTTTTTCAACTAAGAAGAAGAAAAAGAAGAAGAGAAAATAATTCTTTAATTGTACATTAACAGAATTCATCCAGATGAAATTTGAGGCTTTTTAGCTATAAGGATTTTTAATAACACGTGTAAAGTATACATTGAGTACTCACTCTGACTTCATTTTAATATCATTAATTTTTTTTAGGTGAATTATATAAGTAAATATATACACTATCGCGTATTTATAGTTATAATTTATCTACTTAATATTGATCTTGCAACAAAGCTTTACGTGAAAACAATTTCATTATTTTTAGCGTCTTGAATAATTTTCGAGTAATTGCTTGTTGAGGTTATTGCAAAAAGGCATTTTCATCGTGATTTTTCTTTTTACGATTTGTACTCATTCAGAGGCAGAGCTTGGCTGTAAAAATTAGTTACGCCGTGCTTCATTTGCACTGTAGGTAAATCTCGTAGATCAATGCAGAGACTTACGTATGCTAATTAATCGTTGAGAAGCTTTGAAGGCTCAAAACTAACATCGATACGGCACAAGCTAATTATCGAGTTTAGTGTAGTAACCGATCATGAGACAAGTTTTATATGGGCATGCAGTACGAGAAAGGCATTGAACTTGAGTATTAAAATAGAATTGAAAGAGTAAATATATAACACAAATAGTTTTTACTTTTTTCTTGCCTTTAAATGAAAACTTGATCGGAGAAATTGCAGTACCTAATCATTTTTGTGAGTATTAATTACTATCTTTATGGTCACATTAAAAAAATAATAAAAACTGAGTGATGTTTTTCTTTCTTGCTAGATCATTGAGACTTCTAAGATTACTTTTACCTCGACGTCGATAACTTAGCAATGTTTTCGATAAAGTAATTCAATACTAATCTGTTACTCAAAACATGATTCGCAAAATAGCAGATGAGCGGTTGAGAACAATTTTTCGATAACGATCCCCTGCTTTAGTAATATTCTCAATTTTATGTGGGTTCACGGTTCACGCGCTCGAATTGCAACGCCAATTGTCTTTGCTTCTTTCGAACCCTTTTATACTGGCGTAAACAAGTGTGAATGTTGCCTATCGGTGCACGCGATCCTATTTATAATGCATGTATACTTTTATACACTTTCTGCGCGGAAATCTACCACGCCTTGGAAAAATGACGCTTGCTCGCGTAATTGTTTAATGGAGAGAACGTTGCAGTTTACCTTTTTTTACAGCTTTTCTTTTCCTCAATCTTCATCATCGTGCGCGCACTTCCTCTTCTGCAAATACCTTTGCTTGTTATCCATTACAAGTTCTGAGGCTCTTATAGCGAAGAAAACTTTCATGCACGAAGCAAAATACACATGTACTTTTATAATATTTACGATAAATAAGAATTTTGTCTTTAGTATTGTTGTATTTCGTGTTAGGACTTTTTGAAATATTCGCTGGAACCGGTGTAAAGTTATTTTTATTAGAATATGCCTATCAGTACTTTTCTCTTTCTTTTTCCGGATCTACACTTAGGGTCAACATACGCATTTATCTTGAAAGACGATCATCAGCATTGTGTGATTTGCATATAATTGACGCGTTTCCGGTAAACAATTCATAGCCTGCGCACACTGTTTTGACTTATCAGATTTTCTATTACTTCCGCTGCCTTTGCGGGAGTAATAACTTGTTCTTCAATTGCTTTTTGTGACTCATTTATATCTATTAACGTTCATTTCTTTATAAATTCAAATTTATCTGGTTAATATAAACTCCAAAAACTATTCTTCAATTTTCATAACCATAATGACAATAAATTTAGAAAAACAATAAACAGTCATACTTTTATTCATAGTTTAGGTTACTTAATTGAATTGATTTAAATTTAGTAGGTAAGTAATAAATATGCCGTCAAATCATCATAAATGTCTGACGTACATCATAAAACGCGAAAGGGATTACTAACTGCTTATTGTTAATTAGCTGTACCCTCAATGCAATAGTCCATTTATCGCTTCTTAAGAAACATGCATCTACAAAAAAGGGTGCTTCTGAATTATAATATACATTACCTATTATTAGCCCTTCTTTTAGTAGCACGTAGTAATGAATTTTCGTAATTGTCAAGTTTAACTAACGAATACCCTAAGAAGTATTCATTTTTGTTTCTTTCTATTTTTATAGTATCTTATAATCATCTTTTGTACTATAAGTTATTGGGTATAATGAAGTACATAGCCAGCTGATTAACCCACTAATGCAATTTTGTGCATGAATTTTCCATTGTAAAAAAATTATACATAAAGTTAAAATATTTTCTTGAAAATCCATACCCAGGGGTTTTTGGGTATGCTCTTACAAAATCGGGTGTTATTTTTGTGATAAATAAAAATTAACATTGTTTATTTTGCAATTAAATATAAAATACGTGATTTTTTGACTTGAAATTTTTTTTCAAGATCGATTTTCTACCTTGTCTTGCCTTCGGAGGGTTCCCATTCAAAAAATGCGCTGCCGCGATATTTATGTAGCCCCTATATTTCTAAAATAGCGAATTTATACTGAGCAGCGATATAAAAATTCCCTCATTTTTTATTCGGAAATGATTGACTTTATAAAAAAAAGTAATACAATGAAAAGTGTTACAATAAAACTCTAAAATTTTAGTACTTTTATTTCCTTATTTTTCTCAAAATTATCGGAGATAATTTATTGTTGAACATTTCCTTCAAAAATTTAACTATAAATAAAATTAATAAATTGATTTGTGTAATAATGATGTACGTTTACTTGCATGTGAATGCGTTAATTCATACAGAATTAAAATTTTTGAACTGTTATGAAGTTAAGATTGCGCTCTAAAGTTCTGTTTTTGTATTTTTTTTTTTTGTATATTATGTCAAAGGGTAGAGAACTATTTGACTTCAACTTATTGTCTGTATCAAGTAATAGGTCTTATATTTTCTATAAGGAAATCATCATTCAAATGTATCTTTTTGAATTTTATTTTAGAAAAAGTAAAATGTGCAACGTCACGTAATATTTTTATTATTCGCCAATGCAGTGTACTGTAAACGTAGCAGCGAAAGTGGGCCAATACTACGGTGAATTTATGCCTTGTCTGCAATGTCTTCTTTATCTTTTTCTTTGTTTCATTTCTCTTTGCCGGGGATTTCACAATTCTACTTTCAGAGTTGCGCGTAGGGTACTTTTGTATCCTTTGCCTTGATCCAGAATGTAGCTGCGATGGTTCGCTAATGGTTTATGACTGAGTCTTACAGAAGGAAAATATGTTTTATAAGGATCTTACCAGTCACAAGTGCTCTTTTAACAAAAACTCTATTATACTCAAGTTTATGACGCCAAATTGCAAATAAGCTTTTTTCGTCAATTTATGGTTTAATTAGAAACTAAGGGCCATTGCAGCAGTAAAATTTAAAAAATGAACCAGATGAAAATTCATAAAAAGCATAATTTTACTTTCATCAGTAGAGTTTATTAAGCTTTGATTTACTTTGATTATTATGCATGTTTTATTAGAATTATTGTTAGTCTTCAAATTTTCATATATTGAGTTGATTAGATGATCTAATCTCTGTTGCCGTACACACTTTAATAAACATCTCATTGATTAGATAGTAACGCGTATCTCAAAATGTAATCGTACTTATAACTCTTATCTCTGATAGTACCTATAATTGATTGTTTTGAATATGTATATGTGTTCAAGTATATACTATTTTAAATGTATGACATTACGCATTCTTATCTAATTAAAAAACAGTACTAACAAATCAAGGCTTTCCATTATATTATTTCCTAGTTGAGGTAAAACTTTTTTTTCATTCTCGACTTACAAATATCGATAATTGAGATGATTCACAAGCACGCTGCAATCGCATTACTAATATCTGCATGCCATCCAAGCCCCATCTTTCATAAGATATAAATCTATTCTCGCAAATCAACTTGTGAATATTGCATTAATTATTATTTCATGTTGTCGTATTTTTAAAGATAGTTATATTCTTTTTTGATAATTTGTTATGTTTATTTACCACGTAAATAGTCATTATGAAAATACTTTTTTCAAAACTGTGTAATGATTAGCATATTTTCACGACAATACGTGATCGGAGTTTGATACGATTACTAAAAAATTATAACTTTCCAAATCGCTTTTTATTAAAAAAAATTTTAAAATCACTTGAATGCGCTGGCTCGTGAGAAAAAATAATGCGAGTTACGCGAGCTACGACAATATGAGCAAACGAATGATTATAAAGCTCTAACGTGCTTATTTTTCAATGGTTTTTGCAGTATTCATCGAGCCGCTCTAGCAGTGATAGCGACGACGAAGAGCCGGTACCGAAGCAGCCACGCTTGAGCCGCCGCGTCAGTGGTCACGTTGGTCCATCCAGCGGCAGCTCATCGGAAACTAACAGCAGAAACGAACTGGTCCGCAGACGTTCGAGACGACAGTTGAAGGCGCGTTCGAGTCCGCGACCCGTGCTCGAAACTGCTGCATCGACTGAAGCAGCTTCATCAGATAGTGAGGCATCCTCTAAAAATCGGTTCATCGACGATGGCGGCTACTATTTCGAAGTGAGTTTTCAGTTGAAAATTATGTAGACGTTTCTGCAGAATTATTGAAAAATCATATGACCAGTGCGAATATGATATTTAAACAAAATCCTAAACATTGAAAAATACTTTCTGTTTTTAGGATAACATCGACGAGTTGTGCCTTGTGAATGAAAATCAAGAATTAGGAAAAAGTTGCAATAACCCAAATACCACTAAAGATATTGCTGACGACGTCAATAATAGTATTAAAAAAAATTCACTAGGCTTATTCGGCGACCAAGGGGCCGAGGCTGACATCGAAGAAGCTGGGTTCAGCGAGGAGGAAGTCGACCGACAAAAACAACAGCCTATTCAAAGCAACATGACACCTTCACTCGATCCTGTGCCAGTAGCCAATAATGACCCAGCCGACGAAGTCGACTCAGTAATAAAACCCGAATCTAATGATATGATTACTTCGAATGACAGTCCCAAACGACGTCGCACTGAGCCGGATACTCAAGACGGTCTATTCAACACGTAAGTGACATATGTCGATTTTTTTCCTTTCATTGCATTCTTGATATCAAACACTTTCTCATAATATACGAAAAAAATACCAGTAAAATTTTACTCAATAATATTAAATAATTATTACAACTCGGAGGACTAAATAAATAAGATATAATAAAAATTTATTTTTCTCTGTGGGATTTTTTCTTCGGCGTGTATGAATGTTTATAATGATCTTATACGATCAGTACGTACCATTGTTTGCAAAAAAGACTACATCGTTTGAGCAAGTAATGATTGCTTTTTTTCTGTTGTTTATTTGCCACCTCCGTAGATCGAACCGGAAGTCTAAAAACTGCGCCACCTTCTACTTCAAGCACATGGATACGGACTCGGAGGCCGACAGTAATGCGGTTTCCGAAGACGATAATCAGCAAGTCCTACAACCAAGCGCCGATGATTCGTCGGAGGAAGAATGGACTTACACATCTGGTAAGGTAGGCGATGTACATCAGCATAGGGAGGACAACACCAAGAGTAACGGCAATGATGGCGATAATGCAGATGAGATTAACGGAAAGCTCGAGTCAAGCGATGATTTCAATCTCGTAAAAAGACCGACCGACAACGAAGCGAATAAAAATAGTGATGACGAGTGCGGCAACGACAAGGACAGTATTCAAAGACTCATCAGAGAGGTAAGATCGACGCTTTCTGATTATGCCGACTTTTTCAATAAACTCGCATCGTATGCACCCATATGACGTATGCAAGTTTGCACATGTGTGCTGTACGTCAGAAGTGAAAGTAATAAATGAGACTTTGATGAGGGTCCGATGATTACGCTCTTATATTGCATTGTCGCTTCCAATTTATGAATTTGGTGCAATTTTTTTAACTTTAACAATTACCATCTGATCACATTCTTGTAGCAATGTCAGCTTATTTATTCACAAAATATTATTGAGTTGTTTGATAAGCTTTATGATGTCAGATTTTCTGCAATCCTCATGTTATCGAAAAATCATGAGAAGTACCTATGAGCTAATTTTACAAATGCAATCATATTCGAGTTTATGATTAAAAAATTAGTACCTAATATTTTTTCAGGACTTTTGTTTACAGTTTTTGCAAATCATTAAATAAAAAAAACACACTATTCTTCTAGGTCGAGAAATTGGTGCGTGAAGAAGGGAAGGAGATGTCTAGTCGAGTTCCCTCGCTTATCTTTAATGAGAATAAATGTGGCCTACTGAATCAACAAAATCACAAACAGAAGTATGAAAGAATCAAGGAATGGCTAGCCCTGAACTCGGTTCGTTGTCGCGAAGACACGTGCACTTCACAGGTGAGATCTTAACAGCACTTTTTATAAAAAAATTGCAAAAAAATTAAATTCGACAAGGACGAGCATAGTACCTTTTTGTAATATTTTTGTAATAAAAGCCAAACAAGAAACTTCCTCATTTTTATTAAAAAATAAATTATTTAATTTCATTTTTCAGTACTGCCAATTGACGGTTTCTGAGTCCCTTGATAGCTGCGATGCCAGCGGTGAATATACAACCGGTGAATCCGACATCGATAGGCAATCGGTTACTTCGGAAGAAGATGTGCAAAGCAGCGTTTCCACTTCTCGCCGAGTGCATTGCGGCGTATCTCAATCCAATTCCGAAGAACTTCTAGACAATGCAACAGACGAATTGGCAGCAGCTGCCTCGCCTTGCAAACCAGTCGAAACGAGCACGCCAAAAGTAGTAATGCGCCAAAAGACGGGCAACCGCGCCAATGAGCCCCGACCGTGGAGCGTCTCGTGTATTCAACAGATCAAAATGGCAACGAGCTTCGAGACACAAGACTTGTCGCAGCACTCAATCTCAGAAACAGCGCTACACAAGCTTCTGCCTGGCGGCATGACGTCCAAAAATGCCTCTTTGACAGCCTCGTAAGTACATCTTATGGAGTACGTTTACATAAAATGAGATATAAAATGTTGTACTAACTTTCATGTTCGTTGTCATTTTCTACAGAGGATCGCGTGCTCCGCTCAATAACTCAACGTCAACGTTGTTGGAAGAAACGATTCTCGGTCCCGATGCTCACCATACAAAAAATAATACCCTGCGTCGCAGGAAAAATAGGCATCGCAAAAAAAATGCGGTAAGTTTTATATTCAATAAACGTTTGATTTTTACTTTACACTGTATAATACAGCTATTATCAAATATTCACATGATTTATTGAAAACTTGTCATAAATAATTTTGAGCATCTTACACCAAAAAAGTTATATTATTACTTGAATTATAATGATTCAACTAAATAAATATGTTTTCAATCTGTCGATCAGATGAATGAATATTTCCAACTCATAGAGAGTCACATATATTTTAAATTTGAAAAGTGAAAGCAGCCTTACATTGTTTTATGTACTAAATAACATAAAAAATTGCAGAACCGTAAAAGTGAGTCAGGATCAGATGTTTTGACCACTCATAATACCCGGTCAGAAAACAGTGATGACGTGAGTTCTGGAAACAATAATCCATCGATAATCAGGAGCTTAAGAAAATCCATGGGAGGTCGACAGAATCGTTCCTCGCGAGCTTTGGTCTCGAAGTCGGACTCATTTTCTGGATACAATGTCGAAAACGAGCCTCAAGCCGAAACTATTCAAACGAAGAGTAACCCAACAATGAAGTTCGGTTTTCTACATACAGCAGCTTCAGTTTCGAGCGAGTCTGATATCGACGAGGGAGATAAGACCGCTACAGCTTGTGTGCGAATGGCAAGGAATGAACGGCTCCATGCCACTTGCGAGGATACCGTACTTACGATCAAGAAAAAGAGAGCTACACAATACGGAGTGGAGGCTGACAGTGATTTAGAAAAGAACAGCTTGGGCGCTAATTCTTTGGGTGAGCAAGCTTGGGACAATTATCAGGTGAGTTAGTGCATCTTAAAAATTATAAATCCTCTAAATGCTATTTTTAACATCATTTTGTTTACGTTGTGCATGCCAATTTTTGGATCTTTTAGAAGGTCAATAAATGCTCAAATTTTTTGTGATTTCATATAGTTAAAAAGTATCAATGAATAATTAACAATTTTTCATTAGGAAAAATATATGAGCGAGGCGTATAGCGAAGCCACTGATGTTGAGACTGCGCGACGTCTTCTCGATTTTGGAGATGATTACAGAAATTTTTTGGACAGTCAATCTGATTGTGCTTCTAGTCTAGGTGTTCATAATGTAAGCCTGATGAAAAAATCTGACTTGAAAAAAGAATATTAATCGAATAAAATTAACGAGTGATTTTTTTAATATTTTCAGGAGGACAGCGATAGCGACATGGAATTCAAACGTTTAACTCAAAATTCTCAAACTCAATTATTGATTTCAGAAGCCCGTTATGGAACTCTAGCTGACAGCGGTTTTGTAAGTATTCTAATAATTCTCATCAATTTTTTTCAAATTAAATTTATTAGAACATTAAAAACGGTAAAATTATTCAATTCGTTGTGAAAAAATATAGTTCCTTCGAAAAAATTCCAAGCAATTATTCAGGTTTATAATTACTACTTGAAATATGAAATCCAGATAAAATTAAAGGAATTTTTTTTGATCGTTCATCGATCGAAACTTCTGTTTTTAATAATGATTGCTTATACTATTGTAAAAATTGTATAAAAAACTATTTTATTAATTATTCTACAATTTGTTAAAGACTGAACTAACGAGAGTTTGCCGGGAAAACATCAGGTGTTTGAAGGCTATTTCCGAGACAAGCAATATTTCCCGTCATAATGCCAAGCACAGCAAGCAAATACGTGGTGAGTACAATGTGGTGACGGTGGATGATCACAAAGTCTCTCTGATAACAACGTCTATCTCTTACGTCATCGCTTACTTATTATTCACCGCTGTTAGTGGGCTTGCTTATTTTCTTTTTTTAGTTCATTAAAATGTTTGAATTTTTATGCTTCTAAAGTCAGTAGAACATAATTGACGTAATTTTTAAATACTACTTAATTGTATTGTAAATTTAATTCCTATGTATCTTAATTTTCTATTTATGTAGTAATTGTAGTATGTTAAGTAACATAAACTTTCCTAAAAAATAGTACTTATTAACGAAAGATCAAAAAATATTTGCATTGGTCGAAAGCATTATAAAAAACCAATTAAAATGATATTTATCTTAAAAAATGTTTCTATTTTGTAATTAACATATTTATTAACTCGCAAAAACGTAGAAACCATAGAAACGATAAAACAAAAGGTGCATGGAAAAAGTTCACTGCAATTGGTTTTTCGTAATGCGTAGATTATCATCATTAATTTCATTTGTTTATTACTTAATAAAAGGCTCATTTTTATTATAAATGTTTTTCAATAAATTTATGTTAACATCACTCTCCAAGTTTTACTCACGCTTAATTCGTTGTTTTTACTTGTATCATTCACTTTTACAAGAATTTATATCATTTGCTATCACTATCAATCATGGTACGCCTCTATTATTTCACTAATGGATATGGTAAGTTTTAAAAATAATGCATAGCTTCTTTCCGAAACGAAAATTTTAGTTTTAGGTAAGAAGTCCAGAGTAAAGATGATAATGTTCAAACCCATTTGATGAAACTTTTATCGAATTCTAAATAACTCTATGGCAAATAAGAGAATTGAAACTAATGCCGATTCAGAATTTTTTTTTTTTAATTATTACCTTTATCTGAATCCGATTTTCTCAAAATACATTGTGCGCATGAATAAAAATTTTTAAAAACTTGATGATTGCTCTATATTACAAAATTAAATCCAGTGATAGAATATAAAATCTCGGTTATTTATTGATAAATAATATACATGAATATCCTTAAAGTATAATAAAAAATAACAATTTTACTAAGAGATTTTTAAGCTCATGTATTTGTTAAACAATGATTTTGCTTCAAATGCATTAAGCATGCAGGTTACTGACCGTTCGTTTATTTTATTTTATTTTTTTTCGTTTAAAAATGATTAATTCCTAAATAATCAACAAGCGATCTAAAACTCGATATAATTGATGTTATCTTTTCAATAAAATAGGTATACTTTAAGATCTTTAAACTATTGGCTATAAATAAAACTTTCGATAAAATAGACGAATTCATGTGTACGTTAAAGGACGATTAAAGAGCTTCACGAAGCCGGTAACTTCGTGGTTGGTAGGGAAAATTACACGCCTTATATATCTATGTATATACTCAATACTGGTTGGCTGTAGCGTCGCAGCTTTCACGCCAACGCCAGTCGGATCGTGGCCTCGTCGGCGAGGTAACGTTTCAGAGAGCTCTTTCTTGCTCATATTATATGTTTGTTGATACATCATATTTTTCAAGAACGATAGTGGCTTTTGATGTTTTTATCAGTGAATTTCATAAAAATGTTTAACGTGTGAATTAGTTCATATTAACTTAAAGTGCACAAAAATGTCTGTTGAATCAGGTTTCTTAAACCTTTCCCCTACTACTGATACGCGTATGTACTTGCCTCGGCGCATATTTGTTGTAACATAAAATAAGTATTTGAATAATAGAAGAGTAAAGAGTAAAATATCTATGGAGTAATATAAAAAAAAATTAGAAAAAACGAAGTATATAAAAGAATATATACGATCGGAAAATTAATCAGAAACCGTTTTAGTATATTCATTAATTTTGAAGTATTTGATCAATTTAGTCAAAAATATTCAAACATGCGTTGAATCAAATTCATATTAATATTTATAAGTTATTTACTATTATAAATTGAAATTTTTACTTGAATCACTCTAGAAGTCTATATATTGCAAATTTAAATTTTTTTTTAATTCAAATTTTTTTTTCTCGTACTAAGATAGTTCGAAAACTTAAACCATAAAGTATTTATGGTATGTGGAGAAATTTAATGCAACATATATTTAAGGAACATGCAAAAGACATTGCGTGTAATTATAGCGGTATATGCGAAAGCGACTTTACGCGGGATGCTTTTCTGAGCAGTTCAAAAACAGACTAGTACATAAACTAAACTAGACAACTCTGAATTAGCATCTTCAAATTGCACAAGTAACAGTATTGCAATATTTAAATTTTTTTTTACTTTGTCTTTAAATGAATTTATTTCCCCATGCGTAAGATAAAATCTTTAATCAGTCACTTGATAATTGTTTCGTAAAAAGCTTGAAAAAAATAAAACTATACTAGGTGTTTCGGAAGTATAAAATGTGGGTGTAATTTAACTACAGTTATAAAATAAATTATCTTGTTCAATTACCGGAGCAAGAAAACCAGTCCTTCTTTCGTTCCTGTATTAGGATTTCAATGTGAACTAACAAACTTACCCACCGTGTCGATTGTGGATATTAAGTCCGAATCATTTTTAGACATGACATCATGTGAGCAATAATTTTACCTGTACATCGCATCACCTGTTCGTCATCCTTCAATAGTATCACTGTCATTAAAAAATTCAAAATCTTTTCAAGCTCGATGAAAGCGAAAACACCATCTTTAAGTAATTACTCATTTCTTTTATTGGGTTTTCATATTTTTACAATGAAATTAAAAAATTGAAATAAAATTTTTTGTCAAAATATCCCATATTCATCTTGAATTACTATCCCAATACTTATTAGAAAAAACAATATTTAAATTTGGCGCTGTGTGATGAAAAATTACGGTGAAATTATAATATAATTCTCTTAAATATTTCAAAACCGAATTGTATTGTTCTTTTCACTTTACCTGCACATTTTATATACATACATTACGCATATATAAGAGATATGAAGTTTTTGAGGACCTGCATGTCAATATGAGCAAAAGTTGAATATTTGCAAATAAAACGTTTGATCTATAAAAAAATTACATTATCATACTTGACTGAAATGTTATTTATTTTTTAGAGCAAAAAGAAAGTACGTGAGAATAAATACTTAATTTCACGTTACATGTCCAATTAAAAAGAAAGAAAGTTTTACTAGATCTATAGTGTTCCTTGTATATGTACTCTAAATATCAGCCGTTTATACCTTTCATGCAATTTCACGCTCATTTATTTCTAATTCACTGGAACATCATTCATTTGTTTTTACTAACAAATACTTTCGCCAAGTTAAATAGTATTAAGACGTTCAAATTGACCTTCTTATTTTTAGGCTTGATGGAAAGATGGGACTCCCTCTCCCTTAGAGCAGAGGAAACTCAAAAGATCAACGCAATTCACCGTGAAATGGCAGCAATGAAGCTCGAGTTTTGCGCAGCCTACGAAAGATTTACGTCGTACAAAGTAGTTTTAAAAGAGCCACAGCTCATTGAAGATCAAATCAATAAAATTAACGTGAGTAACTTTAAAATATTACATTTTTTATTTCTAAGTAATAATAGTTCATTTTTGGAAAAATATTTTTAATTAAGATAGCACTGTCATATAAAAAAAATATCTTACCTCTTTACAAATGACGATTGGAAATAAACAAGGACTAACACATTAAATTTACATTAAAAAGACCACCAGGGAACATAATCGTCAGTACTTTGCAGTAACTTTTTGCCGTGCTATATCCGACAAATGCCTCGTGCAACTAGTCTATTCATTAAACAAGTGAATCTTGTTCTTTGCCGCGAGAGCTGCTACACCCATATAAATAACTTATTCGTAAAAAATTTAAGTTAGGCTTCGAAATTAAAAACATTACTTTATGCGGTGTTGTTTTTAAGTTTAATGTATCTCACGTGTTTTTGTCAGTAAAACTTGTCGCGGTACCAAAAGGCTGATATACTCAAGATAACCGGTTTCATGCCATGTGCTAAATAATTTCAAGGGCATGGAAATATTGTACGTTTCAGATTCATCGTTTCAACTAGATTTCAGAACTTTAATATTTGGAACTGATTTAGCGTGACTATATTTGCGCGATAAGAGCAAGTCAATATCATAATAAAAATATCGCGATTAGTCAGTGAAAGTTACTGAGTAGTTGCAGACTAAGTATTTTAAAAAATCAAATACTTAAATCAAAAAATAGTTCTACGTTCTTCAAAAATTGACTTACTTAAAAGTTGGTTTGTTTCGGTCCCGTGTTTGTAACGATCAGCAACTGAAAAAAAAAATATATTACGCCGATTTAATTAATTTTATGAAAAAGCATTCAAAATCAATTATTTTCATCATCTACTCATTATTAATTAAAAAGCAGTTGTCTATCAATACAAAGTCAATTATAAGTTCTGGTCACAGTTTGAGTGCATAAAAACCTGCAAGTTATGTAGGCTGTTGAGTTCCCGATCGGGTGCGAACGACAACAATAACAAAAAAACAGTTCATTGGCACGAGTATTTATACACATCTCACTGGCCATTACAGGGTGAGCTAGCTAATTTGAGAGATAGCAAAGCGGCTATGCTGGCGCTCAACGTTTCGACACATCGGTTAATCACGGATCTCGGCCAGAAGACTTCGCCCACACTCACTGCTTTGAAGGACGGTGTGGCAGATCTTTATAGACTCTGGGATGAAGCTTTTCAAAAGTGAGTAATTTCATTTTCCATATCAGTCGTAAAAATATTAAACATCTATTCAACCTCATCAACAAAATTCAAACTAAAACTCAATTTTCAGAGGAAACCAGCAGCTCTGTAAACTACAAGTAGTTCATCAGTTTGAGGCTAGACTTGCAGAACTTCAATGTGCCTTACGAAGAGATAAAGACACATTGGCAGTTTTAGACGCAGCCCTTCAAGCTGGAGCAACGATGGAAGTGGCAACTTCAGTAAGAGATGTTGCTCGATTGCTGTCAGAAAAGCATGAGGCCAGAGATGAAGTGAGTAATACTTATATGCTGCATTTTTCTGATTTTTTTTTTCTCATACACAAAATGATTGTATATGCGGGGGGTGGGGGGGGCTTAATTTTAACCCATAATATTATTATCTGCTCAATAATACACTTTATACGTAACATATATATTTTATTTATGAACGATACTTCAATTTCCCAACAGAATGGTGTTACTCTAGACTCGCCGTTAACTCCGACATTAGAAAACATTGAAAGCGGAACATTGAATGTAAAACAGATTTCGTTCAGCGATGCTTCGCATACAACCTGTTCTCCATTTGAGGGTGGCTCTTTGTCAGACAGTGGTATCAGCGACAGTGGCAGTGAGCAAGAACTCAGTGAACGCGAGCGTCGCCTCGCAGCTCTGCGAAGGCTCACTCGCAGTCTCGAGTCACAGCTTCAACCGGAATCTTGCGATGATGTCCTGGGAGAGTTGTGGCGCCGGGTTGAGGAAGCCGAGGCCGAGCTTCGCAATTTACAAAAGCAGTGCCGTGAACTCATCGTGCGAACCGCAGCCAGTGTGGAATCCAAAAAGAGCTCTAAAGTTGTAGATACTGAACGATTACTCGTTCCGAGGTAAGTCATCTGACATTTTCATAAAGCTTCTAAACTATTCTTAACCACCCATGCATTTTAATTTTTAACAATTTAGCAAACGTGACAAGTCAATGTGGATCGATACAATTTGCACTAATGACAAAGCATGCGTTGCAAATTTTCCTTTGACTGAATTTCTTGGAATGGACGACCCCGACAATGACCCAGACGAGCCACGTAGCTGGGTTTGGCGAGTACTTCGGGCAGCTCTTCCTTTTCAATTAGCACTGGTCGTTCTCTTTTGTGCAGCGTGTCTTTTGGAACCTCACTGCTGCGAAGCCGGTAACACACTCAACCTTTCGTTGACACCGCAACTGCGTTATTTGCATGGACCGCCGCCTGTCTAAGTAAGTTGACACCACCGAAAGACTGGTAAATTCTCAATTGGGAACAGTACCAAGACATCCAGCTAAAAGAGCTATTGGAAAGCAAGAAGACAATGATTGTATTATATTTTTTCAACAAAATTTCGCTTGTTTTGGCTTTTTTGTTATGCTCTAAAAGTTTGATTCGTAGAAAGAATATCTTCAGGTTAATACGTGTCAATTACGAAATTGATATAGTGAATCGTTGTTGACTTTTATGTTTTAGATAACGTGTAGATAATTGTTTAATTCGTTGCATAGACTGGATTTGTATTAATGTTATCAAACGAGCGCATTTTTTATGTGCATCATATATTTTTGTGTCATAAAAAATGTATGAATCAGGGTCATTTATTGAAGAACTTTAGGGCTATATAAAATATAATTTCTGACTCATGAGCCTAAGGACCCGTGCCAATTCTAATCAAAGACTTTCCACGAATAGCGCTGACAGCGACGTGCCTTCAAAAATTTTTAAGTGAAAATTAGCACTGCTTGAAGTTTAAGCTTTTGCTGTAACTAAAAAGTTGAGTGTTATTCACATATAGAAGTGAAAAAGAAAACATTTTATGAAATAGTATATTTTGTAACAAGTGCGCGAAGCAGTTGACTCATCCAGGAGTTGTTTTCACCCGAGCGTAGCGAGGGTGCAAAGACTCCTGGGTGAGTCAACTTCCTCGCGGACTAGTTGCAAACGATATTTTTTAACTCTGCTTGCGAGAAACTAGGGTTTTCCGTCGCTTTAAGGTTAGAAAACCCGTGTTTCGCGCACGCAGTGTTAAAAAATCCTTTTACAATTTCGAAAAATATGATGTACAAAGACTTTATTTTAGATATAAATCTAAATATTCAAAATGCTAACTGCATATCTTAACCAAAAAATTTGTTTCACATTTGCATCGCAGAACTAAAAATGAACTAGGTCATTTGAATTTTTCAATTCACAATATTTTTCCTATTGGTGATGTAAAAATTTTTGCCATAGAAATTTAGCGCGTAATAACTATTTAATTAGTTCCAAAACTACCGACTAGTCAAGTATCAAAATGCCTCCGCGATGCTGTTTTTATAGTTTTCATAGAGCTAATTAGCGCAGCTGAAATGTAGCATAGTAAGATCAATTTGGTAACTCGATGAATTTTTTTTAAGAGTTGCAGTTATCTTGTATTTAATGCATGTCATAAAATGTAAATTCCAAACTCGTTTACCGTGTAAACATATATTGTAAATAGTTTTAAAAATTCGATCGTTGATGATAATAATTTTTTATACAATAAATATCATTATGATCTGTTAGACTGTCAATTGATTTCAAATGAAATATATTTGCAATGATATTTCAAGACAGCAGCTTGATGTAGTAATATAGTAGTACGTTAAAATTCGACATTATCGCCACGACGACAATCTGTTCTCAGTTCAAACGACTATAAAATTTATTTGAAATTTTTAGACCGTGTAAATAAATTACTTTAAAAAATGAATGTCGACGAAGCGAATGCACAAAATACGTAATTATTCGTTTGAAAACGAATATCAAGTATCAAAGTAAAGTACTTACATTTTTACAGATTTTTAGATAGTATTCATTTTGAAAAAACATACATTTTTACTATCAAGCCAGGTTGAATTTGTATGTATTAACATAAAAATATATTGTTCAATATATTTATTTTGTGAAATTTGTTGCTTATGTACATAATTTAAAGTTAGTGAATTTATAATTTCGATCTAACTACTAAACTATATCGAATTTAATGTTATTCAGTTTCTTCAAACTTTTTTCGAGAGGATTATTAAAGTTATCCAAAATAGCAATGCTTCCGTTTCAGGTAATTTTTTATAATTGAATTTTGCTAATATTGAAAATATGTTCAATAAACAATTAATAATCAACCTTAAAAAAAAGTTAAAAGCTCTGAAAGTTATAATTTTTATGTTCATTTGTTACATACTGTAAAGCGCAATAATCGCATCATTTATTAAACGATATTGTGTGTGTAAAGTACCTGAAAATAATTAGAATTATTAAATAGTTATATTTATTATAAAATCTTTATAATATGAAATATGAGAACCTTTTGCATGAAATGGTATATCATTTGAGAGAATGCTTTCAAATATTTTTATTCGTTATTTTTATTTAAAGCAGTTCAGACTTCAAAAACATGGATGACTTATATTTTTACATTGTCCGTTTTTTTATTGTCTTTGTTAAAAATATTAGCTATTCATGTTTAAGAGTGTTCCGAGTATACCAAGAAATATACGTAATTATTGAAGGACAAAATAGCAAAAACAAGCAATGCTTTGTCATTGAACACTATCGCAATGTGCCATGATTTTGCATGGTTGTGCATATATTTCATGTAACATAGCATGCTCAATTGTAAGTTTCTTTTAATTCTTATACATTTTACCCAATATTATTTTGCTCGTTTTAGCAATCTTATCTTCATATTCAAATATAAAAGAGAAAAGTGAAATAAAAGAAAGAAAAAGTTGGACGTATGCACCAACAGAGTTAGCGCTAAAACTAATGGTAGAGATTGTATCGATTTTTGCAAAACAAAAGTGTTAGATTTAATAATGATATTCGATGTGTATTTTATTGTAAATACGAATGATCCATCGATTAATTGCCAACTTATACAGCTTGACGTCTGAAATTTTGTAAATTTAAATATTGTATAATCGTATTGTTAAGAGTGAAAAATCACATAGCTTACAAAAAAATGCGACTATCAATTATGAAAATTATATTTTGATGAGTATTTCTTGACATTTGTGGCCTTGGAAATATCAACAGCATTTTTAGAAAATGCTCCTCGGGCATTTGAGAAATTGAAGTAATTTCTAGATTTATTAAATCTTTTAAAACGTGAAATCTTGAGTGTTTATGAAATGGACAGAAAGAGAATAATAATCATTTATTGATAGTTTTTGAGATTTGTATACTTTTGGTTCAACAGCCAATGAAAACACTTTTTGACTGCCAAAACTGCCTTGAAAAAGTTGGTCATGATACAATGTTCCAGTTGTACTTGACGATTAAGTATATAAATATACACAAAGCTGTATCAACATCAAACGTGACTTTGTTGAGCAAATGATCAGATTCTTGACATGATTTTTGCTTGGATGGAATTGGGGCGTTAGTATGACGGAAAATGAATGATTGATTATAATTTACATCAATTTAACGTTCTCCTGTTAAGTGAAGCCTCGAAAAGGGTTTTATAAGAATCAGAACACCAGTGGACGGATTAGTTGCGCGAATATTCTATTGATGCGCTTTTTATCAATTAAAATAATGTAAGAATGCATATAAATCATGCGTTTTTATATAGCTGTACTAACTATTTCTATTTAAGGTGTTTTTTCTTGTTAAGCACCAATTTTACATTTACTCCTTTATATCTGCATTCACTTACTCTTATCCTTCATATCAATCTCAAAATGTTTGTGTTTTATAAAGTTTACTCTCATAATTATTGCATCGTTAATGTTAGCTCATTTAGAATGCAGCGCTTATTTTCATAGACACATTGTAAGTTGTGCCATTCTCATAATTATTATATGTATGCTTACTAACACTAAACTATAGTAATGATTTTTAAAAAAAAATCACATAATCATACATTTACCACTTGTATTTTTGGCAAATTTTCAAGAAATACGTAATAAATACTTTTCAAAAATCATTTATTGTTTGTTTTTACCTAATTTCAATTGCATTCTTAACTCATTTTAATTTATATATAATACATTTTTCCAAATCCAAAATGAAATTACAATTAATGAAATAATATATTTTAATTTTTCATTTATATTTTTATAGTAATTTCATTTTATAGTTACGATTAAAAACGTAATAAGATGATATACAAATTTTTTTTTCATAGTGTTGAAAAGTTAAAATGTGCTTTTAAGCATTCTTTTGACCCCTGGTAAGTCATCCTTTCATATTTACTGAAGATACAAATGCACGCTGAGAAGCAAACAATCCTCTCAGTACCTACCATCGGTAACATTTCGTTATTGATTTTAAGGTTTCTACGTTGCCTATTTAAGTTTAACATAAAATTATCAATATTGAAAACTTTTAAGAGAAAAACATGAGGACAAATTTCTTGGAATCCGAAATAAATTTCAATTTTATATTCAAGTTTTATTAAAATAAAAAATTTGTTAGTATTACTCGTTTAGAGTTTAGAGTGAAAAATTACTTTTTCAAATTATGCTTCATTTACACAATGTATCAGATATTTATTTACTTATTTATTTTTTTAAATATTTATAATTTCAAGTGAATAACAAGCAAACATGCAAGAGTAATTTTGTCGATGTAAATATTTATAAATGTAGTACAAAAAAAAAGAAAAAGAAAATACTGCATCATTGGAAAATGTGAATTTTTTTACTTCGCAAAGGCAGCAGCAACAAAAGAGAGGAAGATAAAAGTAGTCTTTCCTCGAAATCGGAAAAAAGCTTGGGCGGAAGCTAGAATGAGAAAGAGGTTCGGTAGTGGCAGTGTAAAAGCGTAGTCGTGTCGCACGTACGTTCGTCTGACGACGACGTGCTCGGCATCGCGAATCGCGCAACCAACCCCTGACATACAGATCTCTCGCTCTCTCTTTCTCGCTCGCTCTATAAGACCGTCTCTCGCAGCTACCCTCTTCTTTTCTGAACGCTATATCTACCTTTTTCTTTTTTTTTCTTTTTATACTATTTCTCTACTCTTTTCACTTCTGCATTACTTCGTCTCGTTCTCTCTCTCTCTCTCTCTAATTTTATCTTGGCGACTCTTTAGTTTCGTACTCGTTCATATTTTTAATATCTCAATGTTTTTGCAACGTAGATGCCACTAAATATCTTCAAATATTTACCGTTGTTATTTTACTATTTTTTTTCGTTAATGTTTAAATTTTCTCAAATTAACAACGATCAGATTAATAACTGCAGTATATCTTTGCAAGAAATGAAAAAGTATCCAAAAATACTAGATACGCGAACATGTACGCGAATATGAGAGAAAGAACCGCGGTATATGTCAGCACAAGCAATATATTACGCTGTCCTCGAGTTCTTATCCTATGTTCTAATCATTCGGCTCTTTTTCCGGAAACTTTGACTGCATCTCCTTCCATCTCGTCTAGAATCTTGATATACATTACCAACTTCATTGCGAAGACCGAAAGCATACTCGCTATCTATCATCAAGATGTATTAGCGTCCAACATTTGCTGCGGCTGTGAACTCGTTGGTTGTGCTGCATTATGCACGAGATGCCGCCGCCGCGTCGAGTCGCTCACCCACACCAATATCCTTGCTCCGCAGCTACTCCGTGAATAACAGAAGAAGAACGGACTTTCGTGCGTATCCATATGGTACGCACGCAGCAATATGCAAAGTGGAAAGATTTTGTACTTGCACCTATACGAGCAAGTATAAAGCTAGAAAAGTGTATCACGACGTAGTCCGAGGAAAAATACCAACTCTTCTAGGTTAGTGGCGCCTTTGTAGAGCTGTGGAAAATACGAGAACTATCCGTACTAGAAAAATTATACTCCAAGTCAATACGTTGAGAGAAAATTTTTAAAAGCATTTGTCAATATAACATTTTTTCCAATTCAATTTGATACTTATTCAATGCCTAGATTGAAATTGTTTAGAAATGAACGCAATAAGCTGACTTTCGTTGCAGAAGGTGAGAAATGATTTATCCAAGTGTGAACAATTTTTCCGCCAGAAACGAGGTTGTTGGTCGGATGAAATTTCTAAAAAAGTCCATCGTTGCTACGTGTACCGCAATGAATCAACATTTGCGGTACTATTGCCAGCCCGCGAGATAATTATGAAGTTCCGTACCACGATGAAGCGTGCTCGACTCAGCGAAAGCTTAGAACTTCATATGTGTAGGTAATACAATTGATATTTTCTGCTAGACATGCAACTCATCAACATATAGAAACAGTAACTATTATTTCAATTCTTTTTGTAATTTAGATAACATTTTCCTTATTTATACTTTCCATGATTAGCAAAAGAGCATCTCTTATCTATGTTAACTCTACCATTTGACGCGATCGCTCATGAAATTCAGAGTCTATTTTAAAGGATAATACATATTGAGCTTATACTGCTGTGGGTAAATACATATTGTATATATTGTAGTTGGAGCTTGAAAGTTCAAAAAGACTTTTGATCCCTACGAGGTCATATTTGCACTTCTGGCGCATAAAATGTAGTGATCAACGGTAAAAGACGAAGGGTGCTATTTTATAGCAACACGAAGCGCATCTTGAGAGATGGTGAAATATCATCTCTACCGCTCGTGTTCCTTTACCCAACCGTAGAAGCAAAACGGAAGAACGAGGAGTGAGGAGACGTCTTGATGACCACTAGTCGGGCACCTATTCCGTATACAAACACCCGCACGCTGATGCGGATCAAAATGTGCAGAGAGCACGCAGCTTTACGAGCGTCGCTCGAGAGGAGTCTCTCGCCAAGATCCTGCACATACACACAAGCCAGTATGGGCGGGCATCGGTAGCGGCGCTCGTAAAGCTTGGTCGGGTTATTTATGCTGCCCTCGTCTGCTTGGACTACAGCTGTCCAGGCGGCTGATGTCCTACACGTAGAAAAGCAAAGGCTCTATATAAGTAGAGACAACCTGACGTGTGTTTATCCTGAGACTTGCCATCTTCTTTGACGTATGAACTTTTGATGAAAGACAAAAAATCTTCTACGCGTAAACTAATGTATGTTCTTTACAAATCAAGAGGACGATTAAAATATATGATCCTAGACTAATAGAGAACAATAGAATAACTCTCTGTACTTTTAAATTGCTTATTGCATCGTTTTCTCACATTTTCAAGAATATTCGACTCATTTGTTTAGAAAAAAAAGTTAAAAAGCTTCGGAGAGACACTTAAGAACATCAGAGTGCAGTACATCAGAGGCTCAAAGGACAAGGGCAAACCACACTTATACTCCAAGATCACTGCTATTCGTTTAAATTAGGGACGGCTTGTACGGTAATAAAAATGTATATTTGATGTTTACAAGCTAGTTCGGTGAATTTTCTGCGAGTTGAATAAAATATTTTTTACATCAACTCTTTACTTTTTCGAAACTCACTCAAACTTAAACTGACATGTAAAATATCAATCATTAATTTGTAAAAATATATTCAGTGGAGAAAAATTACAATGGTCGATAAAATACGAGCCAGTTTTTAATTAAATTCAAATAATTCTCTAGATTGAGCTTTACGTGAAAATTGCTTAATAATTATTTTGAAAGATAATTAAAAAAAATATGTTAAGCAACTATTCACACGAAAAATTTAGTGTACAGTAATAATTTAATTTAGTCAAAAACCGTTTCGTGTCATCCTGTTTTCGTCCAATTAATAGACTATCTGTTTGGGTAATGATTAATTGCGTACAAGTTATTCCGAGTAAACATAATTTTTTTTTCAAAACAATGTCAATTGTGTAGTTGTGCATTTGTTTCTCTAGGTTCCCTGAGCTCTATGATTAAAGCTATACTAGTTCTCTCAGCTTTCGAAGCAGACGAAATCCGACGTAATCCTGCGACAGGGGTCAAGATTCTGTATGCGTACTTGTGCAAAATTTCATCTCACAATACATTTCTTCCCTTCTGCAGGAACGTCGCTGCATACGAGCTCATCGGCAAACGGCTTATTCTGCTGTTTACTCCCGTGGCTTCATTACCTTTCACAATATTTGCACAAGCGTTACGAGACGTCGACTAACTCACCAAACAGTCTCTCCATTTCTCATTTGTCCCACAGTCTGGACGAATTTGCTGAGGGATTCGATGATATCATACTTCAATGAGATACTTTTACGATTCTCTTGATTAATATGTGGAGAAAAATTCATTGAATTTTCCTAACGTTTAATATTAATCATTATGTACTATATTTTTTGAAACTTGTTTCATGCAACGAATTAAAATATTAAAATACGCATTTAACAAATACTGAAAAAATGTACCAGCTCTCAGGAGTGAAAATCTTGTGTTTGCTTTTATAAATTGATACATATTTTAAAATGTATAATTACTTTTTTGAAAGAGAGATGAGTCGAATAACAATAGTCAGAGGGGAGGGTGCGAACCTACAGGATGAAATTAGAATAACATGGTGAGCCTTTCTGACATTGTGGGTCAATGGTCACTTTGCATATGTAAGCTTCATTTTAAAGAGGGAGATCAAGCATTCAGTTCAAGTTAAAAGCCGGATCCAAAGCTTTTAAATCCTACGAATTTCAGTAAAAAAATAATTAATATTTAAAATCTGGCAAATAAATAGATTAAAAAGTCAAAATACAATTTAACTAAATAAAAATTTCAATTGATCGGCAACTATTTAAACGATATTAACAAACTTACTAGATAAGAAAGTTAAACGTAATAAGATTTGTACTATAGTTTTTGACGTGTGAAAAGTGGCTCAAACATCGGCATAAAAGTCATTGTCAGAGAAAAACAACACGTATACTTATGTGTACCATACGCATAGCTCTGAATCGCGACTGAGCAAGCGACGTTTACAATGCACTAGGGAATAATTTCATCCACTCTCGTTACTACTTTTGTCGCGTCTTCAACTGAGTTTTTATTCTTTTATACAACCCTACGAGTATCTTTTTTTGTAAATTATCTCTCTCGTTCTTTACTCGCCAACTTTTCTTCTGTTTCAGTTATAAATTGCTGTACTTTCGTATATGTATACGTATAAAATAACCTTTTTTAATACTTAATGAATAAATTAAAAATATTCATGGACATTTTTTCAATGATAAGTCAATGTATAGTAATTATGTTGTACAAAATTATTTTTTGACTTACGAGAAACATTACTTGAACAGTCTTGAAAAAATGTTTTGTTCAAAACAATAGAAATCGTATAATGATATTATCAATGCTCTACCTATTTCTTTCTTTTGCTATCTGTATATTTGCGTATTAAAGTTTCTTTCCCCATCAACAGATCCCTGGAGAGTGGCGATCGTTAATCGCTTTGAACGATTTTCTTTCGAGGCACGTAGGTGAATAAGTGGGTAGAATCAGCGTTAATATACAAATTTAATGCCCTTACTTCTTCTAAAATCGTAACAATTTTCTACACATGTATGCCATATATATCAATCCTTCATAGATTAATACTCTAGTAAAAGCAGATTGTATTACTCCACTGTTATTTCACCTTATCTTTACTAATATTAGTGTATTTTACCTACTTTCATTTTATTTATTATTGTTTTTATTGGAATTAATAACATGAGTTATTCAATATTTTTTAAATAACATATAATCCTAGTGTAAATTGCATCTTCCAAAAATGAATTCTGTGATCGTTTCATAAACTAATTTTAAACTCGATAAATATCACTGATGCTTTCTAAAATTAGATTGAATTCCAAATAACGTGAACGTGTGTGCATACATGTGTGGGGTTTTAAAGAGAAAAAAATTCAATTTATTCGACAGTGGTGCGTCAAATGAATAAGTCGGACTCAAGTAGTATACTGTTATTTGTGTACTGTTGTTATGTGGTCTGGTTATAGGTCTCTTCACTAATACTAATTGAAACCGATCCTCTTCTTCTGATTCAGTTCTTTTCCTGCACGACTATCGTTACGCATTACTTTGTGGAATGAGGTTAAAGCTACATGCTGATCGTGAATGTATTATATAACTTTGTTTTCTTTTACAGCATCATCTGGTCATCTTCGTCCGATCCTCTCTTCGCCAAGTTTTGTTGTGACTGAATAAGCTTAGAAGCATACTACTTGCGAGTTAAGTGTAGCTGCGAGTACAAATACTGTAACACGGTGGATTTTTAGCGTTACTAGCTCGGGTGAAAGTCACCTTTGTAGGAAACGCGCGGAGGAATGGAGGGTGACAGGAGTAGTCATTGACCAAATCTTCTTTCAATTTTAATCTCAAATCGATTTATTATTTTAAGAAACTGGCTAAATTACATAAAACATATTTGAACGATGGCTCCATTTATAACAATTATCGTTTTGGCTTCTTTCTTCAGGTTTTACAAATAATCTCAGTAGTACGGTGACTTAAAATAGTCTCAGATAGATAGCTCTTCAAATAGATAATCACTCAAAGATAACGCTATTACACTTACTAAAAACGACGTCTCAGAGAAAAGAAACGACTTCGAAAAAGAAAAAGAAAAACGAATACCCAAAACGGAACCCGTCTCTGCGTACTCTCGCTACGACGAGCCAAGAGAGAAAAAGGCAGAGCCCCCGACTCCGCGCTATCGCTGCGCTCGGAGCACCGTATAGCCCCTCATCCTTGGCCGCTGATTGACCCAGCCATCAGCTTGATCGGGCGGAAAAAATGTCACAATACAACTAACGTCTCCGATTCCAAGATCTTATCAAAGATGTGGAAGAGCTCTATTTTTTCCTTAATGAATAAAAGACGGTAAAAGATGATGCGTTCGAAATTGGTACCCGAAAGAAAACTCACCGGACACTAGCTTGTGACATTGTTGGTTCAAAATAGTAATTGCCTAAACCTGGTCCGGTCAGGAGTTGTGTAAGGTAATAGATCAATTCTAGTCATTAGAGCTGCCGATATTGCTGTGGATTTAGTTGTCCTGCTATGCTTTTCGCTTCCCTATCAAACTCTTAAGGAGGATCGAGCAAAAAAGCGGTTGTGAACCACGGGACCAAAAGTTCAGGATATGATTCGTAGGTATTAACGTATCCAAAAATGGACAATATTCCAAATTTGGGTCGCTTACTTTACTAATGTAGTTTACAAATATGTAAACCAAATTGTCTTATACAAATTTCATTTTCGAGCATAAAAATAGATGCCACTAAGAGAGAGCAATAGAACAACTTTACATTTTAAGTCTAACGTTAATAAGGCAGAAAAAAACAATAAAAGGAGAAAAGGAAGATTTGAGTGGGTATAAGTAGTGCATGTTCAGTTCAGTTAAGCAGAATTCGAGTTCGATATAACTAATCAACATCGCAACAACGAATATTCGATCTGGAAAGATAAAAGTAGTTTATGAATGTACGGTCGAAAAATAAGTAAGACAAGAATTGACGAAAGTCTTCTTCACACCGACGAAAGTGCCATTATGGAAAGCAAAAGGAAAATTAGAGAATAAAAATATTTAGCATCACATAAACAGCTTTGAAATAGTACCTAAGTTGGGCCATAATGATCAATATCCTCTAGGAGTTGATAGCGAACTACAGAAGAGGATAAAGGCTAGAAGTGAAGAGTAAATGATAAGCCTACCCATGAACGAATCGTGCCAATAAATAGTAACTACGCCACGCCGGTCCGAAGACGGAGCTCAGTCTCCTAGAGACGGAGAAGGAGGAGGGAGAGTGAATGATAGGCCGTCCTACAAACGGATTGTGCCCTGCGTAAATGGTAGACCATCCTATAAACGGAGCGTGTCAGAAAATGGTATGTGTAGAGGCCTTCCTATAAACGGATCGTGCTTTGCGTAAATGGTAGACCATCCTATAAACGGATCGTGTCAGTGAATGGTGGACCGTCCTATAAACGGATCGTGTCAGTGAATGGTGTGTGACAAGGCCTTCCTATAAACGGATCGTGCCTTGCGTGAATGGTAGACCATCCTATAAACGGATCGTGTCAGTGAATGGTAACTCCGCTACGTCGTTCCCAAGCCCGTAGCTCAGTCTTCCTGAGACAGAGAAGGAGGAGGGAGAGTGAATGATAGGCCTTCCTATAAACGGATTGTGCCTTGCGTGAATGGTAGACCATCCTATAAACTGATTGTGTCAGTGAATGTTGTGTGACAAGGCCTTCCTATAAACGGATCGTGCCTTGCGTGAATGGTAGACCATCCTATAAACGGATCGTGTCAGTGAATGGTGTGTGACAAGGCCTTCCTATAAACGGATCGTGCCTTGCGTAAATGGTAGACCATCCTATAAATGGATTGTGTCAGTGAATGGTAACTCCGCTATGCAGGTCCCAAGCCCGGAGCTCAGTCTTTATAGAGGCAGAGAAGGAGGAGGAGGGAGTGAATGGTTGATTATCCTATAAAAGGATTCTAACACTTTTGAGTCCGTAGGTTTTCTCAATCACCTTTAATATGCAACATTTGGAAGTAAAAAGTGGGTTCTTAATCTGATAAGTTTTTATTTGTCGAATTTTATTAAGAGTCAGATAATTTGAAAAATCATTAAGATGGCTAGTAATTAATCATGCCAATAGTACAGCGTAGAGTTTGTCTGTCTTTTTCTCGCATTATGCAGGCAACCGTTCGCACTACGCGAAATCAATGATTCTAAGCACATTTTGTTTAATTACTCGTTAGTCAGTTCGATAAGGGGTACTTTTTAACATACCAATCGTAAGATAGTGACTTGAAGTATAATATATTCGTCTTTGTTATGATCTGTTGTTTTATAAAAAAAATTATTGCGTAAAATGTATGAAATTATGGTGGCCTCCCGTAAGAGCCCATGTTAAATTTGCTATTTTCAAAGGCTCCGTTTTCAAAAATTAGTTCGATAACCTATGCTGAAATTTCTACAGCATATCAAGGGCACTTTGAATGACATTTCTGCAAAGTTTTATAAACATCTGTTGTCGACCTATTTTACTGACTAGCCACCTCAAGGCACCTTTGTCCAAGCTATCAAGGACTAGTTATTTTCGAACGTTGTTTTTCTATGAAATGTTTCAATTCGTTATGTAAAATTTTTTCTAACCAATGTGTTGAACTTCCTACTAGTGTTATAATAGGTCTCAATGGCTCGTCTGGTGTATAGATCTTTGGAATTATTCGTACATAAATTCGTAATTACTATCAAATAATACTTTTGTGACTAACATTGTTTATTCCGAAGCACGTGCGTAACGCGCGATGCTCTATTTCTATTTTACTTTATGTTAACATGTATCCAGGTGAAAATGGTATGTTAGATCTGATTGTAGATCTGACATCAGATCTGGTATAAGTTCTGGTGAACGCACATCAGATCTTATGTCAGATCTTATATCAGAATTTGCATACGATAAACGACATCAGAACTTACATCAGAACTTACATCCTGATTGTTTAAACAATAAATTTATTAATAATTAAAATTTAATAATAAATTACATTGTATTCTAATAATCATATCGATAATATCTTTAAGAATAATTCCTCCAATGTTTGGGTTTTTTGATTAAGTTAATTTAAATTAATTCGATAACTTTTATCGTTTAAGGGGGGGGGGGGGGTANGGGGGGGGGGGGGGTTAAGGTGCTGATTTATTGATTTTTTTCAATTGTTTTACTAGTAAAAAAAAATTTATTTCTATAATGCACATGTGAAAGTACATGACTTCGAGAGTATGTTGTGAAAATTTTATCGAAAAATTTTTATTTTTGGACCTTTGAGAACAAATCCACGGAAAAGTCGTGAAAATTCTGGTGAGACACGTAACTTTTCACAGAATCATCTGAAACGAAAAATGCAAAATCACCGCATTAGTTTATGAGTTTTATCATTTACAGTGATGATTTTTCGAATTTGAACGTAATTTTGAAGTCGAAAAAAACGTTAAAATTGCGTCCAGACATGAAAAATCGACCTTTTTTTCGGAAAATTTGTTATAAACGAAAAAATTTTTAGAAAAATCGAAATATCTCGACGTCAGTACCTGCTCAAAGGGTTTTTATAGAACTGTGCAAATTTTCAAAAGGATCGGTTGAATACTTTTTGAGTGACGTTTCTCACCGATTTGAAAAATGTCATTTCGAGGAATCGCAGTTCAAAGATACAACGTTATACGTCAAGATTTTTCAGATCGGTGAGAAATGTAACTAAAAAAGTATTTAACCGATCCTTTTGAAAATTTACATAGTTCTTTATAAACCCTTTGAGCAGGTACTGACGTAGAGATATTTTGATTTTACCGAAAATTTTTTTATGTATAACGAATTTTCTGAACAAAATGAATGGACGTGAAATGCCACAGATGGCAAATAGTAATCGGATTAAAAGTTCAATATTTTCGTCTAGTTTGTTTGGATTGGGCTGAAATTTTCACAGAATACTCTTGAAAGTATAAACAATCAAATAAAACAATAAAAAAAAATTTTAATTTTTTTAGGTCAGGACCATACCCCCCCCCCCCTTAAGATTTGTTTTTTAATTTTAATTATTCATAAACTTCTTGTTTAAATAATTAAAGGCGTCACAGTCACTTCAGATCTGACATTAGATCTGATATCAGATCTGACCTAAGTTCTGATGTCGATTATTGTATACATATTCTGATATAAGATCTGTCATAATGATGATCGGCGTTCACCAGAACTTATATCAGATCTGAAATTAGATCTGGAGTCAGATCTGATAAACTATTTTTACCTGGGTAACTCATTCGTTGGTTAGAGATATGCAATAATGCCTCATTATCACTTTTTACACATTTTTACCCAATTTTTTAGTGTAATTATTTGAAAAAAGTACGAAGGCGTGTTCTTCAGGACTTTTCCATTATCACTAAAAACTTCAAAACCACTGAAATTTCTGAGACCTTCAGTATATCTTAAGGACGTTGAGGACCTTCAGGTCAAGTTGGGCCACAAAGTTGATACTTCAGAATTTGATAGTTAATAACACTCATAATGTTCTCCCGAAATTTTAGCATCGATTGTCGAATGAATTTTTGTAAAATTTAATTTCCAAAGTACACTTTTTAACATGGAAATCATAGGAAAGCGCCGATTTCTCACACAATTTTAAGTGTAACTTTAGGTTAAAATGGGAGATCGTGACCAAATTTCGCATAATGAAAGAAGAAATCATTACCGTTCAAATAGTATCGGTTATATTGCATATTCACGAGCATATTTCAAAGTAATTTTATAAAAATAAAAAAATTTCGTGTTTGTTCTACATGCAATCTAACTCGAGAAGTTAGCAGCAGATAAAAATACGCGTGATAGCATATGTATTGGCTTTGAGCCTATGATACCACCGACCCACCTAGTCAAATCAAGTATCTACCTTCCGCTGTTTCTTGATAGTTGCTGATTTGAACTCGGTTGCGTCCCCAACGTCCCTAAGCTTAGAGCTGATAATTCGTAACTGCTTGTTGAATTAAATCAAATGTGTTAGTTTGTTTCTTTTAATGTATTGTTTGATAATGGATAATGATACCAATTCATTTATTCATCATGATATTTTATAAATTATTTTTGAGTTTATTTTGGTCGTAAAAGTACTACTTTAGGTAAACATTCATAGAAAAGATTCGAGAGTGGCAGTAGGTACCTTGAAGTTCGACTTCTTATATTCTGGTACTTTTTTTTATTTTTTCACTCTGTGTATATCCATCTAAAGTTCGGGTTATAGAGGTTGCTACTTGGTATGCAGGTCGCGCTTTTCATTACCGGAGGCTCGTTTCCTGCATCTCTCTCTTTCTTCTCTTTCTTCTCTCTCTCTCTCTCTCTCTCTCTCTTTCTCTTCCTCTATATCCACACTACACTGCATAAAGTCTAAATCTACTTTTACTCAGTCGCTATTGCGCTTTCTCTATCATTTACTTGCATCCTATACAGTTTGCTCGGAATTCATACATGTGCGTGTACCGAAATAAGATTTTTTTCTAAGACTTGTTCTTATCACCGTTGGTTCTACGCCATACATTAAAAGTTCATTTTTTGAAAGTATATTTCACTGCCCTCTCACGCCATACTCTAAATTTTCGATTTTATGATCGAGCATGTTCTAATATTTAATGCATTATTTTATAACATTGTTTGGATCGCTTCTACTGTAAATAAACAAGGTATTTTTAATCTTAAAAAAAAATAAATTGAAATGCAGCAGTAGATTTTCAATAAAATTAAGACGTTATTTATTGATTAAAATGTGACTGGACATTCCAATATTCAGGTGATTTATCGGATAGATGCGGGTAGAGCTGTAACTTTGTTCTCGTAACTATTCTTGAGCTGGTATAGTCACAGCTACGAACTCAAGAAAGAAAGAATCCCAAAGCTCGAAGCAGCTGTGAAAAAATGAATTATGGTTTTTCATAAAGATTTTTTCTCGCGCCTTTCTAGACTTCCCAGAGGGGTAAGAGTGTAAATGCGGCGGCAGGCAGCGATGACGACGACGAGGCAAGCTTCTTCCGAAAGAGCTGGAATCCCGACTTCGATCGTAAGGCGCGCGCCTACGAGAAGGGTCGACTGCGCAATATGTTTGCTCTGAGCCCGTGTTAATTTGATCTTAATGCCGAACACGATCAGACCCTTGTCTAACTCTCCTATCTGTTCTTCAACAATGTGGCGAAGGTAATCATTGGATCGATTTAATTTTAATATGAATATTTTTCACGCACCTCAATATGTTAACCGTTAGCAAGACCTTCTAAATATAATTAAAAGCTCATCAAATATTTAAGACCGTTATTGATAGTGAGCCACGTGTTTTTATGATATATTTGTGTTAAAATTTTTTTCGTACCAGTACCGAAATGTGCTTTTTAGTACACTAGTCATAATGCGGCAGAAAGTAGGAATCGTACTTTTTCATATGTTTAGCAGGAAATAATTTTATTTGAGTTTTTATTATGCATATATATCTCAAAACTCATAACATTGATCAGTGATCACACACAGTGTTAACTTATTTAACTTTGTTAGAAGGGTGCTATTTTTATTAGCATTAGGCTAGCAACCGCGCTGCTGTGGTAGCGAGCAGTGCTACAGATAATAGGTTTAGTTCTATACAGATTGTACACGAACAGACGCCCGCCTTTTATATTGCATCGTAAAAAAAGTAGTAAAAAACTGGGCGCGCGTGCACCAAGATCTCGGCGCAGCTAAGTGCGTACGGCGAATCCAGTATCATCAACCCCGCGCGACGCGTGTCTCAATTCGTTTCGCGCTTTTTTCACACCTTTCTATCATTGCGCACGATACAAATTTTATTGCTGGAAAGTAACAGTCACGGCAACTTGACTAGAAAATTTTCGAACGTCGTATTAAAATGGAGATTAGGGTACTTTAAATTAAAAAAATTTTTCTGTGAAGTTGAAAATTTTTATAAACATATGCTATACATATACGTGTACATTGAAATGGAAGTGGAGAGATTGAGAAAAATCAAATTATTCCCACTCTATCCTAAAATACGGAACTTTGCCGCTAATTTAAGGCTACGATAAAATTAGGAATATGGTTTTTTTAGCAAAAAAAGGAGGGATTATAGCACGAACCGAAGGGGAGTCAAAAAACCATATCTGCACCCTTTGAGAAATACACTATTTTTACGGTTGATAATCTGAGTCTTTAAAATTATTTAAAAAATTTGTAAAATAACTCTGACAAAAATAATATCTCTAATCATGGAATGGATAAATTTTCCAATCTTTCTGGCGAATAGATTACCGCAGATGGCAGAAGGTTGTAGGGTAAAACACGTGCCGCCATGTTATTATGATTCGCATCGAATGGTGAAATGCATACGAACAAAGGTTCCGCGACGGCAGTGTCGGTGCATTTTCTTCTACGCTTTGACGGCATGCTTTCCATACATTATTTAATATACAGTAATATATGAATCAATCAAAGCAACGATTTATTTAATGATGAAATAATGCACAGCATGGAATGGCCATTGCGCGAGTATCTCTATACAGTTCCATTACGAGTGGTCGTTTTTTCGTCGATTACGATTTGCTATTGCTTTCTACAATTGCCATAAATGCATGCTGTATACATGCCGATATATGTTTTATACATATAACTGCGGTGTCGGCTGGGATGAGAAAGGAAAGGTTAGTAAGCATGATTGCACCTGCGCATTGCTACGGTAATATTCAGTCTTATATTGCTGTGACTTTTTTATCCGATATCAATATTAATATATTATTTATATTTTATCAAACTTTTAAATAAGAGAAAAAAATTGATTTACTCGCAAAAATGATTGATTTTACTGTTTCATATGTATTTTTCAAATAAATAGCTCTTACAATTCGAGAGGTCTATCAGCTCATAATTTTTGTATATTGCACAAATTTAGAGTTTCGATCAAAAAATTCAAAGTGGAATGGAAATAGACAACAAATATTTATTATAATCTGCTTACTGCATTATTGTAGAACTGATAAGAATGGCTATTATTACGACAAATGAGTGTAGACAGGGGTGTTTTTTTATGACGACTCCCAGCGGAGGTTCAGTTTACAGTCGAGAGGTTAACGATCCGCGTCATGATGTAATTTCATGTGATTCTTGTAACGATTTAATTTATATTATTTTATTGATATATGTTTTTTTAGATATTTTAAATTATTATCAGAATTGAATTTTTTTTCAAATGTTACTTCACGGTTATTGTAATTTAACTAAATTGAGTGAGAACGCAAAGTTATGAAAAATTTGAAAAAAATTTGTCACGCAAAGTATACTTCAAAAGTTTTCATAAGCAGCTGCATAAGTCAATAAGTAACAATGATATTTGTTTATGATTTGTACATACAAAAATGCTAATGCACAATTTTAAATGATATTAATACGAATACCAGGAATTTTCACCATGTTTTGATACATACACTTTTAAAATTTTATTCATTAAAGAAGGTACTAAATCAAACCAAAATGATAACATTTGCAAAAGCTAGAAAATAAAAGGTACCAGAGTAACCCTCGATTAAATAAAAAAGGGTTCAAGTAAAGACGCAGCTATACAAATGTGTTTCCTTCTTTCTAGAGGAAAGGGTTTAGATGGCGAGCTGTAAATTACCAAGAGGGTATTTTGATTAAATTTTTTATTGCAGCTTCGTCGTACCGAATGTCCGTACGTAAAGAGCAGCGAGAAAAAGTAAGGAGCTAGAGAACCTCTTGAGTGATTTAATGACCAGCCGAGAACAAGTTAAATTTCGTTTTTATTTACGTAAGTGCTAAAATGGAAATTATAACCATACAACTTAGTCTAGTGCTTAAGACGTTTATATTCAACATGAATGAACACTAATTTAACAATCGAATCAAAAATTAATTGTAATACATTTGAACATTTTAGTTTACAAAATATAAACTACGTTAATTACAAACACCCTAGTCGATATGGCCTCTAAATTACTTTTTTAGGTCACAAAATCTAATTTCAATTCATCTATTTTCAATTATTATTCATAATTTATTTAAATTGTTATCGTCGATATTAAAAAAAGTAATAATAATATTTCATGTAATGTCGATTGCTTCAAAAATTTTGTATAAACAATTAGTCATGCCAAAAACGTTATCAAACTTTACCACACCTGCAAGTAGAACGAGCTCAACAAGTGTTTTGGCGGGAAATTCTAAACTAGCGAATACAGTCCTACAATGTGGGGGTGTCGTGAGGGGGCTATCGTTGTATGTATTTTCCCTTCCGTCATTCCCTCTGTGCATGCTAAGGGAGCTTGTGCGCCGTCGCGTCGCCAATAGAGCAAAGGTGTCGTCTCCGCCTCCTCACCTACTTGATACTCCCTCCCTATTAATTCGAAGTTTTAATGTAAAAATGATGAAAAAACATTTTTTAGAACATGAATGATTTATACATGTAATGAAATTTAGCTCCGTTGAAACCTCTCAATTGACATAATTCCAGCAAGTATTATTCTAAATTTTCATCAATATAAGACATACATTTGTGATATAAAAAATGGAAACCTAAATTAAAAAACCATAGCCATCGGAAATTGCGACATTCGAGCAAAGTCAAACGTTAGAGCTCGAAACGATGCTTGCGAGTGGCTTCGCGCAACTGCATACGTTGCTAGAGCTGCTCGGCCGAGGGCTCGTAAGAGGATCGCGAGTGTAGTGGTGGGTGGTGCAGCAGTCACGTGGGCAGCGCTCGCTGCCGTTCCGAGAGCCCGAGTGCGTGTGTGCATCGGCGGAGTGCAGAAACGCGGCAGGCCCCGCCTCCGCGATATTCGCGGCTGTGCTCGACAGTTCGCGTCATTCATGGCCGAGCCAAAGGCCTCGCGCGCGCGCGTACATACACACTCACACGCATACCGCCTCGCGCTTGCAGCAGCGTGCCACGGAGCGTGTTCTCCTCTATCTCCGTCGCCGCTCAAGTCGACGTTGTCTCTCTTTCTTCTTCTTTCCTCCCTACGTGCGATCCGTCTGTGTATTCCCTAAGTGTGGGTTAGTGCGTAAGTCTGCAAAGAGTTGCTCTCCTTTCGTCGCGTAGTCGTTCTGTCTGCTCTATCTGATCACATGTGAGAGTATTTCGTTATTGCTATGCAGCAACTCGATCATTCGTGTTAATAATTCAGTGAAACGTTTGTGGTGAGGCATCATTGCCAAATAGTGCGATAATGGTTTAATTTTGACGATGAAAAATTTTACCAGAAAATATTCATATTCAAACGTAACTTGTGGGGGAAAGAGTGAATTTTACAGCGCGTGAACTTGTGAAAAGTAGTATCGTAAGTCAATAAAACCTTACCTGGCTAATCGTGAGTGACGTGATAAAATAATATAACATCTCAAATTAGTTGATATTTTAAAAATCCCAACAGCCTTAGGTTTGTAGGTGCGGTGTGTTGCATGTAGTTCACCTTTGTTATTCCAACAGTGTTTTGATAAAAGTGCGCGTTAAGTATACAATAACCTGGATACATACGTGTAAATTAACGATGCAGTTACGAACATAGTGCAAACAACTCCTACCAATGTAAATGTATACATCTGCACTTTTTCGAAAATTTGAACTGCGACTTTGCCAATAGTAAACAGACCCTAGTACCAGAAGTAACGTTTCGAAGTGGAGGGCTGGCTAATGCACCGGAGCAGCTGCGCCGGGCCCGGCGGCTCTGGCAGCAGCAACACCAACATTGGTGGCTCGGTGAATGACTTCGAACATCACCGTCATCACCATCATCATCATCATCACGTCGCGACAGCTATGACGAATTCGGCGGCTTTTCACTGGGGGGCAGTTCTGGCCGGGGGTATGATGCAGCCACCATCGGGTGCTGAATATGCACCAGCGCCAGCTCATCACCCGGCCTCCGGCGCAGGTCATACCTCTATGCCCATAGATCTGCACGTCTCTCAAGCATTTCCTTATTACAGGTATAATTATTTATTTTTTACGACCATTTCAACTTTACTAGTAATATGTTACTACTACTATTTTCATAGAAGAATTTGCTAATTTCATTTCAAGCCCTTCGAAACATTTTTAATACGTAGGAAAGACAATAACTTAAATAAACGAATGCACCTGCAATCTGAGCTCTCAATTTTTCAATTTGCTCAATATACGTTGCTTACACTGCATAATCTGCCACTCTCTGACAAACAACAGTTAAGTCAATCTTATTCAATAAAAAACCTATCAATTACTCGAGACTTTTATGATTGCTGAGTTGAGCATTATCACGAAGCGAATACCATTGAATAATTTGTTCATTACTAAATTTGTAAGTACTTTTGATAGATCTAATATTTCACTTGTTCTCAAATTTCTGTGCATAAGTGAACATAATCAAGATCTAATACTAGTACAAACTATAGAGGTACTGCCACAATCAGAAGATCAAATTCGATTGAGTGTAGTTATAAAATTTTTGTGCATTTTGATATGATTCAATTTTTTGCACCTTTGCAGCCATTTAAATCAAATTGAAAAAAAATTAAAAAAATTAGAGTAGGATGAATGAATCTAATCAAGCAAAGAGCATTAATTGGAAAATCAAAAATGTATCAAACCTTCTATTACTTCATCTTATCACGAAGAATATACAAGACGTCTCAAACATTAGTATGAGAGTTTATTGAATAAATCGTAATTGACGCTCTATTTTTAGATGTTAGCCGCACACGCTTCTTCGACTCGTCCGGTTATTTTGCGATTACCTCTTCTGGGTGCTTCCTGTATGCATGCTTTCTTTTCACTACTCGTGCATACAATATCTTCAACATTATTAATACTTTATTATTTCTAAATGAAATAGAGCACTTGGTAGGAGAATTTTTTTAACAATTTCATTTTTAAACTGGTAATGGCGTCGATCAACTAATATATAAAAAATTACAATTAAAATAATGACTTTGCACGAAAGCAGATACATGACTTCCGTGAGCAATTTCTATCGCGTCACAATCTATCACATCTTTCTCGACACATGTTTCAAGCTCATATCATACATATAAACATACGAAAGAGGTGGGCAGCAGAGAAAAAGTAAAAATATACCTCGGTGGCAATTGCATTGAAACGCTGCATGAGGCGAGATAACGAGGATCGCCACGAGCGACTTGGTCTCGCACTCACAGGCTTCGATCGATCAGCTGAGGTGTATCGTATAAATTGTGCTCGGAAGCCCATACATATATACATAAAATACACACTAGTAAACTCACACGGAGGAGAGCGTGAAAAGAATTACGATTTCTAGTTCATTGCAGATTATTAGCATTACACTATCAATTATGTTGCGAGCGAGACTCAAGTGATTATTTTCTGTATTCTCTTTCGGCGGCGGCATCTGTCCTTTATGTACTCGAGCCGCTGCATCGCGAGCTCTTCTTCCACGCGGCTATCTTGAGTTGGTATCTTTCTTTCTCGCGCGCTCTCTGCTCATATGTACCGCGAATTATCCGTCGGATAATCCAACGCGAAAAAGAAAAAGATGAATGAATTTAATGAAGCATGTAATGTAGGAATCAAATATTTTATAATTTAATTATATAAATAACTCATAGATACGTATGGAAATTGAAAATAATACAGAAATGTTCTTAATATTTACCATTAAAAAGATCATAAACAACACCACTATAATCAAAACTTACAATAATTAAAATAAAAGATTGATGTTGATGCAATCATATACCGTGTCGGATCCAATTAGTGTTAGTACATGGACAACTGCCGATATATCCAAATTAATATATCCAATCTGTAAGACTGTATTATTGTTATAAATTTTTTAGTTACTTCATTCCCAATATGCACTAAAAACAATCTTTCATTTGGAAAGATAGCATTTCTAGTTTATACATAATTCATAAGAGACGTCAATTGATAATTATAAATGAATAAAATCTGCAAGAAATTTAATAAAACATCAAGGTGCAAAAGCATTTCGTTGACAGTAGCATCAAAATATCATGTAGATTGCATAATTGGCTACTTGAACATTAAACTCTTCATTGTTTCTCTGACCCCGCGCGTATAATATGGACACTAAGAGGCAAGTCAATGGCCGTAGGGCTACTCCACAGCTAAACTTTATTCGATTTTTTTCGTCTCACTGAATTTATGGAGATCCAAAGAGCGAATAAAAGGAGGATATACCGAGTTCGACTGCATCATGCTTGTAATTTGAAAACCCTAATTTTAATGTTCATATTATACAATTAAGAAATGGATCCAATAAGAATATTACTCCTAATTATTATTATGATCAATTTATCAGAAATGAATTTTAAAAAAAAATTTGATTAAAAATTGTTCTAAGTATTTCATTGTTCACTTCATGTCATTTATTATAGAATTCAAATAAATAATTATAAAAAGTAGTTATAATGTTTCATCAATCGTAAACTCCAGTCCAAAACTCAAAAGTTCAATAGTTCACATAGGAATGAATTTACGAACACGTTAATTAAAAAGAGAATGTGAGAACATTGAGGGCAAGCGAATTCTTTAACGTATCAGGTTTTGTACGCGGTCGCACAATATTTAGATACGTATACGAAAAAGCCATAATCCTTTTTATGATTAGCCCTTATGCACTGGTGCCCTATAACAAGGACCATCATGTAGGAAGGAGAACGAGAAGGGAATATGGACCGGATAATTACCATTCGATCATTCTCCCTCGCAGAAAAAGAAATACAAGTGATCGCAGCAGCGGTAGTATTGGTGGCAGCGATATTAGACGTACCCCACGTTAAATTCAACCACAAGCACAGATCTTAGCTCATATCTTCTTCCTCTCCGTTGGTCGCCGTTCCTTCTACTCTTCCGTGCGACTTCCTCAGCCGTGGTGTGTGCGAAACAGCAGCGTCGATAGACTTTTTACATCCGTGATTTGGCTTGCACACATGTGTGTATGCACGGCGAAAGATATGTATGAAATAAGCGCGAACTCCGCGTGCATGTATACATATAGGTCCAGCTACAATCAGAATTGATTATAGCCTGCCGAAAGTCTGGCGCTCGCATTATACAGACTCGCCCGCGGGTCCCTCCTCTGTATATACGCTTCTCGATCCTCACCGCTCATTTCATCTCGTCTTCTTTTTGTTTCTTTTCTGCTGATGCTGATTCTGATGCTGCTGCTGCTGCCGCTGCATCTTTACCATCACTATACCTCGCGCTCAATACATACGCACACACTCAGACGATGCTTGGCCTATATAAAGGGCCTTGCTTAGTTGTTAGTTCTACGCGCCTGCCCGATCAACGTTGTGTTTCGGCTTTATTAGGCTCTAATGTTTATGGTAATAACGCAAGTACCAGCAAAACGAAATCAGCTACATTGGGACTACATTATTATTAAATAAATTGCATCGATTAAATTTTCGTAAAATTATTTTAATCTTCGCTATCTGTGTAAGTACTTGATTGGGCACGAGTTTCGATCCGTTTATAAGCTGCATCAAAATACAATTTTTATATTTTTATTACACTCGTTGCAAGTTCTGTGATTGGTTAAAGGGAAATAGTTTTACACAACAACTTTTACATATTGTAACACGTTCAGCTCTTCGATCCATACTAAAAAAAATTTACGCCTATGCTTGTTGAGTTGCAAGAACAAGTTGGCACTTTCAACCTTTTTTCGCAACGAAGACAGAAAGATTGCGAGGAAAAACGGGCGGTCCGTTCGAGCCGAAATTCATGCCCGCACGTGCCAAAAAGTACAAAAAAGCAAGGAGAGCAATCTTGGCGAGCACGAAGCTTCGCGAAAAATTGCGTGCCGCACATTTACGCGTCACAGACAGGCTGCAGCAGGTAAGCGTGGGGTGCGCGCGGAGTCGCGCGCAAATTACGTATAAAGTATATTATAGCGGAGAAATTTTGAAGCTGTTAAACGTTCCGTAAATCATCGTTTCTTTTAGCTGGGACACGAATACAAGCACACGCACCGAAAAATCACCGCGCGCGCACGCACGGCTTTGATGAACGCCTTGATGCCAATGCGCTGTTTTTCCTCGTCACACCGCGGATCGTTCATGTTCGCCTTTAAGTCATTCGCCGCTTTTTTTTCTATCGCTACTTGCCAAAGTTTGCTTGCCACCGATTTCTGTACAAGTATTCTCAAACGATACGATTTTGTAGCAGCGTCGTAAGTCTTCCACTGATCTCTCAGGCATTCCATTCGTCTGCTTCGATGCTTAATGTTGGCTTCTTGCGATGAACCTTTGGTGGGCTTGTTAGCGCTGAGTTTTTTCTCAATGGAAATATGTATTTGTATTACATATTCGTTACTTCGTCGAAGTGATTTATGTTTTAACTTTCATAGATTTGAAAAAATTTTGTAGGGTAGAATAATGTTTAGCATACAAAAAGATTGCATCAGTCCAAGCTTGTCTTACACATATCTCTTAAAATTGCAGTAATCGTTTTGTAAGAAATCAGGAAAAGATCGATCTTAGCAATACTAATCTTAATATTTTTTAATATTAAAAATAAATAATTGTGTGAAAAACGTGTCTATAATACGATTACAAGAAAACTGCGTCATTTATCTAGACAGATGCATTTTAATAAATTTATTTATAAAATTTCATGATCGATGCCGAACAAGCAATTGAAAATAAAGAAAAAGTTTTTACTTTAATTTTTTCAACCACTCACGTAGCACAAGCTACGAATCGTAAATGAGTCAAGTACTACGAACAAAAAAGTCAAACTCTTGAGCATCGAAGAACTTGACCAATATCTATCAAGTTAAAATTTTTCCTGCGGATGAGAATATGCGAGGCGGCAAATCAAATTGCATCGTATCCCGGCGGCGTTCGAGTGCGAAAAATAATAGAACATCAAGGTATCGTAATGCAGAGATCGGTAATTTATTATCCACGGTGGTGGTGGTTGTTGCGGCCGCGATAATCTAGCTGCTTCACTTCGGAATAATAGTGCAAAAGCCCCCGTGTAATTGACGTTTAAAAGGCAAGAAAATATATCCTCGATCTGGGAGGTCCTGAACTTTTGTACTGGTGCTGGAGCTGAAGCTGCTGCTGGACCATAATACATCCACCCGCGCGTGAATGCGTGCGAGAGCTCGATCATCGTGCGGGATTGATCCTGCAAACTAATGGCGATTACCGATTGCACTACGATCGATACCTCATATTTAGAGTCATAAATACTGAGGCGCTATGAGCTGGGTGGCCGAGATCGTGATCATTTACGCGTGAATAGCACGGATAAATTTTTCATCGGTGAAAAATCAACCGACCAAATAAATTTTATGATAATCAAAGGTTACCTGAATGCTGCGTTATCATTAATTGAAATACTAATTTAAGTACAATCGAAAAAATCTATTACAAATTAGATAAAATAATTACGTACGGTATTTTTTCAGGATACAATTTCTCTGTCCACCTGAAAATGAATAAATTAATGTATCAAATACATGAATTATGAAGAATATTAATCATTATTGAACAATTTCATATTAGTTTTTCCATTCTGCTTTTTTCGTCCACACATATCTGTAAAAACTATTTTATGCTAAAAAAGTAAAAAGAAATTTTTGAATTTTCAATCTGTAATCTATTTTTTCAATGAATTCAAGATGAAAATCGTTGAGAATATTTGCATGTTCATTGAAAATAATGGCCACTCTTTTCATAACACATAAAGCTTGAGTCATTTCACTGACACGAGTTGCGCACTTGCTAATCAAATATAGTAATTCAAACGATTCATGTTTTTATCTGTTGATGAAAGATAATCCGCGTTACAAAAGTGTGATTTTCCAAGCCGTTTTTAGTTAAAAATTATAAAGAATGGTAGATAATAAAAAAATTAAGTAAACTTTCTCAAAGGCCCATTGAGTAGGTAGGTAGTTGGGTCGTGCAATGTAGTACAAGCTGTTTTACATACACTCAGTAATGATCGAATAATTCCAGGAGTTTCATAACAAAAATTTACGTAAGGCGTGGGCTGCAAGTGAAGAAAATATACGTATACACGCGCGCTGAAAACTGAGCGTGACAAATCGACACCTCGTTCGAGCTAATAGCCCCGAATGAAAAAAGCATCTCGAGGTTGGCTCGAGGAGAAAGGTCTCGGATAAAAAAAGGGCCATTCCAACGAAACAGCGTTTCGGTCGCGCCTCCGCTACTGCGTTCACGGCTCACGAGTATCTTGCAAAGTTAATGAGAAGACTTGCGCCAGCCTCGGTGCTGTACGCGCCCGCTATATATGGACATCGAGAGCTAATACCCAAGTCCAATGTAAGTACTGGCAGTAGTGGTGTCGTCGTGTATTCGGATCTGCTGTGCGTATGCAGCGCGGGCGAAAAAAGGGCGTGAATGAAGGGGTCTTGAAAAAATGTCTTACCCCAGCGCCGAGTGACTCGGCATCCCCTTACGCGCCATAAAGTCCGCACTTGGTGTACTGTCTGCACTGTCTCGGAGTCTTTGCTCTGAAAGCATAGCTTAGCATACTTTATTTGATTTTTTGTATATTGGATAATAGTCTCAGGTAATAGGCTAGCTGTGTACAGTCGTCAGTAGGGAAAGCAAATTATGCACAGCCCCACAACAGTAGCTATGCTTTTGCGCTGGCCGATTCGCTATATGCCTACTATATACTACATTAAAGAATTTACATTTTTTAAACGCGCGAGGGTAGAGTCTTTTTCTCTTCTTCGTCTCGTGCGTCGTTGCGCCAGCTGCGTGCAAGTGTACTTTAGTTGGCCTGCTTTTCACCAAGTTCTATATGCGCTCTCGTGTTTTCAGAGGTGATAACTTTTGAAACATTTGTTTCGTTGCTGCGCAAGCTGTGGAGCCTTGGGTTGGCTTTACTCTGCCAGGACCTCTCGTCTTATTAAAGAATCGCGTTTAATACCGCGAAAAGATCACTTAAAGGCGACTATCGACTTTATCTCGACAATTACGGCCAATTGCTTTTGACACCATCTCTCTGAATTTAAAAGCTCCTGTAACTAGGGATCGTTTAATTTACAAAAGCGATTAATCTTGATAAAAATACTCATTCGAGCGTGTCCGAAGCCGGATTGAACATCGTGTTCTGTGTTCGATAATCTGATACAAGTTCATGGATTATGACACTGTATTTATAGCTTATGGCTCTGCAATATTTGTCTACAAAAAAATCAAGGAGTCAAAACATTGGCGTACGTAACAAGCTAAATCATGTAAATCGAACGCTACGTATAAACGAACAAAGACAGATCGATGACTATGAAAGTGCCCTGACAAATTTGTCAGGGAAAAAGCGAGGAAAATGTTGATCGAACGACGTCGATTTATAAAAGTGCGATAATCTGGCGAAACCGCGTGTGTCATAAAGTAAAACGTCGCTGTGTATGGTATGTAAGTAGCCAAGGGAGTAGGAGCCACGTAGAACGTATAATACGCGCATGCATAAGCGAAGGAAGGAATGACGGCCGACGCAGAGTGGGGAACCCCCGCGCGATATCGAGCACATGTTTCATCTAATCACGCTGGATGTCTCACCATTATCAGATGCTACCTCGCGCCGGTGGTGAAGCAAGCGAGAAGAAGACGAGGAAAGAGCGGGAGAGAAGAAGGGTGTCGCGCGAGCGAGGCGCGCTAAAAAAGCTTGTGCAGCAGCCGAGTGTGAGCGGAACTCTCTCAAGAGCAAGCGAATACCAGCTATACATATTTAATGAGCCTCCCGATGTGCGAGGCAGTCTTTGGCTTGGCGCACTCGCACAAACGCCCGACCCGCAAGCCGCAAAACTCGCGGAATATTTTTATTCAAATCGCGAGCAGAGAAAAAGACGCGCGGGCTGTTGCTGGCAGTAGCGGAGGCGCAGCATCAGCATCAACCGGGATATCAAAGAAAAATATACTGAGCTCTGAGAGTGGTTTTTCTCCGCAATGCATAAGCTTATAATCCACAAATGTATATTATACTTCGTCAACGGGGGATAGCATCGCGTGTGCTCTCCTGTATTTATGTTTGCAGCTGAGCTACATAATATATAAGTTTCGAAATCTGCCACGTTCATTATTCGATCCGATCGATATCGTATAATAGCTAACTAGGTCTCGCGGAGCTTTCTCAAAAACAACGTGGTAGCAGATGACATCTTGACAACCCTAAAGCTCCTTTTCCTTTTGCCTGGAGCGCAATTTTAATAATCTGACAGGATTTCTGGGTGGCTAATTCTGCATTGACATATAAGCTTACTTATCACGGTCTTGGGCGTACTATCAAATGTTTATAATTAAAACTGAGCCTTTCCTAATTTTATTGAATTTATTAAAATTTTTTCGACTCGCAATATTGGTACTAGTCAAAAATTTTAATTTAACTACTTGAACTTTTTGCACATTTGTCATTATTGCAAATAAAGAACTACGTTTGGAAAATTTCTTGACAAAACTGAAATAAGCTAATCAGCGAGAAAATTAGCCAAACTTTCTAATGCTATGTAAACAGTGCTTGGGGATATACATTTACGTGTACATGCACATCGCGATGACAAGCTGATTGATGTTAACGAAGTGCCTTGCTTGTTCTCAACTGCCGCCAAATCGAGCCAATATTTGTACGTACGCACTAGTCAAGATTTTCCCATGAATTAGAAAAATGTTATTTTATGGGTATAAAACTTAAAGGCTCAAAGAGGACTAAAAATCAAAATAATTCCATTCGATTTTTGGAAAGGATTTTTTTTTCCTTTTCCATAGAAGTTTTAAAAATTCCAACATTTTTTTTTACTGAGATACAGCTCTTTCCGTGAACCATTTCCGTGAAATAGTCAATAAAATTCAATTTAATATCTAAGTAAAAACATAATAGCAAAGTAGGTAACACGTCAAGAAACACTTTAATATAACTCGGAGTGTTTTAGCAGTAAGGATCCTTTAAGTGTAAGTTGAGACTGTTTGATAAAGTTAAACGCAGCATGCATCATAGAAGGTTGAGTGGTATTAAATGCTATTCAAATTTGTCTTGGAACTTCCAAAGCCACACTTTACATTTAAAATGTACAACTTATTATTTTTACATTTCGCAATTTTTTCTACTTATTGGAAATTTTGCTTCTTTTTTGCTTTTTCTCAAGTTTTTCAGTAATGATTTAATAATAAAGTTTGATCAATAATCTTATCTTATAGGTGCATGTTTATAAAGTACATTTTTTTCGACTCAATTAATATTTCAGTTTTTAATTATAAGATATTATATGATATTTAACTTTCTCTTCGGGGAGGATGCCCATTTAATCTAATATTTCTTGCTTTTTTCGGCAAGCATATTGCAATGCACCCTGCACGAACACTTTTTAGTCGTGTCTATTACTTTCATAGAGAGTATTATGTTGCATGAGTAAAGCCATTAATTGACCCGGAAAAATCTCTCGTTTGTGCTTGACGGGACGGACACATTTTCGATACTTTTTTGAACCGTTGTACTTTTGCTGAAAATGGGGTCTGGAGAACTTGCGAGTAAGCATATTCTACGCGAAATTTAATAAACTTTTCGAATTTATCAAAGAACTCATTCATCGGTAAAATTTTTTCCTCGAATCTATCGTTTTTGAGTTAAAAATCCCAAAAATTTCCTTACACATTTTCGTTTTCCAGTCGCCATTTTTTGTACTTAAAATCGTATTTTACTAATTGGAACCGTCATAATTTTAAGAGAAGTAAAGTTTAAGTATCATAGTATTCATTGTTTCGATTAAAACAGTGATTTGACTTCCATGTATTACATTTTTTGTATTACATTTCCACTTTGACACTTGCAGATTTTCAGATAAAAGTACTCACCATCTAGTATTGGAGGCTTAAAGTAGTATTGTCGTAGCTAAAGTGGTTGAAAACTAGTATACATTTTTTGAAACGATCAAATTGTCATTTAAAGAACATTTAAAACACTCTGAATATTTTTTTTCAATTTTAAAATATTTAGATTGAGACCGAAAGATTACATTGAGCATATCTACCAGGGCAGATGTTATCATTAATTCCCGATACCACACCGGAGTCTTTAAAGGTTCATCTAACTATTAACAATGAAATTTATTATAAAAAATGTAAAAAAAATTCAATTATAGATTGTATTTTGGTAGAACTTGAAAATATACCGTCAATTGGGCTTGAGCGGCGCTCCAGCGCGTGTATACAAGTCGAGGAAAGAAAGTGAGATCGGGTAATGTCACGCCAGTGAGATCGTAACAAATAAATGGTCGGGTGTCGATGTCTTTTGATAAAGCGCGTCGCTACGACTCGTTGGCGCGGTGGCGATCGCATGAGCCGTAAGTACCGCCTGCAGGTAGAGAGCCGAGTATTATCGCTAAAGTGTCGGGCGCGAGCCAGCGGAGCACTTCATTGAGTGTTGAACGAAGCCGCCGCTTATACAGCCACAGACGGCAGCTCCTTATCATCTGTGGAGGCGTTGAGAACATTTTAAGCGGAAATCTGGAAGCCGTTCTAGCGCTTATAAACGCATCGATATTTTTTTGCAAGCCGCATATGCGTGAAAAAACACGGAATTTCAATTAAAGATACATGTTTAGTAATGAGGTGGCACTCTTTTACAGATTTATTACACCACTTGTTACATAGAGCTGCCTTTCCTGAACGTACACCTTCCCTTATTCGCGACGTAACTGCGAGCTGCGTGCGTGCAACGACTCTTCCTGAATTCTGCATCCATGGAAAATTAGATGATTTATAGAGCTTATGGAAATGTTCGTTTATCGATACTAGTTGAGTGACAATCCGTATACGACCACTAAGTACTCGCGTGGATATTTAATTGGTTTTAGCTTCACGCTTTGTGGCTAGTCAGGTAACCACCAAAACCACTGGAACAAATTTTACGATATTTTATTTATCTACGGATGAATACCTTCTGTACAATTCGAATTTTTTTGTACCGACTTCCAAATAATATTAATTCGTACTCCTTATTATTTCAAATCATTAAAAAAATTAAAAAAAAAGCACTAATGAGAGTATTTATGTAATGTTTAAGGTACCGTTTGAACATACAAACAAAATAATTAATTGCGTCAAATTAAAGTACTTTTTAAAACAAACGCAAAAAAAGTAAATAGAAACTGAAAAAGAAGATTGAAAATTTTTAGAAAAATTGTACCTCTGCAATATACACGACGAATAGGAGAGAAATTCTGTCATCGCAGATCAACGAGTTCGCAAACCCGTACGAGAAAGGGGAAGAGAGAAAGAAAGAGAATCGAGAAATAAAAATAAAACGTGCCAAAGGATCTGCTTCTCTTCCTCCCACTCTGTTTCTATGTATTTTTTCGGTACGCCGATGGTCAAATGCAGTGGCAGCAGCAGCAGCAGCAGCAGCAGCGCGCATATCATGCTTTAGCGAGCAAGGACTCATGTTTTACCTTTTTTCCCTTATCTGCTGTCTCGCCTCCGCAACAGCCACCGCCACCCTTTTTATTTAATAATTGGAGCGCCCGGTATGTCAGTAGCTATATCTTTTCTTCGAATCCACTTCCATTTGTGGACAACAACTCACAACTCGCAGACACATACTTGGACGCACTGTACTTCTATACGAGCTCCTGCACGAGTGCTCGGCTTTAGTTCTTTTACATACAGCAAGTAGTATGGTATATTATATATAAATTTATATTCCATTTGTGACAATATGCGTGACTCCGTACAAGTATCTTGTACTTTTCTCTTTAAGTTGCTGTCAGCACGTATTTCTGACGAACTTCTGTACCGCAAAGCGATTTTTTTCGTTGCCACCAGCAGCACCTATTGGCTACATCACACTGTTCATGACTCGCACTTCGACAAATTTTTTCTCAAGATTTCGCTCACAGGGCCTTGATTGTTGTCGGGTTGATAATAATACCGATTTCTCCAATGCGTAAAATAGTTTCGATTCTATGGTTCAAAGTAAAATTCTTAATAACTAGTTATCAATTTTTCGCAAACAATCTAATAATAAAAAATAAAGTTAATCCCTTACTTATGAATTGAAAAAATACAACTCACGGCTTGAGCTGCAAAAGCCTGAGTGATGATTGTTACAAATTTAAGTTAACTACGATTATGTAATAATAAAATTCATAATACTTGCCACTTGGAAATTTTGTTTATTAGTCCGTGCAAACGTTATAGTGAATGCACAAAACTTTTCTAACAAAGTAATCGTTGTCGTAACGCTAAATTTGCATCACGGTGGAAATGTCACATGGCACTATATATTTCCAAGCTCTGCCGTCAATAGTTTCTTTTTCCGCAAGGTAGCATGCAACCCCTCTGTCGCAAGGTAACAGACAAATTTCACGCTCTTACACGTTTATTTGCATTTCAATTCCAGTTGAAAAATGCTCATCGTTGAGGGCAAAAAAAAATCACTAGATGCTAAATCGTCGTTACGCCCAGTGAATAAGTATCTTACGCGTAAGCCCGTTTATATTCCGTATCGAGCATTTCAAGTACAGTCTCGTGGGTTTTCAATAAACGTACACTTTTCAAATCTTAAGTTTAGACGATTAAATTCACGATTTGCCGTAAATTTTCTTACTTATAATTTATTTTATACGACTGTACAGAGATAATGAATTGAATCAGAAAACTAAGAATTCAAAACATATGAAATTACTAATTAGTAGATACTTGTTGGAGTGAAGATTACTCCGGCATGCAATAAGTACTAATTAAATGAATTAATTGTGTTGACAGATGCAAGGAAGAAGTCAGAGAATAGTAACAACAACATAAAAAATGAATCCATGTTTGATACATGCAAAAATAAATTCGCATGACGTTCGAAAAATATTCGACATAGTTTTCTCCCTTTCTCTTTTTTCTCTTGTTTTCTTTCGCTCCGTCTCTCTTTCCTTATTCTCCGTTCTGTTGCCGAAGCTGTATCGACGATTAATCTTCATTTGTTAGTCTCAAATCGACGAACGTAATAAAATTGAACCTATTAATCAGTCGGATTTCGGGGAGTCAAGCGTGACGCCGATCGTCGCCGTCGAAATGCCGTTAATATATACGCTTGTATTTTTACATGTAAGTATATAACACGTCTACGTTAAAAAAACGTCAATTGCCTCCCGTCTTGCCGATAATACTTTCATCACATGTATATTTATATACAGAGACAGCCGAACGATTGCGCGGTGGTGTCCTGCTTTACGAGCTGTGCAGCGAGAAAAACGTTTAGGTTTGTCTGCAAATTAACTGATGTAGCTTTTTACGCATGCAGATTTACGAACTTCACGATAGCTTGGAGTCTTCAGTCTCTTATTCATTCTGTGTACTGAATAACGCACCAAACTGTAGTAGCGTTCAGAAACAGCATATTTTCCCACGCACCCCTCAATGAGTTCGAAGAGTACTCATTAGTTTGCATGATTAGCATGGATTGTATAAGAATTGAACTTCTTGTCTGGCGTAGAGCTATTTTAATAAGCGACGTCAGGTGTATTTTATATTTGTCACTCAGCGGTCGCTGCATCGGTATTGGAAAGCTTAAAACTGCGGCGTAGGGGGTGTAAAACAGTTAACCGCAATTGTTACCAGACAATATACATACAGCTACACACAACAATCGCGTTTACATATGCGCCGCCCGTCGAGATTTACCGCATGTTTTTTTCCACAAATCGCATCCACGCGACGAAAATGGGTGGCTCGGCGTAACTGGGGACACGAAGAAGAGAAGCGCGCACACGCACGCACCAAGTCGCGTGTGTGAAAGTACATATTACGGCGGCGTAAGCGCGCGTCGATGCCTGCATATATAGGGAAGCCCGGACATTTGGCGCAGCCGGCGTTCGAGTCAAAGTTGAACTTTACACCGTGCTAGGCTGCGTCGACTGCCGTGCGCGCGCGCGAGTAAATACGTGATCGCGCCCGAGAGCGCCATGTGTGATGCAAAGCGCGTACACCACGTATTATGAGTACTTGTAAAGCACGTAATCGCAAACGTGCGCGAGTCGCTTGCCGCAGTGCTATCCCTCATTTTTTCCCATGCAGCCTGCTCTTCCATGTAGCTTACTCTTGCGTCGTTTTATCGTTAAATCCATTTTCAGCGAGTATGCTTTTTCTTCTTTTGATTACTACGACACGACCGATTCAAAAATCAAAGAAAAACAATAATAAAGGCGTTCATCCTGAAATTGTTTTCAACGATTTAGTTACTAACTTTAATGCAGGTAAAAACGCTCACGTTCTCAAAGTCGGGAGCTCCAAATATTCGTCTGCGATTCCAATTGAATGTTGCGTACATCGCGCCCCGTTGACCGAACCCATATATGGTTTTTCAAGGCATTGTCTTGCCTAAACGCAATATGAGCCGAACGCGTGGCACGCCCGTATTCGTCCGTGCAGATATGCCGAAGAGTTTCGCTCGGTCTTTATTGCTGCCCGCGCTCGTGCTACATTGATTTAATACCCTAGTAATTGGGCCGAGTGCCCGCGCGGCAAGGCTACCCGGCAGTTGGCTGGTCGAGGCGTCGCAGCGCAGCAACAGCAGCGGCCAACGGTGTATTTTACTCGCGAATCGCAGTTCCGCAGCGCACCAGATGTCCGCGGGCGCCAAGGAAGTTTATTGCTGAGCTTTATTGCCGCCTAAGAGTGACTAGTCGCGTCGTCGTAGCGTCGACGTCTTGGACAATTATCGAAGCTGCGCGGATATAGCACCCTCGAGAGCAGTCCAAGAAAGCTCGAGACTGCCTATAGGATCCGTAATGAGTCACAGTGATTTAATTAAAAGGCCCGCTCCGGCTCGCACGTGTTGGGACTCGGGCGCGATATGTGCGATGCCGCGCGCTGCCCTCTCATAAATATACGCGTAACGCCGACTCGGATGCGAGAGTAAAGTTTGCACTTGGAGCTCGATGAGCGTACAGTATGGTTTTAGTTTACCATAGACTTCTTGACCTTTCACTCGCTGTATTGTGTACAGAGAACTCTACCTGTAGGAGATAACATGACTAGAGCTGCTCCTCGTGGTGGTACACAGAACTCTACCTGTAGGAGATAACATGACTAGAGCTGCTCCTCGTAACAGCTATAATGCGTTACACGAGAATAAACGATGTTACAAAAATTATCAAGTTATATTGCAAGTTTAAGACTGGCACAAATAATGTGAATACAGCGTCTGCGTTCAAGTTAAATTAAGATCTTTTCCGAGCGTTGCACTAGACCAGAGACAACTATTTTTATGGCGTAAATATTTGCCACGACGCGGTTACGCATACGATATTGAGAGTAGAGAGAAAGGACGAAGCGTATTAACTCAAGTAAGATACGCGAAAAATGTCTCTTACCACCAAGGAATAGCCAGGCTATTGCGACATTGTGGGGGGTGAGTCTCTGGAATTAAACGCAGCGAGGAATGTTTCTGTCCGACGTTATATTTGGCTTTAAATCATGTCTGGATCGGCGGATGAAAGAAGCGCGTGGCTGTAGGTCATCCCCAACTCTTGATCCGCAACCTTCGTATAATAATTCTCGCACAGGCATACACCAACACGCAAGAAAACACAAGCACGTGGGTGTGCGCGAGGATAGCTGCGATTCCCTCGTGCGCTTGTCAACTTATGAACTATCCCAGTTTTAGATATGTCGAGGGAAGGCTCGATACGCCAGGAAAGGGCGAAAGGCACTTTTTTCGTTCGTTTTGGATTTATCTGAGCCCGTGTGTTCGAGCCTAGACGTGTGTATGCGGCGTCGGGCTCCTGCTGCCTACAGTGTCGAACTACTGAGAAGCTCATAAGTCATGATTAATGACATTTCGATTGTTCCGTACCATGGACTTTGACTTATTGTCCTTGTTACAGGCAAAGAGTCCTCCGGGGAGATGCAAACTTCTGCTGTACGCATGTGTACGCGGGTGCGCGCGCCAAGATTTATAACCGAATTTTCATCTCGTGCTCATGAATTTAATCACTCTAAAGCGATATACCGTTATCAATTCATCGTTATTCATCAACGATTCCAATGCGCGACATAACTTTCCGGTTTGAAAACAGCATTCGTAATAAGATTGGATTAACTTCGATCCCGTGAATGTTGAAAGCATAAAAGCATTGACTTTTTTTCGGCATTCCGAACGACGATTTTTTCCGAGTCAAATACCAGTAGAGATGTCTTTTCACGCTCTACGAGTTGCACTTGCCTCCGCGGGAAACTGTATATATATACTCTTAACTACGAGATTAGTCTTAGCAGCACGATTTACGATGAAGGTCGCTTTCAAAAGCCACTAGATCTCATGTAAGAGCTTTTTCCTGTAAGCCGCAACCTCATCGGTCTTTTGACAAGCTCCTCGACTCTTGTTGGGGCATTGTAATTTTAAGAAATCTAACAATTGTCTTCACCCTTGGCCCGATACGCTAATGCTTCCTAATACGCTTGAGCGATACATACAATTTTATGATATTTGAAAATATGGAATCAAAATTTTTAACGTTTCAATCGATTTTTTGTTTCAGATATCGCGACGATGCGCTCTGCTGGACAGATCGGTAGGTTCCTTTTCATTGACGATCAAAAAGTTGTGTAAAAAAAACAGCTCTCTAATAAGACAACAAATTCTGCGCTTTAGCTTTAATTATTTATAAAAATATAAATTGTTTCATTGATAAAATAAAACATAGTGACTTATAGTAGATCGAAAATCGCGCGTGTGAGATAAAATTTCAACTCTCGAGCGAGAGACGTGCAGAAGCCAACTAAGAGATGAGTGAAGGAACGTAGAGAAAATAAGTGATAGATAGGGGCAGATTGACGCAGCGCGGATGTCATGCAATTCCATTGTTCGGTATATACATACATACACGCACGGAGGCTCCTATACACACGCAGACGCTGGCTTAACTACCGAGTTGAATAAAGCAAAGAAGCGACGAACGTAAATCAAGTAGCCGCGAGTCGAATCGTCATGCTCGGCGACCGATAGCTGTGGACATTCGTGAAGTAGACATGGACTAGTAACGCAACTTTTCAAAACAATGACTTACCAGCCTCTCTATAGGTTATTTTTACTATTTTCACTCGCCGATAAAACAATTGCACTCGCCCAAGCCAGCAATTTATTATACATGGCAGTCCACGAGAGCAAGCGTTAATGTACTCCACTTTCCAGCTGTATAATCATTGTATATTTTTAATCGACATAAATCTCGGCGAGCTCGACGATTTCAAATTTGCATAATTTTAATCACACGTTGAGTTTATCGATCGTTACGGGCAATATGACAAAGCTAATCATGATTCGATGCTTTAATTTGCGACACATGTACTTAACTTTAATGAAACGTTTTATTTTTCCGAGAGCAAAAATAAGGCAAAATACGAACAAATTTGAATAATTAATATGGATTAATGATATGAAATTACATGTATCTAAATCGAATCTCTATTCGCGAAAGTCGCAAAGAAGAAAGAGCAAATGAACAAACGAGTCGATGCGCGGCCGACATCAGCCGACAACAATTAAGCTGAGCCTGCGCGATGATCTCATGCCAAAATAATTTATTGCGCCCGTGTAATACGCGCGTTTATGAGAATGAAAACGAAGGAAGAAAAAAGGAGAGGAGGAAGAGAAAAGCGCTTGATCGAATGTAAAGCAATTTAATTACGCCCGCTTGCACAAGAGCTCGTACTCGACGATGAGCAGCTTCTTCGCCAGCTCTCGCTTAAATACTCTATTATCGCGCGCGAAAAAGAGAGCGACAAAACGTAAATGGACGGCGAGCTTGAAAAATTCGCGTGTCAGTATTAAGGAAAAAGGCAACTGAATGCGGAGCAGGAGCAACGGTAGCGGAGCAAAACTTGCGAGAGCTCTCGAGCTATCGACGAGCGCTGCAATCTGTACAACATATTATGTGTAGAGGGAGACCGACGCATAATTAATAGTAGCGCTTCGCCAAGACTCGACGCGAGAAGTCAAGGGGAATCTTTGACGCGTACAAACAAACTTTTAAACCTTGCCACAATTAACTGTAAGCGATCGAGCTCTAATTGAAAAACAGCCGGATCTTGCGTATTTTTCGATTCTACCTTGTGTATAAGTTTAGCTGCGTGTATAATTAATAACGTGCCAGGCCTTATCAGTTCGTGTGCTTTTTTTCAAGTACATTCGTTTTTCTCCCTTGCCCATCGAAGACTCCGAGACTTTTCTTCATAATATGCTTTTCTTCTATTCACTCCCAACACCTTCTCTCTCGGCTATTTCTCTTTTGGTGTTGCTTTTTTCCCCGTTTCTCCGCGGTAATGAGTTAGCATGCCGAGATAAAGTGTACTTCTCCCTCTCTCCACTCTGCGAGCCGACCAACATGCAGATAAGAGGGAGGCACGAAATTCAAATGAACCGAATTGGGAAGGAGGCACGACCGCGAGCCCTTCGAAGCTTTATCGGCCAAACCCTGTAATAGACTCTAAAATAGGGCGCGATGTGTTAAAAGTGGAAATTTTTATATAATTTATTTATTTATTCTTCATCCAACAGTTCGATTGAAGTATTACTGAAAGGTATTGAGAAAAAAAAGATAGGATGTATGTTGTAATTCGTATCAAAACAAACTTTGTAAGCTTCTGAATTATTGAGATCTGGTATACACGTACATTAAGATGTAAGGCACATAATATGTATGCATAAGAGTCGTACCAATACGTAATACGCATGCATTTATTTTTTAGGAAAAAGAAAAGTAAATTACAAGCATTGAACGAAATCATGGTGTTTCGCGAGTTCTCAGTCTCGCACAAATAATACATGTGATCAGAGCAGAGCGAAGAAAATCGAAAGAAGAGGCGATATAGAGTACTCGAGAAAAGGTGGCATATTGCGATATTTCGTTGGCATATCGCTAAGGCTTGCTCACGCATTGGGCGAGAAGCTCTCGATAAAATCGAGATGAGACGATAAGGTGAGCATCTCTGTCGGTCGAGCGTAGCGATCCGCAAATTGGGACTCGTAGCGACTCGATATGCGCTGCCGGTCAATAATTATATCGAGGTCCGAGCTGCAGCATCCATTAAGCGAGCGGCCGCCACCGCCGCAGCCGCGCGCATCTACCTACCTACCTACCTACCTATCTTATACCTACCTGTCCGAGTGTGCATTGCAGTGCCGAGTAGGCCGTCGCGCAAAGCTCGTACCTTGATTGATCAGTGATCGTTTATCGATGTAAACGTCCGAGGCACCGTACACACGAGAAGCAGCAGCAGCAGCAGGGCATATTACACGTAAGATAGCCACCATCTTCTCTCCTCAACCTCTCCTTTGCTGCGCGCACGTTCTGCGCTGCTTACGTTACGGATCGCGCGAGCATCTCGACAAAAAGTGGAAAACCTTGGGACTTTTGTTAGCATAGCCTGGCTTTTTTCGCCTTCCCTGAAAAATTGAGGTGCGATACATCAGTTTGCACTCGCTGCGCCGATCAGATATAGTCGCAATAAATGCGTTTCATCTATCTCGATCGATCGCCGATAGATTTTTGTTTGATTTGCCTTCGAATGATTACCTAATACAAAAAGGATGCTACATTTTCCATACTATAGCCGATAATCTACATTATTTTTCATCCCACATGGTATAGCTTATTCAGAGATAGTGGTAGTAGTAGAGTAAGCTTCTTGGAAGCGCGCACGACTTAATTTTACGCATATAGGTGCATTATATTTGATTGCCATGTATATTCACACGATATTAAAATGAGCGCAGACTATTTTTACCAGGGTAAAAGTTCTCGAAGAACGTAATTACGCCGAAGGCGATGCGTTGTTACGATATTAACACGTTGTTGATCAAATATCGATTCACATCTTGCGCATGGCCGTCTATCGATTTGAAGCGCGCATCGAAGTATCGTCGGATAAAATCCTGAAAAATGATCGAAAGAAAAGAAAAGTAGTGATTTGAAAAATGTCGGGAATTAGTGCTGCGTTGCGGAACGTAAGACGCTCGAATTTAATAATCCCGTGTAATTAAATACTTTTTCCTTAAATTACAATCGCATAAAACGATCGTTTCAATAACGGTGAACATTTCTTTCAATCATTCCAAAAGCAAATTATGAGAAGCGCGCGCAGTATAGAAGAGAGAAAACAGTCCCGATCCGGCCGGCCGGCGAGTGCACGAGCGGCACATAGCGATAACCGCAGTCCACGATCCGCAAATCACTATCCGCATTCGAACTTTCGAATACCGATGCTTCTCACGTATCGAGGTAATGACTTATAATCGTAGTAGCACTCAGGAGTGCGCTGATGCTTCTGTGCCACTGCAATGACAGTGTAAATAGTGAGTCTGGCGCACGGCAGCGGCGGCCGATCGGCTAAAGTAATAAACGCCGGAATCGCGAAAAAGAAATGAAAATGAAGGGAGTTATCATTAAGCGCTACATAAAGATGAACGAGCGCAAAAAGCTCAACGATCATTTGAGCCCTGAATTCTCAACGATCCGATCATAAGTCAATCTGTATACTCCGCGCTGTGGCTGCAGCACATTCGCTCATAGTACGCACGTAGACGTAAGAAAATAGAATAATACGTGGAACCTGTGTTTTCTCAACGTGTGCGCCTCTTATCGCATGCGCTTGTGCGTGTGCATACGCAGCGACATACATTTTGACCAGGAATCATCGAACAGATGCTTTACTTATTGGATTGAAGAAAAAGGGACTGCATTCCGCATAAGCGTATACATGCACCCAGGCAGTGGGTATAATGAGCAGCGCAACTCGAGGTTTGTTCTCATCATCGTTTCTGCCTTGGACTCTGATCGCTCCAATGCATCAGTAGCATTGTACTTTTTTTATAACTTAGATCAGTCGAGGTTTCTTCTCTCTTACAGTCCCTCATCTCAAAACGTTTGTTTATATATGAGCTGCACTTCTTCATTTATTGCTATTTTTTCACTTAGATTTTATTTTATGCAATGCCTACCCCTGATAAACACATTACAATAATGATTTTTCATGGAAGCGAACTTAGCGTCGTTAACTGTATGAACAGCTTCAGTGGCCATTAGGATCAGCTCAGAAACAATTTTATTTCAATGCATCAGACCCGTGATTTATCGTGCATAAGCACCACATTTTCCAACACTCACAAAGTTTAGACCGTTTATCGTGAAAGTTCTGCAAGACTGTAAAGCAAAACTTCAAATTTAAATTTCGAATTGGTCGTGCTTGAACGATCTGAGTAGTCAGTACTTTGATGGAAAAAATGGGTGGATTATTAAGTATTTGCTCGGATTTGCTGTTAAAATTGGATAATTCACGTGTTATTCTCTTGTACCACGCAATTTTTCAAAATCAAAAATCCACAGTGTAGCGTCAAGAATTGTTCAATTCTCTATTGTAAAAACCAAGTAAATTTAGAGTAATACACTTATTTTTTCTATCAGTATAGATATATCTAATGAGCTTTTAGCATGTCGACAGATTTAAATTAATTATAAAGTTGTGCTGAAGAATTTATGACTTTAACTTAATTAGTATATAATTAAAGTTTTTATTCGGTTGGAAGATTGGGCATTTTGTGGTATAATATCCAGTTTGAGTCACTTTAATTATGAATGAGGTAAATATATTGATGTTCATTTGTCATATTTAATCGATAAAATCGGCTATGAAGTATAACAAGAGCCGAGGCGCAGTACTGCGAATTGTCAGTCGAAAGGGCAAAAAAAGCGGCGACCAATTGTCATCGAATACTCGATGTAACGGGGCGATGTACTGCCCGAGCGGAGCAATCATCTTTGCCGGAGTGTTCGAGAACTGTATCGGTTCTCGAGACAAAATTAAAAACCGGCTCGCGTATAGTCCGCACATTACGACTGTTTCTTGTCACCAATAACATACGAAACCACCCCCTCTCTAGCCGAAAATACTCGCGCTGCTGCACCGAGGCCGCAAAAAACAGCGGGCCGAAGCAATTTTTAAGCGATCGGCTTCTGGCCTCGGAATCGTTCAATCGTTCTCTGCGGGGCCCGGAATTGAGGGAAGCCGCGAGTGCACTCGCGCGCGCGCGCTCCAAAAACACTCGTAAGCCCGCGCAAAAAAACTTATATCGCATAAGGGGCCTTTCTCTTCTTCTCTCTTGCACACACGTATGCGAGTGCGAGCCCGTATCCGTGTGCACGTGTGTACAGATGTAAACGCACGTACACGAGGTCGTACACACATAGACTCGGAGTCGCGTTACTCGAGAGAGAAGAAGACCAGCAGCGGAATTCGAACTGCAACGGACGACGAATGAGCTTTGTCACATTTTTTGGATCGCGGGAATGCCGCAGCCCGAGTCTCGCAGCAGTAGGCGAGCTATTAGCGGGCCAAACGGCCTCTTCTTGCGCCCCCGCACATAAAACGAGGCCTGAATTAATCAATGAGCGGCGCGTGGCCTAAAAGAAGTTTATCGGTGGATACCTGTATTTTAATCGCGCACACAAAGGACAACGGCTAATCGTCCTGTTCTTTGAGCAGAAACAGCCACGTGCTTTTTATGAGCCCATCTTCTTCGAGCTCTGTCTTTGCCAGTCTGTGTGTATACTATGTATGTATGTATACCTTGGCTATACAAACACTGCTGGCTATTGCAGCAGCAGCAGCATCTGCTGCACAGTCTTGCCATGCATTCTTGTACTTTGCGCGTGCCTTTTTCGACGAAATCGCCGAATAATCAGCAGTGATGTTATGAGACTTTTTCCACATTAAAATGCTTGACTTTTTTGGCATGGCGTAAGCAAACGAAGCGCGTAAAAATCAATTTTAAACAACAGCGGCATTCGATTTTTTTTATCGACAAAATAAATTCTTTTATTAATGATGAAACGGAGCACTGTTTTTTCCATCATCGGTATTCATCAAATAAATGTAAGGAAAATGATAAAAAATAAATTGTATCAATGGTTCATCTCTTTCAATCGTTATTTTGAAGTCAATAGTAAAGTACATGCGCAATAGTCTATGGAGTGACTAAGAAGCAAAAAACAAACAACCCGAGCATCAATCTATAAATTTACATGCCCTCGTAGAAATTTGCCGAGATTGACTGTTAGATCGAAGCGAGAAAAGTGTCAGAAGTGACGCGTTCGTCCGAAAATCAAAGACGGTATCTATACACGTACGCGGCGTCACCGAACCAACGAATCGTTAGCGTATACATTCATTCTTCGCTCTACAGGCGCAGATGAGATACAAAACCATGTAAATGCAAGAAAATGTAGTTGGGTTATTCGCGTACGTTTTCTACGAATTTATCCTGCAAAGCTAGGACTCGTTAAATATTGCATTAATCAATCGGACAGATCACTTCTTGCAAGCTTGAATAATAAGCAGTTAAAGGAAAATAAATAATTATAAAAATCCACCTTGCATTAGAGCTACTGTATTGGAATGAAAAAGCCTCAACAGTAGATATCTACTTCAATGTTTTTATGTTATTATGCTTGTAAAATCAAAGTGAAAAACGAAATTTATATTTAATAATGATTGGCGTTTTATTTTATTCACATGCGTAACTCCTATCCGTACTTCTACTTTTTTTGCAGCGTGTGTCATATTGAGTGTACATTAGTGAGCTTGGTTACTTGCTTTTGAGACACTAATCGATTCTCGATCTCGTTAAACCGATCGATTTCTTTCAGGACAGCATTCATTGATCTCTAATTGATTTTAATGATAGTTGACAAGCTACCAAATTGTTCCCGTAAACTAACTGCACCCAAGAAGAAGTACTTTTACATGCTTTGCTTTTTCTACCGGTCAGTCGGAATTTAAAATTGTTATTAACACCTCTTATGAACTAATATATCCAACGATTCATTGACTGTATGATCAACATTGAAATTTATGAAACATTTCAAATACGAATGAAATGTATTGATGGTTTTTCAAGAGCAACATAAGTTTGTTTTTCAATTATTATTGGTTTGCTACAATAAATTAGCTTGCATAGAATGGAACATTTTATTACAGGTTGATTTCGATGAGCAGTTGTGATCAGGCATAACAAAATCAATCAAACAAAACTCTAAATAGTTTTAACATAAAAATTTAGCTCAATCTGAAAAAAATGACATAAAAACGGATATATATATACATATTCGCGAGTGAATGTGTGCGTTCACATTTTCAAGAAATCAATCAACAACAAATGCCGCAGTTGAACGAAAGAGAAACGACGAAGAAAGAGTGAGAGGAAGAGAGAAAAAAGAAATACGCATAGACAGACAGACAACAAACGAAAGAAGAAAAAAAATAAAAGGCATTACTAATGAATAACAGCTCGGCAAAGAAAAGAGTTAAATTGTCACAATGATGATCTTTTTTGCCTGCTATTGCTGATAAAAGTAGCAGTCTTATATACTATACTATACAGACGTTACTTCGAAGAGAACTAGAGGAAGAGAAAAAGACAAGAAGCAAAAAATCCAAACGACATAAGGGCGAGTGTTAGGTACGAACATGGGATATAACTGCGAAAGTCACTCGTAATTAGTAAGAATCGACTATTAATCCCTGATCGAGCAGCAGCAGTGGCTGCAGTAAGAGCCGTTTCTTTCGGTGACTATCCTTATATAGGAACGCACGCTGTGAGTAACCACTATAAATACTTGTTTCGCTTTCTTCAAGTGTAAGGGCTGTAAACACTGATTGGAAAATACTCTGGGAATCGAACGCTCGAGCTGTTGCATTTCCATCGTTAATCATACTGTTACGCGATACTCGTCCTTTCATACTGTTCCTGGTGGCGCATAAAAAACAATGCGTTCATGAATATCCTTGGAGCAAATTGACGTTCTCTAGCTAATCTAAGAATCGTCACGAGACTTCATATCCTTAATCTCAGGTGCTATAATCTCGTAGTTTTTGTGCACACGAACAAGATGTAAAAGTGTAAAGCTCTTCATCAGAAAAAGCAAAGTCAAATAAGAAGAAGCTGTCGTGATTCCGAGACTTGCTTATCTTGATTCTGCATTGCAGCCGAGCCCAAGAGCAAAAAAGTTTGTTTTCTAAATTCACTGCGTTGAAATAATTTACAGGTCACACCTTTACAAATTATGACACTGTAAATCCATTACAAAACTTACTCAAGATTTTTCTGAAAGAAATCTGTGAAACTACAATGAATGTATGCTCGAAAGGGCGTCTATTCCGCAAGAAACCAAGTTTTTCGTCTGCACGTGTCATTACACGCACAGGTCAGTTGGTAGGCTGTAAGTACCCTATGAATATATACTCGTCGAACGAGTTCCCGATTAAGGCATTTTTGTGCAACTTCGATTTATAAGGATATAAAATGAACAATTATTAGACTAGTTATTAGAACGTTTTTTCGCCTTACTTTTTATTATGTTCAACATTTTTACGCTCAACTTATATAAATATGGACATTGTTGATATTTTATAGTGCTTTAAATGAAACTTCACTCTTAATGTGAATATTTTTAATTTTCTGACGCGATTATCTGCTAAATGATGAATCCTTCGACATGATCAAGATATTTCTTTGACCCACAACTGAAGAAAGTTTAAAAGCAGGATCTTTTTACAAAAAGAAAGAAGCAACTTGGCAATAAAGTATAAAACCTGTTTGAGAAAAGGAACATCAATCAGTAAATCAGTAATAGCAAATCAAGTTCCACTCAATTCTGCGATAAATGTCCCGTGTGACTGAACAACCCAAAAGATAGGCAAGCATAGTAGCAAAGTAAATTAAAACAAAAGCACGTCGAACGATTGGAAATACAGGATTTCCAAGCGAAATGCTGGCCATGAGGTTGTATTGGCGTATACGTCAGTGGTGACTACATTAAAATTCCATCAAGCTTACTTGGCTACCGTGCGTGGGTGTGTGCCTGTGCCTATGCTCCTCGAAGACGATCGCTCGACATCAATGCTCCCTAACTCGGTCTCATCGTATAACGGGCTAATCGCTCCGAGATAATCTCGTCGAGCCGCAGCAGTGGCAGCGGCAGCAGTAGCAGTAGCGACAGCGTCAGCCGAGTTACACTCGTAGGGGGTTGGCCCGAAATGTACCTCAGAGCGTATATATAGGAATAGTAGAGTAAGAGAGCAAGATAGCGAGACTTTATTGGCGTCTCGGGGCTCGCGGCACGGCCCAAATGAAGATAGAGAGCTCACCCTTCTCGAGGCTCGTGGCGCACACATACACTCTTATACGCGCATGCGAGTGCGGCAAGGTACAAAGAGAGCCAAGCAGTCCTTTTTCCGGACGTAGGCGCGCACATTTGTGTAAATATAATTGCCGGGACGTGTGTCGCACGCGTACACATTTCATATATTTCACAATATACATAGCTGCTCACTGCCAGCAATCGTCTGCGCGAGTCAGATCTCAACTCCGTGAAGCCAAACTATAATAACACTAGGCGAATTAGACTCGCTTCTAATGTATATAAGAGACTTATTGGACTAAGCTTGACAATAAGATTAAACTCAAAAATAATTTTTTCATGTATTAAAAAAGTTTTCACATCGAAATTACCGCAATATATAAAATAATAAAATGTCAATAAAGTAAAAAAAGATTGATGGCTTTGGAGATGCATTTTTCAAATATGAGTTATAATTTATATTCTAGAAAGTTGGCACTTCATCTATTTCGAGTAAAAAAAAAGTATTATAATATTCATTATGTAAGAGTCTCGGAACTAAGATACCCAGCATGATTTCGAATTGCACGAAAAAAATAATAAATAATATAGTATTTTAAAAAATGCTCAAAGCAGTCCAGTCATATTAACATGTTCATATTTGTCATCTTTGCCAATGAATGATTTTTTGGCCAATCTGAAGCATGTTTACGACAAGAGTACGAAACAATCGCATGAACAAATCGTGCATAATACATTGAAGCGTGTATTGGTCCGAATGTTAGTGTATGTAAGTTCCATCGCGCGTGCTCGAACGCCACACTTGCAGGGCGCAAAAAAGACGACGACTCGCAGCAGCAACATCACAAAGGGCGCACCAAAATATCCGTGGAGGGGTCGCTCGAGATCAACCCCTCGGAGGACGACGCGTGCTTATATATCCGACACGCAACACTTGATCGTACGCGCTTGCACGAGTCGGCGGCAGCTTTACTCGATTGCTACCGCTGCTGCCGCTCTATTTCGGACTTACCACAGGTGTACGGCCGCGACTTTTCTGATTTTATGAATACTCTCTTTTTTTTTACTGTATAAATAGAGAGCTGTAATTATAGTGTTAAATAAAAATGGACGTTCAATCGTTCGGAGGCGTGTGGCAGGCGCCAAATTTGTATACTGGCGGCTATGGAGCTGCCGCGGCGCATCCTGCGCTGCTGCACTTGCGCGCAAACACTAACGAACTACATATGTGGTTTCATTCTAGGAAACCGTCAATGGATGATGTTGGCAATCCAAATTCAGTCAATGCACGGTGAGTACTTAATGATACGTTTTTTCACATTTTTGATACGTTGTCAATTGTTTGTCCTAAAACAAGAGTAAGCTAATTGAAAATAGAATGTAATTTCTATCTGTTTCAAATATGATTTTTTCCTTCATGGTTTCCTTTTAATTAATTCAAATATTTATCGTCAATGAACATTTTCAAAGTGTTTTAATTTTTAAGATTGTTTCGTGATTTTCAAATTTATCGATAAACTTTATCGATGTTAATGTTATAATCAAGGGGCAATTTATATGATCATTTTCATGCAATAATAAGTATTTTCGTGAATGAAACGATAAAATACTATAAAATCGGCGTTAGAGCTTTTTCTTAACCTAGAATGCAGACCTCATTCAGATGGTATCTCCCCTCTAAACAGTTTTTCAACAGTCGACAAAAAGATCGGCTTATGACCCATCCGTGGCTTTGTAACAATTGAGTTCGTAATAGGGTCACATTTATTCTTATTACTAACGCAGGTCAACCATCTCACCTTACATCTAATGTCTTTTAGATATTTTTCTTTCAGCTTTTGCTCTACTCACGTTTTCACAAACTTGAAAACTTGACACTTTTTACGTATAAACTAGATTGTTCAAAACACTTTTATTTACTTCTTTAATCTAAACGCTTTTTGATAATATTTTGATGAAGTGAAATTATTTTCCAAAGGATTTAAAATAAAAGTTCAGTTCTTTTTTAATTTCATATTCTTTTTTCATTTCATAAATAATGAAATTTAAAAGAAAAATATCTAAATTTTTCTATACAATAGAAGTAAAATATGACAATTTGATGGAAACATTGAAGTTATGTGTTTGAATACATGCTGTTTAACATTCGCAAAAAAGATACTTTTACTCCGTGAAGTCGGTGTATGTTATAAAATGTAAAACTATTAGTTCTCTACATAAAAATTACAACTTTCAACAGCAGCAAACTAAGTTTGAAAAATAAAAATTACGGATTTTCAAGAATAATCAAAAATAATTCAACTTGATTGGCTGTTACTGATTTTTTTCAAACATGATTGATTAACTTTAGTACAGGATATCCAAGTTGAAAAAGCGACTAACGATACTGTCAATAACGTCTGGCTTGACGCCTTAATTATCTGTTCAGCTAAAGCCGAATTCGAAATGAAAGGGTTCCGAGAGATCATTCACGCGTGTTACTGATTCGAATGATGTGAAAAAAAAACTTGTCAAGTAAATGCTTGTACATGAAGTTTACAAAAAAGTAGTGCGAAAATTATGCGAGACATAAGCTGTTACTAAAAAACTTCAATTTTTATTTCGTAGAACATTGACAATTAATTTTGTTGTATTCAAATTTTATTATTTTGAAAATGAAAATGTGTTTTTGCGAACTATGAAAAACTTAATCATTGAATCATAAAGTTTAAGTATCAGCGTCGAAATATTTAGAAACAATTTTTAGTTTGATCCGTGAGCATCGTTAAATTTGTGAAGCATACACAAACGTCTCCAAAGGTTTTTAAAATATGCTAATTTGTGCGAATTTAACCGTTAAGAAGCTCGACTGCTGGCGATGTGCACCATATAATACCGTAGCATAGGAAAAAGAGCAAAGTAGCCCAGTCTTTAATTTGTCCTCGAATTTACTGAATTCCAATGAGGGGAGAATATTCTTATTATACCGCGTCTCGCGCGTTAATCGAAGTAATTTTATTCAAATTGTCGATCACTTGTTTTATTGCACAAAGATGTTTAAGGTGGGTATTTTTCCTCTCTTATTTTGTTTTACACCTTATTCGTTCTCCAGGTCGGGCATTTATTATGATAAAACGATATAATGTCTCATATTATTGATATATTTTTTCTGCATTATTTAAAAGTGCTAATTTTACTGTTTAAGTGAAATTTTAAATCCACTTTTGATACGATCGCGATAAAAAAGCTTGATGTGAGCGCCTTAACAATAAAAAAAATGTTTGTGTTTGACTCAATCATGAAGATGTATACTTAAAAACATGATGAGTATAAATGTTACCGTCACGCAGTTATCGATTTCGATCATATTTCAAGGCATATCTCGTTGCTTGTGAAATTTCATACTTTTCGATTAAGAGATAAGTACATGATACGATAAATTTTTAACTTGCGCTTAAGGACGCTCTCTACTGAACTGAGTTTTTTAAACTTAAAAAATAATAGCAGATACTTTAATGTATCGCGAAGTAAACATTACCAAAAGTGTACAAATCCTGGAGAATACTCGACTCGCTGTTTCAATTGTTACAAAACCTAAAATCTCAGTTAGATTTTAATTAACTATTTGATGATGAATGAAAATACACAATTTTTCGTTCAAATCAATTGTCATGGAAAGTGTACAATGTCAATTAAAGTTACTTCCTTCAGTAATAATAGTTTCACTCAAGACAACATGATTTATAGGTTGCTAGTTTAAGATAATGCTTTATTATTCGAAAATAAACTATTCAGTAGAAAACGTTCGAAAAAACGTAAAAAAGGTGAAAAAATGCTCAATATTCGCATTAAATTTTTAAGCAGACTATATGAAGAAAATATTCTATTGAACCAAATACAGTAACAGTTAGACGGTAGCAAAACAATACGAAACGATTACGACAGGCGTTATACCGAGGACGTGCTTGTCGCGCAAAGCTAAGCGACTAACCGACCGAGACCGATATAAAGCGCCGAACGAAGAAACGAACGAACGGACGACGAATCCACGTGGATGGACGAAGCCGCGGTCAGTTTGGTGGAGATAGCAGTATGCCGCAAGCACGTACAAATCTCGCGTGCGGCGCGAGCGCGGGGGCGAGCAAAGAGTGCGATTCATACGCAGACCGCGTGGAATTCCTAATAAGCACTTGCCGCCGACTCCCTCTTCTATCTTCTCTCTTTCTCTCATTCTTCGGTATACAGACGAGACTGTTGCTGCTGCAGCTGCTGCTGCTGTTCACCGGTTGAGTAACGCGAACCCCGTGACGTCACACAGACGTGACGCAACACAGTACCTTCCCTTTTCGCAGCTGGGTCACGTGCTGCTTCAACGGAACGTGAGCTCGAATCGGCCCTGGGCAGAATGTGCTCCAGAAGACGCGATCGCGCATTATTCTCTGGTTTCGAATGCTCAACCTGATGCAGCCTATCAATAGCATATACCGCGTAATGGTCAGCGTTATGCTACTCGTTCAAATCACTTTTTGGTTTCGGAATAAAAAATATTTTATCGTTTGATCGTTATTTGCTCCATGAGTTTGTGTACGAACTTTTCCCTTCTCAAAAGTTTTTTAATTTAAACAAAAAATTACTCGAAATTTTTGTATGACAAGTACATTTATGTTCCAGATGTGACGACAGACGCTTCGCTTTTGAAAGGTACGATCAAACAAATAATCGATTATTTTTTTTTTTAAATATTATTCGTGTAGAGTTTCTGAGCATTACTCTAAATTGCAGGATTGTATTGAAACAAGTTTTTTATGATAATGCATTTCATTGTTACGAAAAAATCCGTATTCCAGTAAAATCAACGTCATTAAAAGACTAATAATACCAATTATGGTCACAATGTAAGACAAAATTTGCATTTCCAATTGATTCTGAAAACTTTACTTGACGTCACTAAAGGACTCAAATTAATTACTATTTTTCGAATCATCCAGGTCTTGAGGAAATGAAAAATATCATGTAAACATAATTTTGTTCATAATGTTCCCTTTGATCGAATCTGTTTATTATACTTTAGCTTATTTTTATCTTGAAAATCGTTTAGCGTCATTAAAAAGTCGTTTACAATCATCTATTTTGGAAAGTTAATTTTCACAAATTTTACTTTCTTCGTAATAAAAAAAATTGTTCATTTCACCTTGCCAGATCAGTTGAAATACTGTATCATTTTCCGAATTTATCACGTTATTTACTTGTACCCGCTAGAATGGTGAGATATTTTCCAAACACGTAGTGTGTGCATTTCAGCAATGTAGATATGAAAGATCTCACGTTAAACTGACCTCAAATGCTTTTACAAACGGACGTGCAGTTACATTTGGTGTGGAAAAGTTTGAAAAAACGAAATTTTCCATTAACTTTGATTACTCGTAATTCACGAGATTCTCTCTATTATTTCTTGCCTTAATTGCGATTAAATTTCTGTTCCCTATTGCTCTCGCACCCATGTCCATTTACCTCATATAATTATCTATATAAGCACACATGATATACATTTTCCTTCCTCTTTCGCGGGCGCACATCATTATTCGACGATGATTTGGCGCGCCCGCAAAATTCCTTGAATGCAAATTGTTTGAGTGAGCAAAAGAGAGTGAGAGAGCTGGCAAAGGGACGAGGAGCGAGAAGCAGCAAGATGCTACTGGCTCAATCGAGTATATGCGCAGAGTTTATAAGTCTTTCACGGCACTCTTTCTTCGGCTCTCAATTTTCTGCCACGGCGAAAAAACGAGAACAAGAGAAGAGGATCCCTGTTTGGCAAAAGATGAAGAAGAAGTATGGTAGGGCCTTTTAAAAGGCATTTCAAATCAGCGTGTCTTGGAAGAATCTCATAGTGACGCGGCAGATAAAGGAATTCCACCGTACGTTCTGCACTATACCTCTCTGTCTTGCTCTCGTTTCTTCTGTTGTTGCTATACGCTGCTTTTTCCATCCAAATTCTCTTTTTTTTCCTCACTTTCATCGACTCTGCGATTTTTTACAAACTTGAGCCATCGATAATCCGCACCCTATGATCAAAAATTGTACTGATATTGCATGCGATACGCAAAAAAGTTTTCTTTTTCTAATCGTTTTAATACGAAAATTTTTGTTCTTCAACTCTTTCCACTCCATGTTTTTGATACTACAAACCATATTAATGACATTTAAAAATAATAATCTACGTTAAAATGATATTTGAATTATGATATAATAGTTAGATTTGAGTTCAATTTACTATAGGGCATTGAAATAACAATAGAGCAAAGTTGAAGTTTAAATTGCAGAATAATTGCGATAACTTAATTTGAATTTGAAGTGATAACATTGAGAAAGGAGGAGGGAAAGAGAAATGAAGGAAGAAGGAGAGTAAAATGATTAGAGCCGTAAGGTAGACAACACCCTCTAATCTCGACCTCAAGCAGTATCGCGGCGGCAACTCGGAATCAATTTCCGTTAGCTTAAAGGTTAGATGGCTGAGATTTCAATTATCTTGATACACTTTCGATGAGTTAAAAAATTGTTATCTGAAGTAATCTTAAACCATAGCAAAATACGAGCGTGAAACGCACACTTTGTGGAAATTAAATCGAAGCTCAGCGTTCCTAGTGAATTTGCCCTCAAGTCTGTGCAAGTCACATTTATTGTAAAACACACGCGCACATGCGTCGTATTGATTAGTTTCCATTTTCTTTATTGGGCAAAGACTCATTTTCGATGAACTACAAGATAATAATACTAAAGTATAGTTAGAAAAAATTCACGAAAGCATACGTTCGTCGAACACCATCAGCAAGTGCGAGACTGAAATCGCCCCCTTGACCAACATACTTAAAAGCAACAATAACCACCCTAATCCGATCATATGTAAGCTCTCTCTCTTACTTTCGAGCCAACTCCCCTAATTCATATCGTGGTGCGATGAAAAATGTAAAAATCCGGAAAAGCCGCTAGTCCGTGACAGTTCAATACATTTTAAATGCGTTCCGGCGCATTTGTGAGTTGCCCGACAGCAGCGTGGATAAAAGCTCACTACTCTGTACGTGGCTGAGCGAAAAAGAAAAATACCTTACGTGTTGAGGCGACCCCCATCTCGTCATACAAGCCACTTAAATGGTAGAAAAAAGTACAGACATATATTGGCGGGTGATATATACGCACTTTTATACATATATTCACCAGTAACACGTCAACTTCTAAACATGACCCCGTTATTTATAGTCAGATTTATAGAATAGATGAGTAGTTCCACACAATTTCAACGTATATTGTGATTCGGACTTGAGGAAAGCCAACTCTACCGCTCAAGGTAGTATTTGTTAGATCGGCACGAAAAGTCTTAATACACTTTACACCACAACGGGAGATATTATTTGGAAAATTTTCAAGTCATGGCCTCTTGGTAGCTTCGTTTAAGAGTTTCTAGTTAAAATGCAAATGATAACATCAGTACTACCCATCCTCTCAATTTGACGTACCAATCAATCTTAAAGCACGCGCAGTGCGAGAACAAGGAGCGCACGCAAGTTCAACTTGCTTACTTATATAGAGAGAGAGCAGTGAACATTTGCGGCATCAGTAGGGCGACAAGTTTCTAATCTGCATTGCTAGATTGCTCTGAGAATTGACGCGAGAAGTTGCCGCTCCTGACAACGACGACGATGACATCAAGGCTTTTCAGTGTGTTTCTCGATGTCAAAATAACCTGCTAACGTCGAAGCTGCGGCCACGTCACGTCTTAGGTCGCGATATCCACCCGATGAATACATTAACGTTACTTTAATTGGCCGACTGTTCCCTGGGCAATTGGCGGCCAAGACTCGATAGAACAGAGTGGCTCTACAGCAGTTCAGTTGGTTTTTCTCTACAAGTCTTTTTGTCGTTATTAATATAGTAAATAAATTATTGCGTCTCTCTGAGTATGCCCATGTGTCATGCTTAATGCATAAAGCAATGACAAGTGCTATAGAATTACAATTCATTGAAGGAGTAGCTTTTAACTCCAATGCTTTCGCTTCCTCGCGAGGCGTAAAAAAATATCTCCCAACCTCTGAACACAGGTAAATACTGAATCAACAGAGAGTCGGCCAAAAGCAATTATTTGCTTCAGGATTTATGAACTTACAATACATTACAAGTATAGACTCTTAAAATATAGTACAAACGATGTTTCGTCGCTACACACTTCACTTTTAAACGCCTCAAGCTTTTCCGTTTAAGCATAAGTACTTGCAGCTGAAAAGTAACGAAAGCAGCCCTGAAGTAGGCTTCAAGCTCGAATTCGATATTGTTTCAGACTCGAAGAGCTGTTGGAGACGAGAAATTGTGCTTATTCGCGAGCGTTATAATTACATTTTCTCATTGGCTCTTACAAATTTATCAAAGCACCGCTTTGATTTCTTATCACAAAATTTACTTATTTATTTATTTAATTGAACAGTAAATTTTTACCGATGATTCGGAAAATCTTCCCTGAAGCGACAATTATTTGGTTTTTTATGACCATTATAAAATAAAATAAAGAATATAGTAAAAAGTACACATTTAAGCAATATTAGGCTTTCAATATATGTACAAAATGGCTCTTTGAATGAAATAATCAAAGCCGATTTTTCATATGCCATATAATACAGAGACTGGATCAGGGAGAGTAATATGTTGTAAATTTTTGGGACGACTAGAAGTTGTAGAAGCAAATAGGTAGTAAGTCAGAGATAGGCAGTGCAGTTCCGCATAAGTGTAATCCAAGCTCACCTTTATACAGGGATTTTCAGAGCACGTCATAAGCTCGAGTTATGAGGTAGAAGTAAGTTTTTACGGTATTTTTACGTCGCCTATGTAAGCAAGCCTCGAGCGATGCATTATAAGGCACCATCATATAGTCAGAAAAAAAAGAAACCCAGTACGCGCAATTTTACGACGCTACATTCGGTCGCTTAAACAAATTAAAGAATCGCCCGAAAATACGGCAAGTGTCGCACACGCACCCAGTTTTACCCACGGCGGCTACCACTCGTGAATCCTACTGCGCAGCCTCCACTACATATACATATATGAATAACATATATTGCAAAGGCTGAATCTTTAAGCAACTAACAGACTCCCGTGGGAGAAACGCCAACTGCTGCGCGTACTATAGTCTCTGTACTGTGCTTGCCGCGTGCGCTGCGCACTGCTACCGGAGACTCCGAGTGCTTATTTTTGCTGTCGCGAGAGAATAAAGAACGCAATTTATTCCTCGTCCTTTTCCGACTTTTTATTGTACTTCTCGAAAATATGCTACCATACTCGCTTTCTCCTACACACATTCTGCCACGTTCTGCGCTCACGAAATTTGCCTTTAATAATTGAGTCAAATTTAAGACTCAACTTTTTTGCCTTAAACTTTCTGCAACTGCTTTTTCTTCATTCATCTTACATAATCGATTGTAATCGATGCATTTTTTTGCATTTACATCAAGTAAAATTATATATTCTTAAAAACAAAAATTATTTTTGTAAGTTGGTATTTTTCAAGAATCAAATTCATGAATGAATAAAAATTTTTAGCAATGATAATGACATTTGAGGGCAATCAGATCAAAAACATCTCGTAGAATAGCTTTGAAAATTTAAAAGTAATGTAGGTCATATTTCTTAATACCGATCGTACTAGCTTAAACAGCCTCGAGTGTTTCTTGAATTGTTTTGGGCCAAAACGGATTAAATCTTATTTTGAACAATGTATGCTGGATTTCTTAATTTTTATAATGAAAATTAATGCAACTAAAAAGATCATTTATCGGATCTGTCATGAGGTTGTAATAGATTGATTGCCTACTGCAATTGAAAGTAATGCTTGATCCATATACGTAAATTTTCGATAAAACGATGTGAAAGCCTATGAAATTACGTAAAAATTTGAGTCAGTTTTAGAATAACTGAGTTTAATCATTAAATTAACGATAACATATAGATTTATAAATGTTGCGTCATATATAGTGTATTAAAAAAAAAATTTTTTTAATTAAGAATATTAAATTATCGATACATTAATTTTTTTATTCTTTATTCTATATGCTTTTAGGCGACGCACTAGTGCATCTTTTGATTGCAATAAAATAATTTAAAAAAATAAATACAATGAATTATTTAAGTGAAAAAAAAAGAATCGTAAAACATTATATTGATCTGTAGAGATAAATATTGTAGATCATAAATATTGCTAGAACACAAAAAATAAAAAATCGAAATTAATCAATATTTTCATTAAAATTAACAGGAGAGACAAAGATCATACTTGTAATAAAAGTGACAAAGTACGTGTAACATATGAACGCTACGGAAGAATACGAACTCGACGAAGAAACGAGAAAGGCAAATAATTAACTGTTGGACTGATTGATTTAGATGCATTATCTTACTATATAGATCATAGAATTCGTTATTTAAACGTTACTGTATTGAAAATATAACCTGTTTAATGATTTTAAACTTTACATAATTGTTCTCATATGGACAGTAAAATTCAATTAAGCTTTAGTCATAAATTTCTTATGGTGCACTGGAAGAGATTTTAACTATATCGTTTTGTCCACCTTCTATGAATAAACTATTTTATACAAGTTTTTCCACATCCTCGATATGAGGTTTAGTGATTAGTATTCATTAGGTTTGAATGAAAAATGAACAGATCACAAATATTCATTAATTAAACGTAAAAAAAATTGTGATAAAAATGCTTTTTTGACAAAGTTAAATACCCACCTAAAATATTTCCTTGATTTGAATAAAAATGCAATTATAAAATATATAGAGCGTCTCAATACATAAAACAATAAAGTACGGAAAGCATTATTTTAAAAATCTAAAAAAATCATTCATATTAAAATACAGAAAAATTAATTTAAAAAATGAAACGTGGAATTAATCAAGTTACCAAATGCACATGCACACGATATACAGAGTTATCATTCTATTTTTAGGTGCAATGACAAAAAAAAGTTGTAGATGACTGGTTTCTCTCAAGTAATCAACGCTTCATACCAATAGTTATCTAGATAATCTATTTTTTTCAACAACAATGAATTTAATTATGTATCTTACTGGAATCATTTAATAAAAAAATCTGTTTTAAGGAAATATTTACTTCCAGAAATGCACCATACCACGTATGCTCATTTCTCAAGTATTACAAAAGAGTAATTATAAAAATAAGTAAAAATTCAATGCTCTGAGTCTAAATAGTTTCACAAAACAATACGGTTTGTCGGAAATACTATGTAAAATGATCTTGCAAAAATTGCTCGATGAATTTTAAGATCAAACGGCATACGTAGCTACCAGATGTTCAATTCACGCCTCCGATACAAACAATTGCATTCGGGGAGAAAAAACGAGGAAAAAGGACCAGCAGAGTATTATCGGGTTTACCAGCAAAAGATGCTGAATCATGCTATCCTTATGCAATGTACAGAAGTAGTCGCTGCTACCGCGTAGTTGGATTCTATGCATCGAGGGGTCAGAGAAAGAGATATAGGCGCGAAAAAAAAATAACACGGCGGAATATCGGTAGTGCGTGGCCGAGCTTATTGCTCCCCGAGTGGCCGCAAAACGAAGTTTGATCAAATTCTACGGCATGCGAACATAAAACTGACCGACCGAGCTCGTACACCTTACGGTACACTTGGCCTTTACAGGCTTCTTGAGCCTCGATAAATGATTCATCCCCCTCCTTATATGCGCAGGTCATACAGTCGCACAGGCGTACTCACTAGAATCGAAACAGCCAAGAATGTATTTATAAGCCAATGCTGAGGCTACATTATCATAATTATGGTTGAGCGTGCGAGTCTTCACGACTATTTCTCTCGTACAAGTAGAGATGTACGTATATTCTGAAGCCATCTAAATTATAATTTTAGTCTCCTGGAGAATCAGCTTGTATGGGTAACTGATCTATAGATGAACTGTCTAAACTTATATCTGTTTCTGTCCTATTAGTTTGTTATGTTTTTTAAAAATGTTGTAAAATAAGTGTGCCAAATTCTCCATTATATTGGTGAACTAAAAATAAAAGTTACAATAATTAAACTTTACTTATCTTCGTATAATATCATTATACAAAACATTTCACTTTGGTTAGTTCAATGAAATGAAAAAATAAATAGCCGCACTGAAACCCCCAAAGAATCATAATTCTTCGGGGTAAGGCGCATGACGATACTTAAATCAAACTTTCATCCCGAAAGAGCCACATATGTCAGGAAAAAATTTCGAGGCTTGTCCGAAACGCGCAAAGTGCTAAAAAAAAAGGTCGCGGGGTTAGCGAAACTCATAAAAAAGCCTACAGACGAGTGCACTACTGGCCAAACTCCGAACGTACTCTTGGCCGCCCTACGAATAAACATTTAAATGGCCACTATAATGCTGAGCCGAATAGGATAACGAAGGGCAGTAGTCACAGATACCCACAGATATAGTTGTTTCTCTGCTTGACCGCTAGCTACAATACAGGTCCTTATGATATTGTTTTCAATAAAATGTCGCATCAATCAGACTTTGCTCGCAGCTGGAGAACGTAACGCTTATGCCACATAAGATCGTTGAACTCGCTATCACCACAATGACCATCTACTTTGCATAATGCCTTTTTTTCTACATATACGTGCCTTCAACTTTGCCCACTACCGACGACGCAACAAAGGATACATCTGTGGCAAATATCGTCCAACGGTGACTAGAGATGAGCTTTTTTCGTTTAAACATCACGAACATTTCATGCATAGAAATTGTTACGGGGATCAGGATTCAATTGCAGGATAACCTTTGCCTTATTTTGGCTATTGAAGAAATTTCGTTCAAAATCGTTGTGCCATCGACGTTAAAATTTGTTTTACCCCGTGTCACAAATTTGCAACTCTGATCGAATTTTTAGGCAAAAAATACAATTCGAGCTTTCTAACGCAGTTTTTGTTACAATAAAAATTTGATGATATTGCGCGAATGTTGCACAAAACGTTTTCACGTTTACAGATTCACGTATCGAATTATTATAGTGTGTTATACACCCAAAGTTCTACAAAACGTCAAATACTAGATAAATAAAATTAGATAATCCAATATCATTTCTATGTGGGTACATCAGCTGACATGTAACAAAAGTACAAGATCAGAGCGCGTACATTATTTACCGAGGTATTATTACGATTTTGATAGAAGGAGCGCGAGTTGTCCTTCATCACTGGCACCCTCGCTCAATGGCATACATCGCAAAGATTCTGTGCTATCGGATATGTGGCCGAAGCAAAAAGATCAACGTGAAGAGAAAAACAAAAGTATTATAAAGGCATTCATACCTAATGACAGCGGCAAATTGCAAATTATCTTCGACTAATTGATGTCTTTGGAAATTACAGACATAAGAAACGCAAAGAAAGAAATATGAATACAGGGCGGAAGAGATCGCTGAGGCGAGAGCTTCATGTAACACACACTTGCTATCAACATGTATACGGCTGCGCGCATACCCATATTACATGTAACATACAAAGTGAGCAAGTCAAAACACGGCGCTCACGTCGCAATTTGAATGTCAAAGGAAACTGTGCGATTATTTACCATGCAAATGAAATTGTTCAGGAAGATGAACAGACTTTGGAAGCATAATCAGAATTATCGATAAACCTTCAAATAATTTCCCTGAAATTAAGCAAAGATACATCTTTCAAGAAGTATATCGTGAAACCCGGCAGATTTTGTTAATTTGAATATTTTTCATTGGCTCGATTGTAACAATGGATTAGATAAACAGCTAGGTAAATTAAAAAGCAAACAGAGCCTTAACCAGTGTCAATATGCGTCAAAAATTGCTCTGCGTGAGAAATGAGAAGAAGGACGGTCTTAAGATCTGCAGCCATGCGAAAGGCTCGCCGTTACATGGCACACGCCAATGTATTAAACCGTTTCATCGTTCGCGAGACAACCCTGTTTAACATTATTCCAACTAAACTGTCATAAACGAGAGGAAATGAAAAGAGCTGCTTAATAGCTTATGTATGCAAATCCATAGCTCGGCATATTGCTCCAACATCGTCAAGTGTATTAGTGAGAAAGAGAAAAGGGAGAAACAAGCCGCTGCAGCTATATGGAAGCGCGAAACATATCTCGACGAGATAGAGGAAGTGCTAAAAAGGGGTGTATGGATCGCTGCTACTGTTGCTGCCGCCAACGCTATCGTAGCTACTCTTTGCACCCGTGCCCTCCGGGATTTGATCCGAAAGGATTACTCTTCGCTTGCATCTTGAGCGTACAGCCAATAATGCCGTAACGCGGCCGCTTATGTTTTCCTTCATCTTTTGTCTACATTTGAGAGCTGATATTCACACGTTTTCACAAGTTTAACAATTCGAATTTCTCGTAAATCATCTGCTCTTTTCCAATCGATTTAATATCAAACATATTATTTCCCTCCGAACTTATTACATTGAGCTTGACGTAATATCGAGATTTTAATGTAAGTCGTCTATTTGAATTTTCAAAGCATTTCCTTTCAATGCGCCCCTTTTAAAATTCCAATATCTTTTTTAAATGCTCTTACGTGCAAATGTTGATTAAATAAGTCAACTTTCAATAACATCTTGCCGCTTTACATGAATTTCATCAAACTGCTTTCGACGGTTTATACAAAAATGAAACTTTCGACCTTTATGCAGGCTGTGACTTTTATCAATCTCACTTGCTAGACTATATCACGATCAAGTTACTAGTTAAAAAAGCTCATCTCATATACGAGTAAATTTATTGTACATCGCAGTGCTGCTTTGCTGGCCAAAGGCAAAATCAAAGTGGGGATGTATTTGGAGAAATGAACAAAGGCTGTTTTCAATATACATAAAAAAGACTTCCCCGTTTCTTTTCCTCGAATCGCTGCTATTCTTTGATCGAGATGCGATCGGCGTGGAAATTCTTTTGTTGAATTTTTTCCGATCACTATGACATTTTTCACTCAAGAGCCTCTCAAGAGTACAATCAATGAAACACCTTTAAATATTACCATTCGTATTAGTATATAGAAACTTAGTCATACGCATTCATGACTACATTGTTACATAGCTTAAATGTAGATTTGTTCCAGACAAGTTCATGAGATAAAGTGTAATTTGAAAATTACTTCTCGGATCAAGTTATTTTCATATATGAAAATGATTTGTCCCCACATCGATTTATCATAAGCATTTTATTTTCGAACAATATTCAAGTAGCAAGCTCATGAAAATAAAAAGAGTAAATCACCAGTGCATTTTGCAATATTTACGACGAATCATTCGAAATATTTCACGATTCCACAGTGCTTTGCATTTACATTAGCTTATTTATGGGCCATTGGTTATGAATAACCCCTGCGCTTACACACATGCACAAATGCAAACATGAGCACACGCTCACATATACACGCACACATATACAAACGCCTGCCTTGTGTTACAACTTCGTACACTAGAATCTCGTTCTTTAAGTAGGATTTATTGCACGCCTTTTACAGAGTTACCAAACGTAGTTTTTCTCCCTAGCGCGGGCATGCATTTTTCCGTACACATAAGTCTTTCTTCTCAATTCAATATTCATTGAAGCTTATTCTTCTGCACCTGATATCATAATAAAAAACTTGGTATTTATTTCATAGGTTTGCAATTATCTCATTGTGTACTTATTCGGATCCAAGAAGTAAGTTAATTTTTTCGAGTATTTAAATAAATCAAAAAGTGCGCTGGTACCTTGAGGACAAATTTAAATAAACATTTTAATTAAAAATACATGGTCAATAAAAAATGTAAGTACGATTATCTGACGGATCGATTAATTTTCTCAGCTATTTCCTGATAAATTATATTAACAACTTTGATTATGAAAAAATAAAGAGTTGAAAAAGAAAATCTTAAAAGAGGTCCAAAAATTCCCATAGAAATTATAGGGTCATTACTGACAAGAAAGATAACATGTTGATCGTATGGATAAAAAAAAGCTTACTCATTTCATTTTACAGAGAATCGGCAATATATAAACAGCGCAGGACAATTAATTAGTGGCCGAACCCTTGATTGAACCTACATGTTAATCAGAATGCGTCGATTAAGCGAGTAATTACAAAGTATCAAGGCGTGTCAGCATCGCACAGCTAATATTTATGATGTCTAAAAGAAAGCAAATAGGGAACAATCTAGAGTGTAAAGATTTACATTCACATCTTAGCCCTCTTTTAGATAGGCGTATAAAAAAGGAATGAGAGTACGAGAAATAATCGAGAATATGAATGAGCAAGGAAGTATGTGAAGAGCCCAAGATATTGGCGAATGAACTGAACAAAAAAAGAACGGAGATAGAGAGCGCAAGTAGAAAGAATTATGCGAGACCCAGCATCCTCGCACCTTTATTGCAACATTTTTAATTACGGTGAAATGGTGCGAAATTTTTTTTACACATCCAGTCTAAACCTTACGATCGTCTTCCTTTTTCCACTTCTAATTAAACGGAAGCAGCAAAACTTACCGAATTCCCTACATGTATAGAAGCAAGCGGTCGACTTTTATTTTCCACTTGGCCAGAGTTAGGCAATGAGTACCTTTATTCACGCGAGAATTCTCTCGTGGTACAGAAGTCTGGAATTCCGATTAAAGAAATCAAGAATTCATTGGTCTTTGCGAAGTCAATGAGCACTTTACATTTGCTTCCGTCTCGCTTTAAATTTATTGCCACCGAATACTGCTAAAATGTTTAGTTGAACCATTAAAAATGTTACATGTAATTTTCTAGATCAATTGACTTAATTTTTTATGTTTGTTACAGTGCTAAAGTAATTTCAATTAATTTTGTTTGAATTTTTGTTAAATTCATCAGAATTAAAAGTTTTTTTTACAAAAAATGATTAAGTGCAGCAAATGGTTGCCAAAAACTGACTGCAATAAGCTTATTTTCTTCTCGGTTGAATGTCGGAACCCTCTTTTTCTACAAGCGTCTGTACTGATCTAAAGCAGACGTCAGCGCAGATTTTATCTTAGCGTTAGTAAAGTCGCCGGCAAATCTCAAGTTACATTTTCGTTTGCTATAATTTTTTGGTATCATACTCGTTCTCTTAAAATCCCAATTTGACAAAATTCAACTGGAATAGTAAAAAAGTTTAGGTTACGAAAAAAGACTTGAATAAATTCTGTCAATTCCAAAAAGTTTTTAGTCTCTCATTTTTTAACAACTAATTCAAAATTTAAGGATTGTCGGGAACTGACAGGTTGTTTGTAGACGGAGATCGTCAGTGATATTGCATGGGAGGTCATCCGCACATACACCACCACATGAGTAGGTGGCTTGTAACAAGTCGCACGCTAACGGGTTGAGAATAAGGTCGAGAAAAACTTAGTCGAGCATCACTCAGTGCACTACCTTAAAGAGACCAAGTCTCCTTTCCAAGTATTATTATTATTTCCAGCTTTTTCTTATGTTTTCTTATGCATTGTATAACTAACCCATGCGACTCTTTAACGTGTTATTAAAATCGCTGTATTCGACGAAAAATCGATCAATATTTCACCAAAAAAAAATGAAAATTTTTTACTCAATTTTACTGGCGATTAAAATTTTTCACTTCTAATGCTGGACTTGAAATATGTTGATCCGATAAACGAAGGCTAAGCAAGAGTAAACGAAGCATGCATGGATGAAGAGACGAAACTGCGTAGGTAGTAGAGGAGAAGGCAGAAAATTATATCAGTCGAGCTTGTGATAGCTCCACATGCGGCATACGAAAGTGGCCATAGAATGACCGCAGATGAGTTTTATGAGTGTTTGGCCCTTCCGTAGCAATGTGTAGCATATCTCAACTGGAAACGACCCTACGCTTGCTTGGCACCCTTTACCCACATATATGCGCGGTCGCTATGCCAGAGACCTGCTCAAGTTGCTCTTTATAATTGATTATACATGTATGCGGTACATGCATGTACCTCAGTGTCATTAACAACACCCGTTACATGTTTCGATTTGACTACACGCTCTTTTCTCATTATTGTTATTATTTTAGGCATTTAAGCGGACTTTTAGCGCAGAAATCGTTCAACCCGTTGGTATGCATTTAAGTAGTAATATGATCGTAGACGTACGAAGCTAAAATGCAACAGCAGCTTGCTCAAAGTATCATCCATTTGGTTTGCAGAATTTTGATTTAATTTATTTCTCAACGGTACTACGTTTGAAGCGTAAAAAAGGTGCATCATTGAGAATTGAAAAATTGCTTTCTTTTTTAAAATCCTTTTTTTAGAGATCGGAATTGGGCTATGATGCCGAGCCAAGCTCTCATTATAAACAAGTTTAAAAAACTCCTAAAAAGTACTCTCTAGATATTTAGAATTATCTATGTTGATAAGTAAGTATATTAAAGCACACGTGACTTTGCACGTTAATATGATGATGTGTCTCGTCATGTTTCTCGTCATTTTTATGCACACTTAGTCCAAGTGAGCGAAAATACGTATGTATGATTATGAAGGATTATGTGTACATGATAAATGAAGCTCATGCAATGCACTGAGACTCGGATTTTAGTTACTTTGTAAATTTTAGTGAGTTATGCTATGTTTCTCTGGAGTTTTATAATACTTGTATGCAAAAGTAATAGCACCAATTGCAATTAAAATATTTAATTAATAAAACAAGGGAAAACATTAGCTTGAAAAAAAGCCGGAAATTATTTTTCATCGTCTTGAAATGATTGACATTTTACCCCAATAAGGGTGACAGCCGTTAGTTAAATTAACAATAAGTTTTAAATAAATAAAAATAATCGATATGTTTGTTTGTGCTGTGGTAAATATCTTTTCTGCTTACTTTAAGACTAGAATTTCTCGGATTCCTTAATTCTTTTATTACAATGTTCTCCTTTGTTGAGGCGTTTTTTCCAATTTACGGGAGTACAAATCTAATACCTTTTGGGAGATCGGTAATCATCTGTTGGTACATTGTTAATCCAACTTCAAGTTTTAAATAACACCAGCTCGTTAGCGTAATCACTCATTTCAAAAGTAGTTAATAAGTCAAAAATGGTTGCGAAAAAAGTTCACACATGAGCAATAATTACAGTCAAGTCTATGCACAGATCGTTTAGCATCAGCCGAGTAAAATTAAATAGGCCTCATGCTTTCGCGCTTATGCTACAGAGCATACACGTGCACTCGATATGTTATAATGCATATAGATGAATGTCGGTGAAAGCGTATGGATAGGTACAGTTTTAGGTGCAGGCAGACACACGTGTACATCTCCAGTGCACCGATACATATTATTATCGAAGTTCTGCGTATACACATGTAAACGAAGCAGCAGCATCAGCAGCCTCTTAATGATGGCTCGATCATCTCACGGGCTTGTTTTATGGTTCACAAGCTATATATTCAGTGTTTCTCGCGTACTTGCGCACTCACCCGCGCAGGCATATTATAATTCGATCTCCCGCGCAAATGTGTAATTAATTTAAGGTACATAGTGTATAGTGCAAAGTGCACTAAACACGCGTCCTCCTTTGTGCATGTTTTATGTATCTCATTCATCAAAGTAATATATCTAAGCTCAACTTGGATGGATAATTATTTCCTCATAAAATTTCGTCTACTCTTATTAATGTGTGCAAGCTGACATCTTACATGGCAAAATATTTTCAATCGTGATTAGAACTGTACTCAACATTAGTTGGTAAAATTTCACATGCAATACGTAGTAATTAAACGTTCTAAAAATATTTGAACGTTTTAATTTTTTATGCTCGCAAAGTGCCGTTCACTTAAAAAAGGTTAAGAAGCAGCGAGGTCTTTCCCTTGTCTTAAAAATTTATGCAAATATAAACAAAGATAAAAATGTCGAAACGTTTGGCGGCTCAGCGCGGCGTCATGAAAGTTCATTTTAGGGCCAAGAGCATATAGTGCGAGTCTTTTCGGAGAGTTGCGAGGCGGCGGCGGCGTAGGTAAAAGTACATAACCGCGGGCAAGCTGGGCTTAAACAATGGAATTAAGGTTACCATTACGAAAGAGGCATTAGTGAAAACTTTGCTTCAGCTCAACTTGCCAAAAGATCTCTTCATTCTTTGGGCTAAACTACTTGCAGATTGCCGAAAGCGCTTTCAACTCGTTTAATTGTAGTTTACACAACTAATGTGATTTCGCACCTTCTTCATATACATACTTCGCGTGTTTGCTCGACTTATTATAACTTTCTAATTTTTTCTACACAACTCAACCCTCGTGCCTTGCCTCTAAAATCGCTGGAAGAATAAATCTTATTGAATAGTAAATAGATCGAAAATTATATACAGCAAATAATAAAATGCCTATGAGAAAAACGAGAGTGTATAGATACTGCCGTAGCTATGATGCACACACAACTAATCTACGAATAAAAGATGCAATTGCAACTTTTCTTAATATCGTGTAGTATAAATAATAATACATAAAACGCATCATCTTTATAAGAACGTATGCGTGTATGCATAAGTATGTGCGCATATGTATACATGAGCATACGAGGTAATATTCTATTCAGAAATGCGCTCAGAGTCACTAATGTGTACATATGCGCGAAGATACATATTAAGGCCTTACGTATAGTTCTGCCGGACATGATCGTCAAAAAGAAAGAAAGTAAAACAGAGGTAGAGAGGGAGAAGCGCGAGAGAAATAGGGACGAGAGCAAGCCGCCCCTGTAATCACAATTGAAGGCTATTTTCTCACCGCTCTGATGATGCAGTCTCTTATATATATCCGCACACGCGGTACTGCATACACACACACATACGCATACACTTGTAGTATAAACCTCATAGGATGATCTTACTCTCGGACGCTGGGCATAGTTTCGGTTCGCTCTCGGCCGACCGCTGCAGAGAGATGCAGAGAAAATAAGTGTAGGAGATGATGGACGCTCTGGGTAATTCTCTCTAATAATTGAAATATACTCACGACGCGAGAGGTGGGAGGGTTAGAAGCAAAAGCGAGATAGATCGACCACGAGAGAAAGAGGAAAAGAGAGAGACAGAGAGAGACAGAGAGAGGAGAGGCGGTCGGGACGCGTGCAAAGCAACTTCGAAGGCACGGCCAAACAAGAACAACGCGTGTACCATCTTTCACCCTGGCTAAATGCTAACTTTGTACTGTATTATACTTGTCTGAACATACGAAACATGCGGATGAGTTTTGAAAATTCCGCAGATGAGCAACGCATCAAACCCTTTTAAAAATACACATCTTGTATTGTATTTTCTTATAGATTTGAGTATGTTTCGTTGCTTGTTGCCTGAAAGGTATATAACTTTTGCATTTACTACTTTATTTATAACTAATTCCAAAAATGGTTATCCGTCAAATGCAAAATGCAATTTTTTTCGTATATTCGACTATAAATGAACTTAAATGCACAAACATATTTGTAAACATAGATAAACATTGACGTACACATGTGTTTGTACACATATTTTTATAAATATAATATATAATTGTGCTACATAACATTTCTGCACGCCGTGCCAATATGCCGTCGTACATACATCATACGCTAGGCAGCATACAAGGGGGTGAGAACCGACAAACTGGGGAAACCTGACCAGAAATATGATGTCATTTATATGGTAATACACCGGAATCCCGTCATTTAGGAACTTCGATGATTAATGCCAGCGACAAGACATGCACTTTAGCCGCCTACTGAGATAAGTGTATCATTTATCGTGATCATTTATCGCAATTTAAATTTAACAATTGTATTTCTTTACATAATGCAACTATTAGATACTTTCCAAGAAGCAGTTATTGGCAGATTAGAGAAAATATGTCTCTTACGGAAGACTGACAAAACAATTCCCAAGAATTTTCTGGACACTAAACTTTTGAGAAATTAATGAAATGAATAAAGATTAATAAAGATTTTAAACGTGTTATTTAAACTGAATTCTTTAAAATGTTCAATAATTTCACACAATAGATACAGGCAAAAGATCTAATTTTTTACTTACATCTTCGTAAAAAGTATTATTTTGGTACAGATAATGTATTTGTGCTCAGATAAGGAATTTTTGTTGAGCAGGTTAAGCTTCAAGCAATGACTATAGCTTTAAATGAAAAATAAAAATTATATAATACTAGCCACTTTAAAGCGCGTCATAATTAACGCGATTACATTATAGACCATGGTTGCTAATATTTGTATTTAAGAAATGGTGATAGATATATTTTAGTGAGAAGTTATTTTCCTGCGCACAAGCAACCAGACGAGCATCTATGAGACTCACGGTTTTATGCGCAGGCTCTTTAGACTGTTGTATTAGACAAAAATCATTATTAAAAAGTGTACATTTTCTCGTTGTATTTTTTCGGGTTTAATCGTTATTTGTTAACATTTAATAAATCTTTTATTTTTATTGAAATTTATTAATCGGAATATTTTTATAAACCCTTAATAAAAAACCAAGTCATGAGTTGATCGCCTTGATATTCAATTTTAAGTGAATAATTCATTTTGCATTGAAAAATATTAAAGAAGAAGATAATCAAAAGAATTAAGTGGAAGGTGTTTGCTTGGTGTCGCGTCGTGGCGCAGGCAAAATACTTGCAAGAAATATGGGTCGTAATGTGCGCGGTCAAGTTAGTCTTGCGGCGAATTATGCGACAGCCCTTTCTGTAAACCATCGTCATTATGTATCACTCGTGAACACTTTTCAGAAAGTACTGTGATATTGTCAAGCCACCAAGACACGGACAATTACTTTCTTGAATTGCTTTCGATTTACACTGTCTGTGTCCTGTGGTTTGCTACGAATAAAAACAACGAATACCATCTGATTACCTTAAAACGATCCTTTCAATAAAACAGTTCTTATAAAACTGTCTTTTTGAGTATTGTTTTAAAATTGACTTTAATTTATGAATAGTTTTTAATTAATCACCATAAATTGTATTATCAGTATTATTTACATGGGGCAATCGAAAATCGATTCGATTAAAAACTGGTTGAATAAAAAATGTCTCATTTTAAACTAATTTTTTAGCCATGAAGAAAAAAGAAAAAAGTAAAAACTTTGCAACACTTAAAACCATCAATCTTAAATCCTATATATAAAAAATATGAAAGATCGGCATAAATCGAGATTCGCTGCCCCCCAACGGTCAAAATCAGAACAAATACTTGTGAATGAATAGCTTGTTCTTTTGAGTCGGTATGCTAGAACTCTTTATTGTCGGTTACCACAAGAAAAGTTCTTATGAGTGGACGAAGCAAAGAATACAATTGTTCATCAAATCTTAATAATCTAACTTAATATTTTATTTAAGAAGAGTATTTTATTTGCACTACGTAAGTGTATTTGGTTCAATTAAACTAGATTATTTTTGTACATTTTCCAATCAAAGTATGTACATAAGCGTTCGCTATAATATTATCTTGAAAATCCAGTTCAATATTGAAATATTCTAAAATAAAATAGATTTATTGGCTTATGAATAAAAACTGAATTAACTATTAATTAGACGTAAATGAAAAAATGCACTGGTATTACGTCCGACCCGACTATCAAAACTAGGGATACGATAACGATTCGAAGGCATATTCAATACCTAGTTACTTGAAATTTTACGAATATATTAACTAATTGAGATGACAGTTTTCCTCATTCAATGGATACACCAAGGTTCTATGATTCGCCTCCAAGTTTTTTCTTATCGACGACAGGCAGGGCGCATTTTACTGCATTGCGAGAAAAAATTCAAATGCATCGTTTAGCGGTTCGATTTCTCAGACTTATAATAGTGCTGCTCCGAAAACACTTGTGGGATCGATTTTCTCGATATATTTATCACTCTCAATCATATTATTATTCGATCTATTTTACATATTATTTTTGATACAATATAGCGCATAAATTTTAACAAGTACTATCTATCCTCGGTCATAATCTGAAAATTTTAATTAGAAATCATCTCGCTATGTGTATTCTGGACTAAAAATTGTAAAATAAAAAAGTTAAGATTTAGTTTAATAAAATAGTTTTGATATTTTTTAATGTTTAAAACATAGTTGTGAAAAATGTTCAGAAAAAGTATTTCGAATCCTAAGAGTATGTTAAATTCACCTTATATCGAGTGGAAAATATGTATGACGAGCGTTAAAGACCGACACCTCGTTTGGTTTTATGCAACACACAAGCTCAAGCAGATGGGGTTCCTCCTTTTCGCATTGCAGACAGTACAGTTGTCTATATAATACACACATAAGCTTATATACAAGCCTATGATCATTATAGAATCTTCGAGGGGTGCGCAAACTCGTGTTACGTATGTAGCAATATGCGGTGAAACTGATTTATTTTGCAAAAGAAAACTTTAAAAAGCTATATTCTTGATATCGACCAAATTCGCTTGATATTCATTTTTCAAGTATGTCTATTAACTTCTCATAACACAAGAATATACTACAATTGCCATATTAAAGATAAATCTTTTATTGTCGATTGTCCTGAATGAGGAAAATGATTGTTATCAGACTTTGAATTCAAGAGCTTTTAACGCTAGAAACTCACAATAGCAAAAAGTCATTTAAATTCTCTCAAGAAAATCAATTCGAAAAGTTTGTCTGGTTGCTAAAAACATCAAAAATTCTAAACAAAACGTACCAACTCTTTTGTCTTGAATTTATGAAACACACAGTCTTTCTTTTTCTATTCTATTTCGAGTATACGTATAAAAGTCATAGTACTTTACTTCATACTTTCGCACAAGGATGATTTGCATTTAAATGAAACTCTTTAACGAGAAGTAACTTGATCGTTTTAAACCTATTCTATTTGTTCCAGAAAAATCACTTTACAATTGATTTGTTCGAAAATCTAATACAATATTGTTATTATTTTATCCATTTATTTTTCATTTAAACAATTAAACTATTTATCATACACCTTTTTTAGACGTATCATCGACAAGACATCTGCAATTGAGAATTTCAATTCTCAGATTTATGTTTAGAAATTGCTTGATTATAATTAATATAATCAGCTATTGCCAAAAACCTCTGGAAAAATGTACGTATCATAAGCTGAATCTTTACAATTTTTATTCTACAATTCCAAAAAAAAAATATACAACATTTACGTCACGCGGGTTTCCCAGGCGGTCACCCATTCAAGTACCGATCAGACTTTATCGTATGCTTTACTTAATAATTTTTTTCTTTTTTTGCGTCTTCTTTGCCTATATACCTTAAATCGAGAATTTTTTATCCAAAAAATCAAAACTGATTTTTCCTCAAGCCTCATAATTAGTTCAAATGAATTCTATCATCGATTATTATTATGTATATAGAACAGATATGTTCTAGTTTGTAACGCTCTGTATCAATTCGCGCGTGGTTTGAATCGCAACTGGTCGGATTGCAACCCGATTAAATAGAATTCTTATTTACATTTTAGTTTCAAGTCACGCCTTCAACGTCAAGACGTATATACAAACCTCAGCTCTTTGATGGATTTCTGATGCATTTTTGATTTTTCATCGCCTAAATGTAAATTTTATGTATATTTACTTACAGCAGGTCTTCCTAGAAAAACATTACTTTTGGAAAAAACGAATTTTACATTCAATAGATATTGTAAGAACTTGAAATCATATTTTCAATAACTTCAAATAGAATCAAGAAGATATTATATAAACTTTCCAAGTAAAATTAATGCTAAAAACTTCAGGAAGTCGGATAGGTATGACTTCCTGAATTGTGAGACAAATCCACGAGTTCTCTTTAGCGTCCTAATTACGACTTAGCGGAGAAGTAATAACCAAGCGTCCCATGTGCGTAATATTGCAGTATATGTCGGGTACGTGCGCGAGTCTAATGAAATGCGTACGCCCTCATAAAAGGCTAACTCAGAACGTGCGTATAAGATGTGTGAGTATTTACATGCATATAGGAAGAGATACGCGTGCGCGCGCGAGGGAGATGTAGACAAGTTACGGGGCTAAAGAATACTCAACCCACTTGAGTTCTTACGAATAATAGGAACTTATTAGTGACTTGTAAATATTTTCGATGGAATAGACAGTCATTTCACAATTTTTGAAATTCGTTTAATTTATTTTCTTCCAAAAATCAACAATAAAAACGATTTTTAATTAACTATAAAAGTAAAATTAAATTACTATATTGAAATAAATAAAATGAATTTTAAAAAATAAATCGTTAAAATAAAAGAAATGAAATAAGTTAAATCATTTTTAATTTAAAAAAAATATAAAAAGATTAAATGTGGATAAATCAGATCGGCAGTCGATCCTTACATGTGAGCGCAAGGATCAAGATTAGGTTGAAGAATTATGAAACGGGGTAAGCCAAGCTAGCGATTAGATCAATGCCTGGTGGTTATCTGTAGCTTCTCTCTTACTCTCAAATACTAGGCTATTACCCATTTGAATCCCTCCAGTTACATTTGCCACATTAAGATAAGAATTACACTGGGTTAACTAGGAGCTGACTTTTTGACTTTTATTCGACTTTTAACCGTATATTTGGTTACAAAGTTTGGTAAAAGCTACTCATGTAAGCAAATAATAATTAATTTATAGCGTTATTAATTACTTTGTTTCCTAAAAAATTATATAGGTACAAGTTTCTTTCTCAAAAAGGTCTTATACCTTATAAAGTGTAAGTACTAACACAAAGAGAGAAAGAAATTCATAAATGTACTAACTGCCCACAGTGTTACGGCACACATCAAGGAAGCAATTCATTTAGTTTTGAATGTTCCAATAAAATTTTTCTTGATTCAAAATCTATATTTATGTAATTAAATTGTGCATTTAAATGATTTTATTATGCGAATTTGCAATAATAAAAACATCATGATGGGAGCGGTGTAAGCTAATAAACGAACTTGATTGATAGTAAAATTTATGTTACGTCGAAAATAAAATAAATTTATTGCACATTGGTGCGTATTTTTCTACTGAATAAAAGCAATAGCTTCTTCAAAGATTTGATTTAAATATCACGAAGTTCGATCTGAATACAGGTTAAATATCTCGACTGATTTTTATAATTTGAAAATATGATACTGCCATCGGCCAAGGATCGCTTATACATAATGTGTGTCGAATCGAATGTATTCAAAGACAGATCGTCAGATAAGCGATTAATTTTTAAGCGCACATCTTCGATAAAGTGTGAAATTCATAAGGGTACGTAATTCAAGTGTCGAGTCAAGAAGTAGCAGAGCACGATAATAAATGAGCAGACATGGACGCACACAAGTACACAATGGCACTCGAGTAGGCTCGATTCGATAGGCATCGCTGGCCACAAAAACCAGTTGTACAGAGGTTCGATAAAATTTTGCATTAAAATGAAACCTGTCGGTAGTTCTTGAAACGGACTTTAAATCACTACACTAGAATGATACAGAAAAATTCGGGCGCAAAGAAAAAGCCGAAATTCGTGAATATAATGATACGATGCAGGCGGAGCGCGTCGACATCCTCAACACGTTGGAGCGCGTGCGGACGTTCGACAACGCTTGGCACGCGCCACCCAACTACGCGACGGACTGTTCATCCGGCGATCAATTCCTTTCGCTAGATACGTGTGTTATATGAAGAATTCGAAGGACGCGCTCTTGACGCGCTCCTCACTGTATCATACACGTATGCTCGGATTACATTAGGGTATCATCGCTCACTTGCTGAAATTGATGCGAATAGATGCAAGGGATCAGTCGCGCGCAGGAGGGTCAGCCATGCGTCCGAGTGTAAAGGTATTCGAGAATAGTAAAAAGGCTCTTGGTGCTGCGCGCGACACCCTCTTGGGACTCGGGAGTACTCTTTGGCTCAACGGCGCAGCGCAAGAGGGATCGAGCTGCTTTAAAGTGCCATGAAGCTAAGAACGTGGAGAAGAGAACTTTCCGGCGCTGAAAAGAAAAGAGTAGGCGGCATAGGCTATGAAGGAAGAGCCGCGCGCCTCGCAGCGACACCTCATTTCCTTATCTTTAACAGGTCGTTACTTTGCTCCGTGGGCCGTGGCTCGTGTTCCGTGGCCCGTGGGCATGCTACTTGCCGAATCCATTATCTACTCGGAAAAAAGACACTTACTCCGCTTGCCTAGAAATGTATAACTATTGCTTATACCTATATATAGCTACGTGCCCTCTCATATACTTTTAGACAAAAATTATATTCGTACTTGTCGCGGCATTCGTGTCCCCTCGGAGAGACTTTTATCGGCAGGAAGTACGATGCTGCTGCAGTGTTTCTCGCGCTGCGCTTATGCTGCCAGGCCGTTAGTTATTTATTATTCTGATTTACGGGCGAAGAATACATCATTATGCGGTATGTTAGATTGAACATTTTTGATATTCTGCAAGATTTTGTTAATGTAATTAATTTTTCAAGTGATTTAGTAAACAACAGGTCCTTGGTTGATTAGAACCAAATTCTCATTGGCTAAATTTATAAATGAATCATAACTAAATTTACAATTACACACAACACCCAAGAATTCATTGTCAAGACGTGTCTTCAAATCAATAAATCAATGTGGCAGCTCATCAGCATACAAAGTGCAACGCAGAAAAGATGCCGATCTTGGTAAAAGCTGGGTCACGGATCATCGGTTAAAGCTGCTACTATACTACCGCCGCTGACCTAGCTCAATTCGGCCTGGCGTGAGGGTATTCGCGCGCGATGACCATTTGGCATCCGATATGCGCTACACAACTCCACCGTCCGACGCTTCTTCATCCCCTTTGAAGGCAACGTTTGCGCTTGGCTGTTCACTAAATAAATGTAGACGACTGCTTCGCCTCGAAGGAAAAACTGAGCGGGTGAAAAATGATCGTTTCCAAATTGCTCGCTTACATGATAAATATATAGTCGACGAGCGATGCCTTTTTCTTTTTTCTCTCTCTCTCTTTTCATATACAGGCCTTAGCCCTTACTTACTTCCCCCATACTGCTGAATCTCATTCTCCAAGTCGTCCGTCAGATATCAGATAGCACACGACTCTACATTTTTTACAGCTAGGGCTACTCTGTTTTCCTTGCATTATGAAGTGTATTACAACTTTTGAAGATTCGCAGATTGTCTTGGCCATTGGATTTTTCTTCTCGAGATTTCTATCCAAGACAATAAAATCTGGTAAATATGAGAAATAATGGTAAAAAAGCCCAGATTTGTTATGCAGAACAATCAAATTATTTTTTTCTTTAGATTAATGTATTGATGTAAAGAAAATCGCTTATAAAAAGTAAACATATAGGGGCACAACCATTCATCAATGTAACACCTATTGCTCTCCATGATGGTCTTTTCAGCCTCGCTTCTTTCTTTTTTCACGCTCATCCCTAAACGTGAAAAGAAAGAAAGGGTCCGACATTCCGAAACTTCTGCTTGGTCTGTTCTGACTTTACATATGCACCAACTTATCTTTGTACAACACGGTAACATTTAGGTTACCTCACCCTACATACAATTTGTAGTGCTGCACATTGCTAGAAAGCATTTTTCCATCTAATTTGTATAAAGTTATTCAACACTCGATAGTTAAATTGATTAAAATTACTATATAAATCTAACGTTTCTCAATTATTATTCTTTGAAAGCTTCATCAATACTGAACGAATGCTAAGGAAATGATTTGCAACTAGAAATTAAATTATTAATTTTAATTTTTCAAAAACTCAAAGGATGTTTTTTATGAAATGATTGCTAATTGCTACTGGTTCTCGAATATTTGATTATTAAATGTAAATTAGTTCAACCTCTTAAGTTTTTCTTAAAATGTTTCTTCAAAGTCCGAGCGCAAACTGACCGAAATTCTATTAATAAAATTAACAGAGCATTTCGCATTTTTGTTGTTACGTAGTGAATAAAATGAAACTATTATCATTAAAGATTTTGATCAAAGCTATAAACTTGATTTTCACTTCATTTTATACGTGAAATAAATTCTATCAAAGTTCTATGAATAATATGCAGAATACAAAATCATCGAAAACGATGAGATTGAAGAGAACAAAGCAGTAGAAAAGTCTTTATTTTACATTTATAGTTCGTGTGGTGATATTATTAGGTCTACGCTTGCGAAATACGTTTTTTTATTTATTATACTCTTATTATAATAAATAAAAAAAATAAAATAAATCCATCTATCCACACTTCCATAGTGTCGCGCGAAAAAAGGCGAGAAAGATACGTTGACATCTCATGTAAATTATTATTACCGCACGAATCCCGTGGCTTTTTTGTTGCTCCATCTAATACTGCTAAGTTTTTGGTCTGGATAATCGTCAAGATCGCGCTCCAAAGAAGCAACGAGCAACTTGTAACGCGTACATAAATTAAGTGTACAAACATCACTGGCCTGTTCCTGTTTCCTATCTCTCGACGCAGCTCTCTCCCTACTTTTGCTCTCTTCTCTCTATTTTTTCTTCTACTTTTTGCTGAATTTTTCGGAAGGCGAAGCTACTCCTTGAATACTAATACAAGTTATTCTCGCAGGCAGGTGTATTTATTGTAGAAATATAGTATTTTGCTTATGTGGCTCATAATATGCTGAATCCGGATGCAGGATACTATATACCAAGAAACTAGGCGAAACGTGAATGAGTACGCTAGAGCGAGCTTTGGCTTATATTATGTATTCATTCAGTTTGAGGCAAAGAAAATAAAAAGATGATTGAATTTACACGTGTTTTCATGCTAATTTCAAATATTATCAAGATTAAAAGCCATCATCAGCCGCAAAATTATTTTTCATCTCGTATTAATATTAAATAAACAGTTCATTAAAAAATTTGGAGACATTACTAATAACCATTTCAGTTATTAAATTGCCCTAAATCGTAATGTTTGTGTATTGATTATTACCCGGAAATGCATGTGACTAATTTTTTTATTCGAAGTATGTGCCTATGCATATTCATATGACGTCGTCCTCGGACTTTCAGATACTTTGCTCGCTCAAAAAATTATTTAGAAGTAAAGAAAAAATGAAAATCTATTACACGAAGGAATATTTATTTTAAGCGTTAGGCACGTCGGACATAGCGAGTTATAAATATAGGCGCTACATTGAACAAATACCCCAGCGCCGTGTCTGTAAGTCCGCGGACGCCGTCATATATGCGTGGGCCCGTAAACAAATGGCGCAGTTAAGTACGTGCATTTTTTATTGCTACGTCAAAGCTGCGTAATATTATTATTGGTATTCTCTGCAGTACTTTGACTCTCCCCCGAAAAATGCGGTCTCGCGAGTTGCATGCTAATATACCTTCGAAATCGAGGGAGTTTCTCTTTCTCTCGCTTTTTATTCGTGCGTTGTCTGTCTGGTCGGTTGTCTTTCTCCAATGCCACATAGCAGCTCGACGCTGACTTTCCTCTTTTTTGGACACATAAAGCACATACACTCTCTTATCTCTCTCTCTCTTCCCTTTCTTCTTTACACTTTTCAATACCTATATTCCTTGCATCCGGTTGTCTACTATACATTAGATCATATTTTGCTTTGACAACGTAAGTAGAACTTTAAAGTGGTCGATTTTCAGATCATCTTCTGCATTACCTAACTTGTTTTGTTTATTGGGTTTACATTTCATTCCGTAAAATTATGATGAAAATTAAAATAGAAACAAATGATTTCAATACAAATATTATATCAATAATTTTATAGACCTGAAAGAAAGTTTATAGAGTGAACATTTAAAATAAATTCATATCTAAAAAATAAAAAAATGTCATCTCTGTGATCAGCTGTTGGCCTATATATTTTGAACCCTAGTTCTAAAATACATTACCCCGAATACGACACCGAGATCCAAAACCAGACACGCATTTAATCCCGCAGGACCGCTTTACAAGAAAATACTTAATCACGTAGCAAATATAGTAAACCAGAGTATAACGTGCATTGCTATTTAATAATAAAGTTACTTTTTTCGGTACACTATCTATGAATAACTACATTATGGAATTTGGCATGAGTTGGAACGAATTTTTAAAATTAAAGATCAGTCTTTGCGTGGTAACTACTTTCTTTAAAATACAAATTCTACTAAAAATGTTTAATTCATAGCACTAACCATTGAACACTCAGTAAAAAAAAAAACCGAACATTCGGTAAAAAAAATTAAAAAATGTGTATACGAATTTTATTTCTTCACTTTATCAAGGGATATAGATATTTTCCATGTTGAATCAAGAATAAAAATTTATTCAACAATTCTAAAGAGAATGTTATATTAATGTTGAAAACTTAACATTTTTAAAATTAGATTTTCGATGCGAATAGTATAAGCTCGAAGAAGCTTTTAATTGATTACTAAGAAATTAGTACTAACAAAAAGATAGCTGTCAGTCTTAATTAAGCTAACATACGGTAGCTTATTGAAGATAAAGAGTAAAAATTCGAGATTGCACTGTATGCAAAAGAAGCCAGTGCAAGAGGCAGCGAAAGGCACAAAAGAGATAAGAGCCGCAGGAGCGCGCGTGGCGTACACGAATAAACCAATTGGCAGTAACCCGATCCCGTATGGTAATTTTGGAATGCCGAAAGCGTACACAGTCGAAGCTACGGCGCAATGTTTAGTCACCCAAGTCCCGTGTACGAGTGGCCGTATTGTCATTTTAATAGGCATTATTCGATTTTAAAGTTGAACGAATACCGCCGGAGGGGCTTTGATTATTCCCCCCCTTGTGCTTGCGCCTTCACGTTCTTGTTCCTCCTTTGCCTATATAGTTCGGTTCATCGCGACGTCGACGGTGGCGGCAGCGACACGCGTTTCGCTGATGGGGCTGTTCGACACCCTGTTATTTCGCTTTCTGCTAGTACAATTCGGGCCTTTTATTTCCAAACTGTAGCTACGCTGGTAAAAAAGTTTTTTCGATGCTGTCATTTATTTTGACTTTGGTTCAACTTGAAAACTTCAAACTTTTTGCATTTTACCAAAAAACTGTATAGGGTCTTTATGAAAACGAATCAGGGGGGATTAAACAGTAAATGACTGAGCATTAGAAACACCATAAATATAATTCACGCTAATGTCAACATTCATTGATGTGCATAATTTTTTTGTTAAAATAATTTTCATGCCGATAAAACGAAAGTATTTATTAGTTTAAAAGCTTAGGATGAAATTCAATCGTTAATCAGTCAGAATTTACCTACAGTGTATTGTAATTAGACTTTGTGACTTATTTTCTTCCGTGTTACCTTACACAGTTTATGCCGTGGCTTTAGATTTAAACAGACACAGTTAAAGAAAAATGAGCAAACAATGAGAGTAAAATCAGTAAAAGAAGTGTCAACGTTTTTTGTTCTAGTAAAAACAACACTCGAAAATGAAGAAAATAACGTAATATGGGTTAGGGTGAAAGTTGTCGGCTGAGAATAACATTTATGTAGCCCCTCTCTGTGTCTCTGTATACTTCAATGAAACGAATATCGACAAGTATAATGAGGAGACGCGTAGCTCGTCTATGGTGCTTGATTGGCCGCAAAGGGGGTGAAATAGGCCAAAAAGGGAAGGATCCAAGGGTGAAAGCCAAAGGGATTGAACGAGTCAACGACAGAGCCAGAAAGAGATAGAGGCTGTCAATGTGCAGCGCTCGTACCCGTAGCCGTATATATGTATACATTGGCAAGAAAAAGAGAGAGAGAAAGTCAGTAAACTCGCCTCTAGTAAATAGAGTCTAATCAACTGCGAGACTCGTCCGATCGACCAGATTCCAGCTACCCGCCGAAATCTACCCGCTATTTTTTCTTTTCTTTTTCCTCGACCCTTCCGTCAGCGTCCATGAAAATACTCAGACTTTACTCCTGCATGTGTGCTACACACTGTACGAACCTGGATTAACCCACAAAATACGAGGAAACTTTTTTCCCTATTCATGGGCCTCCGCATTTTCCACTTATTTTTCCAAACGCTTACTTCATCGAATTATTTGCTTACATAGGGCTTGGATCAAAAAGGATATCGCTTTTCAAACTCGAACATTTCTTCTGTTCGAAATTCATAACCAGTACCGGTTTCTGCGCTCGCGCGCAACCGACATTTACAAGCCTGGCATGCCTCGTGAATCATGTCAGCAATAAAATCTTCGAAGCAATTGACACGTAATATTCATAATAAGATGCTGCGCATAAAACGACATCATGAACGCAAATAAAAATATTTTACATGCATAATATGTGTCGTTGAATGTTTTCGTTATTGCAAATAATTGCCAACGATCAAACCGTCGCGCTCATTAAAATGTTAATTTTTGGAATATTATTAAACGTCTGCATTATAGATCTTGATAATGATCTAGAGAATATCGAACACAGGTGAAATTAATGGGCGTATCATTTTTGAAAAGACAGTATCTATTCAAAAAATATGTAACGCCGCAAAACAATATTGAATCTCGATTGCTTATTAAATAAAGCTAGTTAAAATTGAAAAGAATAAACAATAGTGCTCGCGTCAGAAAAAGATATTTATCCGGAGGTCGTTAATTTACTTTTGTATCGCTCTCTATTTCCTTATAAATAGAGAAGCCAAAGTCACCGAGGCAAGTTCCGGCGTAAATCCTAAAAATATATCTCGCTTTTGCGTATATATGTATTTATCCACGCGCGGATATTTATTCATTTTCATATTTACATTTGTATTATTTGTATTTGCATTTGTATTTATATTTGCATGATTTTATGTATGTGCACAGACTGGACGAATCAGGCGTAACAGCTGGATTCCAATTGACAGGTTGATTGTTTGTACAGATATGTACATTTTGCTATTCCATGAAATCATGTAGCCGACAGCGAACAGCAGTAGCAAAGTGCCTGCGTGCATTTCAATTGGCTAGATTAACCGCACTTCATGCGCACACTCCGCCTGAATAGCTAGCTCCGATCTTTAAACTGTTATTGCCGCATGTATAGAGTTTGAGTACTGGGAATTCGTTGCATTTTGCAAGACAATCGACTGCTTCATAATATAACAAATGATCGAAAGGACCCCATGATCATCGTGGATTGTCAAATAAACACGATATTTTCGGATGCTCGTGCTGCTTCTTTCGGGACACGTTGCGCGTCAATCTTGGGCGAAAAAACAATTATCGTTACGACACCTCGTAACAGCCAGGCAACATAACAGCAAAAGACATTCTTCTTGTTCGACACGAGAAGAAAAAAAATTACGGCCATATCTAACTTTCGGAACAGCCCGACTGCACAAATATATATATAGGGGGAGTGAAGGAATACAAGCTTCATATGTCCCCGTAGCTGCCTATAATCATTTACGGGAGTGACTTTTTTCGACTATTATAGCGAGCTTATACTGTTAGCGAGATGCCTTCAATATGACTCGGCTCGGTTCCAAGCTAAAAAACAGTATTAGTGTTTTCGAGGCTCGTACATCAATGTCTCGTTCACATTAATCTAATTTGAGCGTGTATACAGGCCGGTGTGCCTGAAAGCCATGATCGCGCGCGACACGCTTATTGCTTGTATGATCTCGATTTCATTACGATATTCGCGTGCGAAGCTCGAATAATTAATCAAAACGGCGCGTGGCTGATCCACCGAGAGCAAAAAGCGATGAATTTGGGTGAAAAAAATGCCAAGCGAAAACGAAATTAAAAGATAATCGTAGTGCGAAATTAAGAGGAAAATTACATAGCGAGAGTACATAAAATTATGTCGGCGAGTTTATCTTCAAGACGAATGAAAGAGCGTTGAAGTTGCCGCGGATGTGCGCCTTTCGCACGGCACGGGACGGGAGAACGAGGAAAAAAGATAGTTGCTTTACGGTGGGCGCTTTGCAGCAAGCATTTATTTCGCGCCGCGGCACGATAATTCATTCCCTTATTATTTATCTCGACTCTCGAGCTACTCCTCCGCAGTGGCAGTACCGTGGCACGCGAGAGCCAGCAGCAACAGTAGCAGCAGCAGCAGCACGAGTCGCTCGCGCGCAGTCAAGAAGTAAGGCGAAAAAAAATTTGGTCACGAGCCAAGGGGGGTGTCTTTTCTGCACCCTCGAGCACGAGAATGCTATGTTAACGAAGAATCGAGCCCGTCCCAGGGGTGAGAACACAAGCACGAGCGGCCAAAAGAAGAAGAAGAAGAAAAGGAAAATGAAAAAAGTATATAGGCAGGAGCTGTCGGCAGGAGGCAAACGGCAATGATAATGACATGGGAAAATTCGCGCAGTACTTGATTATTGTGATTGTTCATTTATAGTGAATCTTTACAATACAAAGAGCTCCTACCTTGTAACGATGCCGAACCGCCTTTTTAACCTAAAATATTCACCTCTTTGAACTCGGAATATAAAACAAAAACACTACCGTTCACAGTTCACTAGTGCACAATGCACATACACACACGCGCAAACACTACTTTACACCGAGACTAAAAAAGGACTTTTTAAATTTTAACGGCTTGGCCATAGTTATTGCGACTATCGAACTTGAAATCATCAAGTAAATCGAATTCGAAAACTCGCGTACTAAAACTTTAACGGTTGCTATTACTACTAATACAAACACACACACACACACAAATACCAATAGTCTCAATAGACTGCCAATTTACAGTTTTTTTAGAAAATAATGGGTATGCGAATGTAACAAAAATGGCGCCGGCTCCGTTTCGTAGCTGCAGTCGCACGGACGGTTACACGCATAGACGGTTACGTTACAGTTGCTATAATATACGTATAGCAAATTAAACTGACCGAATAAGCAAAACAAATCGTTGACCCACTAGGACTGCGTAGCGACTCGACAGAGAAGTGCGCGCCAAAACAACGATAGACGAACACAGCGAAGCGTCGGCCGACCGCGCGACATCGTAGAGCTGCAACGGCCGTCTTCGAACGTTGCTCGCGCGACTCGATATTCGAACGCGACGTTTTATCGAGAATTCGAGTTTTGCCTTTTCTCTTTATCGATACGACTGGATATAATATATTATATTAAAAATTCGTTTATACTTTTTGTATGTGTGAACAGTAAAATAGTGTTTTTGTAAAGCAGTGTTTTATTCGAACGACCAGTGCACACGATCGTTTCGTAACGTCCCCTCGTATACTACGAAGTACTCGTACATACGTGTGAGTATATTCAAAATTTGATACTAACTACTGATAACTGAACGTTGAATCCAAAATAATCGACTTCAACCAATAGCTGTGTGAAGTTCTACCTGCAGCCGGACAAAGGATGGCCAAGTTGTACGGCAGCATCAAAACACACGCATACGTGTAAGTATCAGTGTATCTGTGTGAGTTGGTCAGTAGCCATTGCTATTCAATAATAAAGAAGTGAAAGAATAACGGTCAGAGAGGAGAAGATGAGTGCTTGTAGGACGCAATTTGAAAAATATTACCAATATGCAAAAGTAACGAATTTACTATAGTGCATCAACAGTCTCGTTCGGTGCCGAGTTCGTTGTCCAAGCTGTAGCACTGTACGTTACGCGACGTGAATACGGTCACGAAGCATCGAATACATGTTAATCGCACGCGAAAGCCCATTTGTGTCTCTGCTGCGCAACGCATTGCCAAAGAAACAATTCGAACGAGTCGATGTCTTTTTCTTTTCGCTCGTTAACCGTTAACGCTTTTTTTTCAAATTCGAGACTTTGTGCACTGTACCTCATATTATGCCGAAATTTCGAGCTCGACGTGGTGTACGAAGCATTTATAGCGTCGCAAGTCGGTCGCACTGAAATCTCGAAAGCGACGCGTATGAATTCCAGAGCAACGGTGCGCCAACGTAACAACTCGCACGAACATAACAATGTAACGCAGCGACGTTTGAATCTTAATCCTTTCCGCCAGCGACTCTCGTGCATCAGCACATATTACGGTGAGACAGAGGGGGTAAAGGTATATCTTGGCAGCGAGCAGTGCCGAGCTTTAGAAAGTGGAGGGAACTGCGACTGCGAGTTACCCCCAGTAAAGTCGCTCCTCGCAGCAGAGCGATAAGAGCTATCTCTGTAGCCTAATTGAAAGTTAATTGGTCCGGCAGTTAGTTGTGCGTCTATCTCCTAATATACTTATATATGCCTTTGCTTTGGGCCGCGCCACTAAATACCAAGGTTCTATATATGACTCGAGGGTAGTTACACGCAGCTATATGGCGCGCCAGCTCCGTATACACGACTTGCCCTTCATAACTTTCGAGCCCACGATATAATATATTCCAGCGACTATCCTAATCTTACATCGAACATTTATTCGTAATTTACAATTGTACGGACATTTTTTGTAATTACCCTTTTATTACTCTTGTACAGTTTTCTTATTCGAATGTAACGTACATTTTTTTAAATTAAAATTTCACAAACAGGAATTGAATGAGAAATTATTCGAAAGGGCTCGTAATGTAACGGTTTGCCTTGTTAAATTTGAAATTTCGAAAAGTTCTCATCGTGAATTAATTACAAAATATTAACAAACAAGTTTGAAAATAAGCTCGAAAAAGCCATCGGTGCAGACTTTATCGAATTATAATAGATAATATGTGGCTCGGGTCTCAGGGTGTGAGTTAGACTATATGTACCTGCGCTTGCCCGACTGCGTCTCGCTCTCGGAGCTGTAGTATACTCGCGCTAGCTCGAGCTACTCCCACGTGCTGGTAATAAACTGCTGCTCTTGGCTCGCTTAATTCCTGAGGTCCCTGCGGTATAGCGCCCGAGTGCGGCGTGCGTTAAAGGGACACATTTCGACCTTTAGTACACATCAAGACTTACGAGCAGCAAGTCCGCGAGCGAAATAGCGCGATATAGCTAATAGCCTTGCAAAGACAATCTCTCGTTCTCTCTCGCTCGTTTTAACGAGCTCCTGATTCCGATTCGTTTCCAGCGATATTGAGACTTCCGAAACTTTCGGAAATAAGCTCCGGCGTCGATTCTCTCGGCGCGAGCGAGCGATGCCGTTTCCGTTGCAGCGCATAACGAATGACCGAGCTCGCGCGCGCGTACGCAAAAGCCGCTCCTCTCTGCGCTCCCGAGCACCAGCCCGACTCATTTAGATTTCGAACAAAGATAGGTCCCGCGTGCGAAGCGGGAAGGCGAATTCTCAGCGCGATATTTTTGCGCCGAAGGTGTTGTATTACGAGTTCGCGCGAAAGACCGAGAGAGCACAGAGAGAGATAGAGAAAAAAGGAAGAGAGAAAAAAAAGGAGTGAAAGATCGTGGACTCTGTGCAAGTGTGAACGCGTCTCGCAACATCTTTAAATTCATTACCAATTCAATACAACGGAATGATGTAAAAGTCTTAACGGCTTGACACCGAGCGCCTTAATACTGGCTTTTTGTGTTTATATGAGTTGATGAATAAGCGACGTTCTATCATACTTAGCGTGTCACGACAGGGAAAGAAGAAAAACGAGTCTCTTTCAGCGCGGTAGCTCGAAGACTTGAGCAGCTCGACGAAATGACGTATTCATACCTGGAAAGCCAGGAGAGATGCAGGTACTTTGTCGTAACTCGCTCGCTTGCCATACAGTAAATATATAGACGTGTACGCCAGCCACAATGTGTGTAAGTCGCAGCGCATCATCGCGACGATGCAGTTATCGCGAGCTATACACGAAATAAAAAATCAAAATACCGAGAAAAAAAGAGAGAAAGAGGAAGAGAAAAAGTCAAAGAACGACGTCTAAGTATATACCATCGTTCGCAAATTCACAGCAATACTTCACGCCAGAGTTTATTATACATTATGATCACGTGCAACGACACAATAAGGACTTTGGCATATCTGAGGATGCATGCTAAGTACTGCTACATGCAAAGTGTTCCTTATGCCTGCGTCTTCTGCTCGTACGCTTGTATACAGGTATACGATGAAAAGAGGTTAATTCACCTGAAGAAAAAAATAACAAAAATTCAATGTCCTCTTTACCGTTTGAAATTTACCGACCCAACTCATTAAGTACCTCAACATCATCTGCTTAATATTTAAAACAAAAATTAAATGTACCAAATTTGCTTTTTTTTTATCCATTCACTCAAGAATAACTATTATTAACTGTGAAACTAAAATGAGCGGAAAATTTTGAATTAAACTTTCTTCTGATACATGTTTTTTGGGTATTTTTATTATATAATTAACATTAATTTAACGGACTAAATATTTTTTGTTGCTTACTCTTGAAAAAATATCATAACATTATAAGGAACATAGTGTGTTACGAATTTCAGCGAGTCTAGTACAAATTGAAATGTTAACACGAAAAAATACACGCTAAAGTAGAATCTTGTAGTCGAGCATAATTTTGACTATGTAGATAAGTTTGCGACACGTCTGAACGATCTGCAATGAGATTAGCTTCTCTCGTGTGTAGCAAAGCGACGCACCAGTCTATCTTTCTTTTTATTTCTTCTGTCACTTTTTTTATTTTGTTGCTTAAACTTGTAAATCACAAATCTTAAAATCTTTGATTAATATCGTCTCTTTAATATTAAAATAATAATTACAAATGTATTTTTTCAAGATAAAGATTAAATTTTTTTTATCTTAGCTTGAAATTTGTTAAATATTGTAAATAAATAACTATTTATAAAATTTAAAAAAAAATTTGAACTAAATCTCGAAATTCCTGTTTGACCTAGTTTAACATCACATCAATAAACCAACGAGAGATTAACTTTGTCACAAAGCTCGAAGGTCGATTTATAGGTCCTTTCGACCCGCTGTTGAGTTGATGAGCTTGTGTTCGTATGCAAGCATTCACGTATACGTGTTGATACACATATGAAGCCAGAAGACTAAAAAACATATGTGACTTTAAAAGATTTATTGATTTTGTTAGGAAAAAATTTTTTGGCCTTATTATTACAAATTGAGATTAGAAAAACTGTCTAAAAAGTTGTTTTAACCCTCTCTATGTTAATAATGTTCACACAAAAATGGCTCAAGCAAATGCGAATAATTAAAAATTCCACTGCCGCTTCGTACAGATAGGATTTATATGGAGGCGAAAAATGTAAATGTTGCAAATCATTAATCATTTTTACAAGTTAAGAAGTTTGAGAGTGTTCGTTTAGGCAAAAAGAATTTATGTATCTGCTACTGGACTGCGACTAATTGAAGCATCAATAATTTCTCGCAAACTTGTAATTAGTCAAGCGTGAGAAAAGAAGAGCCTGAAGAAGAGACATGTACAATTCACGCTACGTGCGCGTATGTGCGCGGCGGAGAGACGAGTGAAAATAGCAACCAAGTGTTTTCATCGGCGATAGCATGAATAATGCATGAATCGAGCGGCTGTATGTACCTCGGCACGTACTTATAGATTAGCAAACAAGCTTCGCACGCGTGTGATTCCGAATTATCAATAAGAAAGCAGTCGCATGTACGAAACGTGTCGCGCACAGAGCCTTACTCAATATACACAGTGGTATACATTCAATCTCGCTGTGGTCTCTTTTATAATTCGAGGATTCCCTTCTTTAGTGTCGAAAACAGTAGCCGAGCAGTCACGATGCTACCGCCAGTTGTCTCAATTATCTTTTGGAGCTTTATTCCGGACACATTTTTCGATCTTTTTCATCTAAATTGAAATATTGCTTCTTGAGAAAAACAAGTCCTCGAAGAAATTTTGACTAAAAAAAAAAAACGTCCGCATGAGTCGAAAAAAAACTGCGACCACCGTATTGAATTAAATTTCATGGTAGTAATAAATAATCAAAATCGAGAGGAAACAGTAGGATACTAGAAGGGGAAAGACGATGAGATGCGTTGACCAAGTTAGTGTCACGATGTATAAATTACAAAAGTAATACATTTGCAGAATCTCGACGAGCAGTGTCGTTATCAGCTACATGATCAAACAACGGCTCTACGCGGCAGAGGCCACACTTTAATCTCGAGGCATCGGTTCAGGAATCACGAAACCTTACTCAATAGCAGCGACCGCATGCGGTCAAGCGAGGCACGAGAATCTTGCATATTATCGAGTCGGAGCGTCTCAAGCTCGGCTCGTTAAGCTTTGCCTTCCGAAAAGTCAATAACCCGAATGGAGCTCTTGTAATATCAGATGCAACAACGGCGCACGCAGGTATATATCGGGGCGAAAAGCGGAAAGACGCGACGGCTGGATATATCGTAGCAGCAGCAGCATAGCTTGCGCGGTGCAGGGGGAGGAGCCTCCCCTCCTGCGGCTCGGCTACGTGACTGATGGGCGGACTCGGTGCCGGGCGCCAGGGTCACGTGAGCCGCATCGCCAAGTGGCCATTGGTAGGGGAGCCGTCGCGGGCGGCGCGTCGTCGCCTCTCGCTCTATACACCTACTACCTACACCTAGCTATCTGTATGCCGAGCTCGGCTGCGGCTATGCCCGTCCGTCGCGCAGGTACGAGCTTACAGTCTGGTCTGGCACGCGCACCCCCGCACTCGCAGCTACGTTCGACGCGTGCCCGAGCTAAGCTCGAGATCGAGCTTTTTTTCCCTCGTCTCGGCCTGCGATCCCCGAGTCACGTCTCGCACGTTCGCGACGCGGCAGTGATCTCCTTGTCTCTCCTCGTCACGTGAGCGGCTCGAGTATCTCGAAGATGCTTAGCCGAGTCCCGGTGTGCGAGCCAACGTGAACCGTGCCCTTCTTCGTGCTTTTGCTACCGCTGCTTCTGCTGCTCGTATCGATATTTCTGGTTCTTCGTCTCGCGTGTTGGTTTTCTGCAATCATATGACCAGCTGCTGCTGCTGACGTTTTTACCAGTTTTCTTGTTTTTGCTTCATCGTAATAAAACTGACTCGTGATATAAATATTTATAAGTAGTTATGGTGACCATGTGCTAGTAAAGTAAACAGTGTGAACTCAAAGATTGTGCCATCCTCGACGAAATTGAGCTGGGCATGTTGCCGTATCAGATGACCATGGATTACGGAGGATTCCAGAGGCAGAGCCCGGTGGGTGTTGGGGTCGGCTCGGCTCATCATCAAGGCTCTGCTGGGGCACTCAACATCAATCCCGCCTTCACGCACTCCTGGTTCGTGCCGGCTGATCTTTGCGTGCCGTACAAACAGAGCCAGGCTCCTCTTCTTGAACCAGGGCATGTGACACTTTTTTACATCAATATTTATCAGCTCTTACTTTTTGCAGAATTCACTAATGTGCCTCTGATATTTCTTTTCTTCGTGTGAAATAACGTATAATATAAGTGAATATTCCAACGCTTAATTCGAAATTCCCGCCCTTGTCAAAGTATTCGATCTTGGTTCGCATAATGAAACATTCGAGTGATTAAAATTCTAAAACAAGATCTTTATTTTTGTCAATTAACATAAAAACAATTAAAACATTATAATCTTGGTGATTCCCATATTTTGGACAAAGTAGCCAACACTATATTTAAAAATGCTCAACGATGAGAAAAAGTGTGCAAGATGCTTATCTCAAGATTTTGAATGGGACATCAAGATAGCTTGATTTAATAACTAAAAGAACTTTTAACTGCACTATCTTACCCGAGAAATCAAAAACTTACATTCATAAACGGATGTAACATTGAGAATCTAATTTTATCAGATTATTTGGAAAATTTTTAATTATTGATACAAGTACAAAAATTATTTAATTTTTCAATAATTCGTGCAAATAAAAGTTTATTTTTAAAAATTTCAAATTCAAAATTTGTGGTAATTCAAAAAACACGTTAATAACCATAAATTTGATAAAGTACAATATGGTTTAGGGCAATTATCGAGTTGGCGTTCTTTTCAAATCCTACATTTGGATTAAAGCAGTTGATATACAACAGAGGCGTCGTAAATTCGCCAGTGAAACGAAAATCCACGGTGTAAACGGTCCGTCGTTATCGAGAAAAAAAGAGGGAAAAAAAAAACTAGAACGAAAAAGGAACGTAAAAGCCGCGCGCGTGTCTCCTGGGAGAGCAGTGCGAGTTGTGGCAATGCGACGCGAAAGAGAAAAAGAGAGCAGCCGCTGCACGTGAATAACGCAGGGTGGACAATTCTGATGGGTCTGTTGGAATAGCGTGAATCTGCCCCGTGCGGTATATACGAGGCGCGGGGGCGCGAATAGGTGTGACCGGTGCCTCGAGTGCGATGAGTCGAGCGCGTCACGCCGCGGCCGTAAAGAGAGCCGAGACTCGAGCTGTCGACGAGCTGCTGCTGACGAGGCAACCCAGGGAGCCGTCAACAACTCTTTTCATCTTATTCTCTCTCTCTCTTTCTCTCCTTCACTCGTTACTGCGAGAATGGCCGATCGCCGAGCGTTGGACACTCGATTACGATTCGCACGCGCTTTCCATGATCGAATGTACTTTCTATCTTGGGCTGCATGTGCGCGCCAACTCGACGTTCTCTCATCAATCCAATGCTTAGCTCGTTCGAGACGCGTCGCGCCGACGTGCTCCTCTGCCGACGATGTGTCTTACATTATCGCAGCTTGTAACATTGTAATAATCGCGTGTTATCGCAATTATTGCAATCTTATCCATTGAACGCTGACTTTTTTTCATAAGGTCCCTGCAAACTTATCTCGGAGATGACTCAAGAGAAGGTGAAATCGAGTTATTACGTTTTTCCTGTCGTTATTGAAGCGTGCTGAAATAGAAAAAAACTACAGCCTATGCCTTAAAGCAATCATCATCGCATTCTAAAATTATCATCCAGTGATTGCGGTAATGATTCAACAATCACATACAATACGTGATTCACAATCCGAGACTAGGCATCGGCCGAGGTGCCGATCAGTGACCGAATGAAATAAAGTTAAACTTGAGCGTGGACAGTGGATCACGTTCGCGGAAGTTGAGCTGGACGGATAAGGCTAAGGTTTACATTGTACTTTGTATACACGGACAGGCGAGTTTAGCGGTGAATGTGAGAAACCTATCGACAAACTTTTAACCCATCATCGCTACGACCTAAACCACCAATACCTATGCACGTTTGCTTTTCTTTTTTTTCGAAATTTCTTGAGACAATAGTTTTTATGGCATAAGAAAAAAATATCGATCTAAAAAATTAAACGCTAAGACTTATAATATTTATTCTCAGTTATTCATTATCAAAATAATTCTCTTTTTTGCATTTTTATTCTGATCAATGTCATTTTGAACCGAAAATTAAGCGAACAAATAAAATTTCATATCTCTTTTAAAGAAGCTAAGATATCTATATTTGGTATACGCACTTCAACGTTACACAAGTTTATACAATTTTAAGAAATAACACACCTGATAATTTTAACAATTACTGAACTCCATGTGACAATTGAAATGTTCTAACTGTCAAATACATATTTTAATATTTAATATATTTTTCATACAATTCTTATTTTCTTTAATCAACTTTTAAGTTGAATAAACACAATTAACAATAAAAAATTGGACATTCAAGAATATTTTTTTATCTTAAGATTTAATTTCAAATCACGTCTGATTAGATGCTATGTAAAATCAAATTAACTTTTTTCATTATTTTATGTAACCTGTGATGAATTCAAGACTTTTTTCAGACTTCGTCGACTTAATAAAAGTAAAGTTGATGGCAAGTTTTAAGTTTATGCTAGTTTTTTTCTATATTTACGAACTCTATATCGTTTGGCACGTAATACTGAAGTTCAGTATTGGTAAGTGCTACAGTTCCATCATCAATAATTCAGGACCATGACGAGGTTATCGCTCGACGCCCTTAGATCTCTTACGTACTTCTTTTCTTTCAGTTTCTCTCTCTCTCGTTTTCTTTCGTCAATTTCTCTCGTTTGGCAGTCGAATTCGCCCAGTCACTCATCCATACACGTATGAAGCCCTTACGGACGGACAAACGTGGTTATGCTTAATCGCGCAGCTTCTTTTTCGCGCCTTCTTTCCATAAATACACTAGGGAACTTGGTGTGAGCCAGCAGATGACCATGAAATTTTTATTCGTTGGTATGTGTATAAGAGATCAAAGAAACTTTTTTCTAAAAAAGCCAAGTTCAGTAACTTTAAAAAGCTTGGAAATAGCTTCAAGTTGAAGAAAATGTTGATCTAAATGCTATTTTTCATCATCAAACCGCATTTATAAATTTATTACGGATATTTACAAATTTGTATTGATCTCATATTCTCTTGGTTTAACTTTGCAAGCTTATGTTGAAACTTGAACAAAAATTTGAAATTTTCAATCAAGTGTTTAAGAAAATAGACATTTTTCTGCGAAGAAAAATATTGAATGTTGATTTGGCTTGTTTTGAGAGAACTAGAATAAAACATCTTTTGTATTATACATTATTTCTCGGGAATTTTATTTGAAAAAGCAATAAAAATAAGGTAATAAATGAGTCTTGTAGCGTAGCATTCGCAAAAGTGTTTTTTCTTCTCTGAGAGAGAGTTCGACGCAGCTCAAATTTTATTGGCTTGATAGGCCGGACAAAAAGGCGCAAGTGTAAGGGTAGGAGGGTCGAAGGAAATTATGTCGAAACCGGAGCCGTAACATTAGGAAGGTTGTATTGAAGGTGCGGACTACGACTCTCCAGGGATCGGCCGGTTTTGCAGCGCAAAGGCCTCGACGCGTAAGGGGAGCGATGATTATCCCTCGCACACGTTGTCTGTATACGCGAACACTTTTCTCTTGGGCTGACCAAGTGCAGGGTCGTAGTGCCCTCAGGTGCCGCGCGCGTGTCTTTGTAATTGAATCAGAATGTTACGCTTGTATATGCCGAAGTTGCTCGCGCTCGGTGCGAGGAGTGAATAGCCGGAGCTTGCCTCACTCGACGCGATCCACAGCAGTCGTGCGGCTAGAGGGAGTTTCGGCCACTGAAAAGGGTGCAACATCTCGACTTTAAAAAGGGGGCCCCAAGCCCTGATTTTCGGGGATTCATGGTCAGCCTGAGAAACTCTGATTGTCAGCGATTAAAAGGCTGTTTTTCTTTTGTTACTCTTTGCATCCAAGCAACCTGACTTTAAGAGTCGGTCAACGCATTGGCCACCGCTGCCAACTTTTACCGTTTACTTCTACATTCTTTCAGATCATAGGGGGTTCTGACAATCTTTAGATCTATAGTATAGATACTATTCGCTGCAGACGAATGAAAGCTTTGTGTCAAGTTTCACGCTCAGTATTTTTGCCAAAATGTCGAGAGTTTTATTGGATCGTCAAGCTTTGTTATTTTAGTTGCAATTACAACACTTGCCAAATCACTCGACTCATAAAATAAACTGATAAAAAAGAATGTTGACATCTTTTGGAAAATATTCCAAAATTATTATTAAATGTAAACATTTGGAGGGAAGCAAGACTACATGTAACATTTTTTAGTCAGTCACTCAACCGTTTGCCAACTCATCTCAACATTTTTATGTAAAAAAAACTCAGGGTCCGGCATATTTGAAAAAAAAGTTTAAAACCAGTGGTACGATCAATCTAAGAGGAATGTAAAATTAAAAGTATGATTAATTAATTACTAAATTAAACAATAAGTTGAAGTGACGTGCTATAAAAAATAATAATGAATTGAAAGGGATTGTCGATAAAATAATAAAAATTCCAAATTGAAGTCAGCTCAGCCCTTTGACATATCTGTACAGATATGGATGTAGATGCAAGGTAGAAGGCAAGGAAAAGTAGCTTCTATTGTCCCTCGGGGGGTGCGAGCAAATGCGTACTTATGCGCACGGAGACACTTGTCGCACGAGCTTCCTATTTCACGCTGACTTCGTGACCCTTACATTAGGTTGTATTTTTTCATGCACAGAGACATTCGGCAAACTTTATAAGTTTGAATGTACATTTTCTCTAAATTTATCAAAGTTGACTTAGAATTTTATCGACGACAATGATCGTTTTTCGTCGGGACTCGCTTTTTTTTTTTTTTTTTTTTTAGAGCTTTATTTAAACCTATNGTAGACCGTAATCAATGATAGATCGGATGTAACTTTTGTATAGTATTATGAGTGTTATTGGGCTGGAGCCCCACCAGGTCTTGCAGAGGAATCTTAGTATGTTCATAGCTCTGTGGCATTTTTTTTGGACGTGATTAAGATGAATATCAAAGTTTAGTTTATAGTCAAAGTGTAAGCCAAGAAATTTGAGGCTTTCGCTGGATTTTATGGTGCAGTTTTCTATTTGGATTTCAGAAGAGCCTGGTGGAATGTTTTTTAAGTTGAAATGAACAAAGACAGTTTTTGATTCTGCAAGGTCGAGACCTATGTCAAGTAAATTATTTTTTAGCTTAATTATGGCTTTCTGTAGTATGCTCTTTCCTCTAGATGTATCAGCACATTTGGTGTATACACAAAGATCGTCAGCAAACTGGGAAATGGAAATACTTTTTTGGAGGCAAAGAGAAATATCGGAAACGTAGATTATATATAGCAATGGGCTTAATACTCCTCCTTGAGGCACGCCCTTGTATACTAGTCTGAATGTATTTTCAGGTAAAGAGGTTGTGAATATTTTGCGTTTATGTGTCAAGAAGTGAATAAACTTAATTGTTGCGGATGAGCAACCTATTTTTGATAATTTTTGTAAGAGAATATCAATGTTTATATTGTCAAAAGCTCCCATCACGTCGAGCGATGCTGCGAGAACGTCTTTTTTTTCTAAGAAAGCTTCTTGGATTTTTAAAGCTAGATTTAGCATATTATCGGTCGTGGATTTTCCTTTTCGAAATCCGTATTGATTTTCTGGGAGAATGTTTTTGTGCTCGACCCACCATTGTAGTCTGTTTTTTAATATTGTTTCAAACAATTTACATAGGCAAGACGTGAGTGCTATGGGTCTGACATTTTTGCCGTCTGACTTTGGAATGAAATGTAAAAAAGAGTGTTTCCAAGATGTAGGGAAGTCGCCTTCTGTGAACATCGAATTAAAAATGTCTGTGCAAATTAATTTGTATTTTGTAGGAAGATTAGTTAGAATTTCAAAGTCGATGCCATCCATCCCTGGGGATGAGCTTGTTTTTTTAAGATCGAGGGCTAAATTGAATTCGGCAAAACTGAAAGGGGTGTCAAAAAATGGATTTGGTTGGCTGTCGGGAATTGCATTGGGATCCGTTTCTGCCGAAGGAGGGCTGATTTTGTCCAGTGCAATCTCAGTATATTTTTCTTTTTCTTTATTGTTATTTGGATTTGAAGGTGCTGTTTTGATCCAGCGATTTTTGAAAATTTTGCATTTTTCCCATACGTATTTAGAATTTGAATGAAAATCTAGGCTCTCCGCAAATCTTATGAAACACTCTTTTTTCTTTTTTTTGAAATTTTTTTTAATTTGGGCACATGTTTTTTTGTAATTAATCAAATCATCGAGATCCAAGGTAGATTCCCACTTTTTGAAAGCGGCGCGGCGAAGGCGTTTTAGCTTGGCGCACTCATCATCCCACCATGGTACTGGGTTACTTTTTTTGAAATTGCTTGGTATTCTTTGAAAGCCTGGCGTACTATCTTTGACGGACTGTGTAATTATTTCCATAAATTCATGATACTGTTCACTAGGAGATTTTTGTGTATATTGGGGAGAAAAAAATGTTTGGAATTTGGATTCTAACTGTATTCGAAACTCATGCCAATCAGTTCTGCGAGATTTGATTTTAAATGTTTTTTTTGTATAAAAGAATTTTTCAGCATCGATGTGGATATAAATCGGGTAGTGGTCTGATCCCCAGGTCTCATCACACACCTCAACGTGAACTTTGTCTGATATATTTGAGCTGGATATTACAAGGTCAATATTTGATTTAGTGTTTCTATGTATATCTATATATGTGTGAGTATTGTCATTGTGTATGAAAAGTTCACGTGCTTCGATAGCGTTTAATAATCGCGTGCCGTTAAGATCATCGTATCTACAATTCCAAGCTATATTGTGAGCGTTTAGGTCGCCTAGAAAAAGCGTATGTCTATTTTTTTGGATATTATTTAGTGCAGTGTCCCAATCAGGTTGAGAAAGTAAAATGCCCGGGGTTCTGTAAATAGCAATTATGTCGAGAGGAGGGGTAACACTGTCAATGGAAATGCCTAGAAGTTCAACTGATCTATTTGGAGACTTTGTGCTTAGCAATTTTAATGACAAACAGTTTTTAAGTAGGAAGATTATACCACCTGCTTTGTTGTGCTTTCTGTCTTTTCTTATGACGAAGTAGCCGGGATAAGTTATTTTGTGGTTTTCGTTAAGCCATGATTCCACGCATATGAAGATGTCCGGCTTGTCGTCTCTTAGAAGTTGCTCAAGCTCACATTTTCGTTGCGTAAAGCTCCTTGCGTTCCAGTAGATAATCTTCAGTTTTGTGAGCTTCGTTTTGATAGTCGCCATTGAAATTAGTTGTTACTGCGCGTTGACTCATCAGAGTCATCGTCAGAAGACGAAATGGAGGAGTTATTCAAACGTTTGAGAATTCTGTTGATTCGAGATCGAAGATTTCTGTCGCTTATGTTTTCGTGAACGTCTTGAAGCATCAGTACGAGATTTTGCGGATTAGAAGAGTAATTTTGAGCTATTTCGCTTATATTAGATTTACCAAAGCAGTCATTTAGAAAGTTGGAGAGTTCTTCAATGTTTATGGGATATTTTTCTAAGTTTGAATTCAAATATTTTTCAGCTGGCTGTAATTGCTCTCTTAGATTTGGCTTTTCTTTTTTGGACTCGATTTTTTTGAATTTTTTAATATTTGTGATTTTTAGCTCGCCTTTATTTGTTTTTTTACCTGAATTTGCACTATGTTCAGAGGACACCGTGTCGAGTCTGGTTCGTTTTTCTCCTTTAGAAGGGAGGGCTATTTCAGTTTCCATTGGGTCGCTCGTAGAGATGTTTTCATCAGGTATTGCAGCGTGGTTAGCGTGTATTTCGTCTGTTTCAAGCAGATGTTCTGGAGTGTATTTGTTCACGTTATCTTGCAGGTTTGACTGTGAGCTTTGACTGCTGATCTGGCTTGGAATTTGAGAGAGAGGACCTAGTGTGTGTGTAGCAGACGGACAATGTTTGGCAATGTGTCCTTCGGCTTTGCATGCGAAGCATCTTATTGATGTATTTATACTTGGGTATACATAGTATGAGATCTCGTCGTGTTCGATTTTGATGAATTCGGGTATTTTTGAAGCATCTTTTGGATCAATGTAGGTTTGCCTTCTTGAACTAAGGACATGACCATATCCTTCTTTATTGATGGCTGCTTTCAAGGTGACAATAGGAGTAATACACTTGATGTTCAGATTTTCTAGGGCGTTTTGTAGTATGTAGTGAGGAATTGGAGGAGCGACATTTGAAATAATGACTTTTTGGAGTTTTGCTACTAGCGGCCGAACGGGAACTTTAATATTGTTTATCACGATGTGCTCGAATTTGTCTGTGACTTCGTCCACCAATTGTTTACTGGATAGGTATAGGCAAACTCTGTTATTCGAAATTCGAGAGGAGTACAGAACATTTTTTGGATCAACGATATCTCCTATTGCACAGGTATACTCAGTAAGCGAAATTCCGTCGGCACATTCAACGATAATTCCTTGGTTTCTTTTAGGGTACGAATCACTTTTTGCGACTTGAGAATATTTCACATTACTTTGGTTCGACACTGATGGTTGGTCACTTTCACTAACTGACACTGGAACTGTTGAACTAGTACTGATTTGAACATTTTCGTTAATTGTGTTTGGTGAAAATGGACTTTTGGTAAGAAAAGCCATTTTCTTTATTGCTTTTGCCCGTAGCAAAGCAAAGAAGACTTGTTTTTAGGTTAAATATTTATGTAGGAACTCGTATAACTCGGGCTTATAAGCCCGAGCTGAGAGTACGCGCCTTATCGGCTATTATTCGCGGAGCGTTTATAAACACGTGTTATCACTGAGACGGCTCACGAGCGACGGGACTCGCTTGCTTCTTAGCGGTATAATTTTACTCTCAGTTCATTGTATTACGCTTATCTCGGGGATCGCGCATAAGAAACGTTGTTTTGAAGCCGTTTCATCTCCGTACACTCTCCCACCAGACTCGCATCAGCATGTTCAGCTTCTTTTTCGCGTTTTCTTGATCTCGCGCGGTACTCGCTTTGCAGGCTTTACACGGATTCCCAGGCGGTGGCGCCTCACTTCTTTACGACTTTTGTCCTGTTCGTGATCTTTTTCGTGGGTAAGCGACCGCGACTCTTGCTTGCAAGTCGTCGTCCTCTGCTTCTTTATTCAGCTCTCACGGGAGCTTAGTTCGTCTTCGGTAGTACTCGGCAGTCCAAGGACCAACATCGTTTTACAGCCGTTAAGCTTAATGAGACGGCTATAAAAAGCCATCTTGTTTTTAACCCTTTCGTTGCTGGATAGGGAGATCTCAAGTTTGCCGTGCCTCGCAATGCTCTGCGCCAGCGGATCTGCGAAACGACGCTTTTAATTGTACTACCTCATTTTTTTCGGCCCAATATATTCGCCCATTGTGAACGGACGAGGCGCCAGGGATCTCTTCTCTCTTTATTCGACGCGCTTCATGATCTTTTCTTTCACGGACCAACGCTCCTACAATCCTTTTACTCGAAATGTCTTTAAAAATTAACGTTTTGTCTTGTCTTATTTGTAAACTTGATTTTTCAAAGCCTTGGTGGGTTTTACCTCAACGTATTGGCTCATTAGCGAATCTACGAAGCGAAAACTGTGACCAATTTCTACTTACATTGTTTTATTAAAGAAAACATGTACTATTCACTTTGTCGAATTTGGATGGATAAACAAGCAGCTGCGATTTGCCTGTTTTCGTTTTGATGCCTTTCGCTATCGATCGCGGCAAACGTGGCTATTGGTTCGACGCACTCTGACACGACCGGAAACGTGACTTTGTAGGCGTGGCCATCAATGCGTCGCATGCATTTCGAATGAGCTTGTGCATAACTCGCTATGCAACTTGCATAGCATTGCGCATCATTTTAGATATGATTAGCAAACATCGAAATTGCTCGCTGACGTCGAGTCTATTGACACTCGTCAGGAGGGTGCGTATCTACAGCTCTGCTTGCGAATAATGAACAGTTGTGTGTATAAACATTAAAAGGTTTATTTTTGCTGCCTTGTGATATAATCAAAACTTGAATAATTTCATACATGTTTTTTTCCATTCATGGAGATCCGTAGAAAATATTTTGAAATATTTTCATTAAACCCTAAACTCATAAAATCATGTGCAGCCATACGAGAAAAAAAGAGTGGATCTTAATAGTTATTTATGTAACAAGTGCCCAAAAGGCGTTTTTGGGCACGAGTGTGCGGAAAAAGACACGAGTGCCGGCTATGCCGGCACGAGTGGGGGTTTTTTCCGCACACTGTGCGCAAAAAGCTGGGCACGTGTTGCATACAAAATTTTATGCAATAGTAGGCGAAAAATACGTTCATTTAAATGGGGCGTTTTACCGCACACCCGTGTCCAAAATGAGGCATTTTACCGCACACCAGTGTCGAAATGAGGCATTTTACCGCACACAAGTGTCCAAAAACGTTTTTTGCGCACTAAAAAAATGTGCGAAAAAAGACATTTTTCGTCGTGCTATTGCATAAAAATATTTTCTTATGTAAATTTAATTTTAAAACATTCAATGAATTACATTATATTTACAATATCATTATAAATTCATGTTAAATTTAAGAGGTAACCAAAAATAATGAACAAATTATTCATTTTTTACAGTATACTCGAATTAAGGAAAGAGAAGAGCAGGGATGCAGCGAGGTCACGTCGTGGAAAAGAAAACTTCGAGTTCTACGAGCTAGCAAAAATGCTGCCTTTGCCCGCAGCTATAACGTCACAACTGGACAAAGCTTCTATAATTAGGTTAACAATTTCTTACCTCAAATTACGCGACTTCTCGGGTCACGGCGATCCACCATGGAGTCGAGATACACCGCCACCCAACAAATCAGTTAAAGGTGAGCATACCTTTTTTTCATTAAATACTCTAATTTCACAATGAAAAATGACGTATTTTTTACTTATAATTTGATAAATGATAGTATAATGAAAACTAATTAAAAACAGCTGCTACTTTCCGACTAATGAAAGCATAGACCAATTATATCACTATCTACCAGAAAAATCATCAATCAATTTTCTTATTGTGTAATCAAAACAACGCAAGCCTGATGCAAAAATAGAAACTACTGTGTTAACTGAATTTTTATCCGTTTTTTATTTTAATCTCATTTTGACAGATACATAGAATTTAAAAAAAAAAACTGCCGTCAGTTTCAGTTTCGCTCATATTATACTTACCAAAAATCCGTGATACGAGAACCCTCTAGGTCGGCGAAATTTTTGTCAATTCGATGTGTAAGACTGCTTGCCTATGACGTCTATGAGTTTACGATAACTGAGAAGGAGCAATCTTAATTCCACGCGTCATTGCGTAATCGCTTACGTTTTGGCAAATGCAACGCGTGAGCCGCTTAAAAAAATTATTCAAGCAACGTGTTCGTGCGACGATTGAAAAAAAAAGAGCAAGAGATGTAAGGAAAACTGTTGCTGACGTGCTGTTTCGGCTTGCCACCCATCCCGCGTCGCGCGTCTGTTACTGATATGCCCAGGCAACCTCGCCTCGAACAAAAGCGGCTCGCGGCAGCCGTTTTGCTTCTTTGAGCAATTGCTCGATCGAGTCCGCCAAGTGCTATTGGAACGAGAGAAATAGATGGAACAAGGCCGAGGAGCGAACGAGGCGATACGCGAGCCGAGCCGTCCGTTGGTAAACGAAAGATCGCACGAGGATACATAATAATGGAAAATCGCCGAATGCGCCAGCGATCTCGGGCAGAGAATAGCTTTTCGGCTTCATTTTGGCCTGCTTCATTTGGCCGAAATAACTGGACGAGACTCGTGTGGGGTGGCTGTGGGTCGACGCGGCACGTAGCGCACGTCCCGGGGTTGCGCACGAAGCGAGCTCGATCATCCGTGCGAGGATTGTCCCTGGCCTGACGCAGCGCCGCTGCAGCGGAGCAGCCGTGAATTTTTCCATTGTACGAGGCGTCACGATCGAACGTTTATATGGCATAGCGTTTTTTCGAGCGGAGACTCGTTTGGATTTGGATTTTTCGCTCGGAAAAAGCACGACACAGGCTCGAGGAAGAGATTGACTCGCGGTGACGACGTTAGCACGAAACGCGCTCCAAACGCATACTTGCACGGGGGGCGCCTACACTAGGCGAAATCAGAATGTTCCTCTGTGGCCGCGACTCGATAAGCTCGGTTAATATTTGCCTAGTTCACCGCACGCTCGCGTGCATTTATATTTATACGCATACGTATACGTAGGCACAACATAGAGTGGAGATATAGAGTGAGAGTACAAACCGCCGACACGAGCCACATGTAAATCTAATCAGGCCGACCCCTATGGCAACGGTGCCAGCTACCGGCTGCGCGTAACCAAACTAACGCAATCCAGTTATAGCGAGCGGAGCCGCTGTGTGCTCGTATGCGTGTGTGTCTGCGCCGCTAGTTCACATACATACGCCACCGACACAGCCAACTTCTCATCAAAGTGAATTCAGTCAACTGCTGTCACTCCTCGAATATATACTCTGTGTGCTCAGACTTGCTTTACACGAAATTTACTGCTCTCGAGCCTCGAGCGATGCATACATCGTCGACTGGATTGCGCGCAAGGAGGGAGACTAGACGCAGAGCTCGAGCTGCTGCTGCTGCTGCTCCGCCTCTGCTGCGAGTCTCTACGATCGCGATTCCGCAAGCACACGAACTAACGAACGAAAATGAGTTAAAGCTCGGCGAATCCACAGCTCTATAGCAACCAGCTCCAACAACGTCCCCGTCTTATCGGCTGTGTATCGCGCTTTACTCGGACACTTCCTTCTTCGGTCACTTTTTTCAAATCACCAGAAGTTACCGTGGGTAGAAAAAACTGTTTAATCTTTACGGCTTTGAGCTTCTTTTTCGCAACTTTTAACTCGAGTCAGAATCTTATGATAATGGGGAAAACGCATTTTTAGAGTATAAAAGGCAGCTGGAAGAAACAACGTATAAAATTAGCAGCCATCCAGAGTCCTCTCCAAGGATTTTCTCTCTCAAGCGCGTCGGAACCTTCGGGCTTTAATGAAATACGGGGATTAAGCGAACACACCTGACTAATTAAGTAGTAGCAGTAGCAACCTAATTAGATTATCGTCACCAATACCCCCAATCAACGCCTCGTTAGCGTCGCTACGCGTTTGCTCCATGCAAATAATCCAACTCTCGGCTTTTCAAAGCTTTAGGGGTTGCAGCCAGCGGTATCTTTATGTAAAGATTACTTCATCTTGTTCGCCCGTCCCTCCTTCCTGCACCGACTCACTCTGCCATCCCCATTATTGAATATGATTATTCGAATTTCTATGTACACTTTGTACCGAGTACAGGCTCTAGTCTAATGCTCATTCAATTAAAATGTTATCGAGACTGATTCAACATTGAAATAACTCGCATCTGCTGTAAATTAAGAATTTTTGGTTGAAGCATGAAAGAGTTACAAGTAACATTACAAAGCTACACTGATCAAACAACTTTAAATTTTATGCTTATTTGATGTAAAATTAGACATTAGACAACTGACGCCAAAATCCACCACGAAATGGTTAGTACCTTTACCTGTAAATCTGCAAGTAGCTAAGTAAACGTACTTTTATGAATAAAAGCATGGTTTTTACAAATATCACGGAGCTAAATCTCTGAGCGTTTCACTTTGAGTTAGTTTTAAAAGTACAGAAAAAATGTTTGCCCTATGTTTTTCTTAGACCAAGACTCATTCCTGATGAAATTTTGCTAATTACAAATCAAATCGCTTTTGAGTAATGCAGCAAAATTATGTAACACGGAACACTTGGACTAGATCTTGATTAATATTTCACCAAGTAAGTCATCAATGGACGCTCCCTATGATCGATCCAACAATGGGTCGTATAATATTTGAATATCCCATCTAATATATAATAAAATGAGAAAAATTTTTTTGGGGGCAAATATCAGTAAATAAGGCATAATAATATTGTCGTTGGGTCTATATATATATGTGCGAAACGTTGCTCGTTGTATCTAGCAATGATAGAAGTTACCAGCGGAAAATGGGGAGGGGGAGAGTCACACATGCAGCGTATGGCTTTATGGTATCGAACGATTAATCTTCATACGGCTTGGCCGTCGTATTAGACTCGGTAAATGCCCTGTATCCTCCCCCGGGGACAGGAGCAATAACGTTTTACTCCTGTACGCAGAAGCTTATTCCAAGAAAAAGAACTAATTTTTCTACATGGCAACGTATGCGTAGCTCACCTGCGAATGTTTACTGATGATCATGGAGCGTCGAAATCTTTATTAATAAAACCAATTATTCGGAAGCTTACAGAACTGCTGGAGGTAGTAAAAATATTCGCAAAGCAGAATGTAATTGTGATTGTTTTCTTTTTTTTTCTTTAAAAAATATAAAATTAAGTTTTTTTTCATTCGTACTCAAAATCAGCCTGATTATAAATCCTCGGCCCATTTGCATTGGGAAAATCACTATAAAAATCAATAACTTGTTCAAAGCTACGTATTATTTATGTACGTAATATCTTAGAGAATGTAATAAAGTGCATTATGATAGATGAGGGTAAAAAATCACGGGAAGAAAATAAACAAATATATTATCCGATGAGCAGCTTGGTGCGGTGCTTTTTTTCTTTTCTTTGGAATGCCCTTAGGCTATTGAAGTGATTTTTTATTGGGCTGCTCGTGACAATCGGGCAAATAATCCTTGTAGGCTACGAGTCTTCGGGACACGCACTCACACCCGTGTCAATCGGCTAAGCTAAAACATCTCCTCGTGCTTGCGTAGCGCGAGAAAATTGCCGGAAGGCAGCGATTCCATATCCAGCGACGCGCAGCGACGGTAATCGCGCCCGAGCGAGTGAGCGAGTGCTTATCGCTTATTGCTCGCGCGCACGTTTATAAATCGCGACGACAATGCGCCGCTCGCTCTGCGTCTGCAGAAGCCATAAGGTACTGCGTACGAGTACACTGGCGCAAACCAACCAGCCACACACCCAACAAATTCGGCTATTTTTCATTAAATCCCGCTCCCCGGCTTACTGCTCAACTGTTGTTGCTCGAGCGTAAGCTCGTGAGGGTGTGATATTACATTATATTCCGCATACGTTCGACCCATCCCCTCACCTACATACGTATACGGGCGATCGTCCCTTTTTTTTATTCTCTGTCTCTTTTCATCGTTGCGCACGGTGATACGAGAAAATGGAAAGATTTGAGGAATGCCAGACTGTCTAGTTCGTTTTTTTCTCTTTTCCGACAATCAAACATCTATGATGTTTAATTTATCAGACTTTACCAGCTTTTTGAAATAAACAGATGATGAATGATGCTAGCTGTATCTTTGTAGATGCATTCATTATGCCACATCTGTTGATGCATTAAATTGCGTATGAGTTCACGAGAGATATATGATTAGTTCAACATCTAGATTGTATTTTTCGTTGAATAACTTGTTACAGTTATCATTTTTTATGAGAAATTAGAATCATTGTTACGAATCTGTATACATATACTTTTTGAATTCAAGTGTAATATGAAAATAACGCAAATTATTATTTGAAATATCATTTCTTACTCATAACTATATTCATTAAGAAGTAGAATTTGAGTTGCGCTGAGCAGAAAATATGAAATAGTTGAAAGGTTTCAAGGCACAACGAGAGGGTGATGTCAACACATCGGTAGGTCGCATAAAAGAGCTCAATGAGCCATATGTTTAGGCACGCACGATCGTTCCAAAAGTGCGATTTTGAGACCGGATCCGGAATAGGAGGCGTACGCGCTAATATGCTCATTCTTATGTGAATTATTGCCTTGATAATGACAGTCCCGCGCGCACACGCATAGATAGACGCTTATTATTATTGCACCCTATGAATGAGAGCAGTCATATAGCTCATAGTATATGCAGAGAACAATTCCATAATAATCCCCCACATGGCTCAAATTAACCGAGGGAAAAGTTGTAATAGCATCAATTGCTACACTGACGTATACTGCTGTTCATTAAACAAATCATGAAGAAAATTGCCAAAAATAAACTACTACAGAAATGTAACGATTTTTTCAGCATTTCAACTATAAAATTTTTTCGTTTTCGAAGTTTCATTTCAACTTTCAACTTCATCAAATAAATGAATAATAATTGTATTTTATTGTAAATGAATGACATTATTAGAAAATAGCCAATTTTCACAACCATAATTAATAATTTGGTTTGCTTTTAGTTCTCGAATTCGTATTTCTCAAAGTCTCGTGGTATATCAAAATATTTTGACATCTTAATTCAAGTGAGAAACGCAGTCGTAGAAAAAGCTCGCCCAAGGGTTCGAACGCATTGTTCCTCGACCGACGTGGTGTACAATAAAGCTAACACTTCCAATGCTATGTGTCTCGAGAGCCTCGTAGACTCTATGCCTTTCGTTTCCCTCTATTTTTCTCTATTTTCCTGAACTTGTTCTACTGAATTCCTGTTGTTTAAATTGACGCGTTTCATGACTGTATTTATTTTTATAAAAGCAGTTACGTAGTTCTTATTGGATCAACGTACAATATGAGTCTTTTGTTCGAATGTCAGAAATGTTGTTTGCAAAATTAAACGAAATTGAATAATTCACTTTTCACATTTTTGTTAAAATAATAAGTTATTTGGGGCGCTGTTGGTTTTAAAACATTCCGATCACGCTACCGGAATACTCGAAATGAGCCAATCAACAATCAATAAGAGTCGTTCAAAAGTATGTTCGAGTCTCAGAGAGACAGAGATAGAGAAAGAAAGAGAGAGAGAGAGAGAGAACTGGTACTCAGAACTTTCAATAAAATCAATGTCTTCACTCGGCTTACCAAAACAGCCGATTCGAACGAGACTACTGCACATTAAAAGGGAGAACTGAATTTAACCCTTTTCAGGGGCTGACGGGTGTTTGGCCGTTGCCAAAGTCGCGCCCGCGTCGACCCTTCGCCTCATTTAGCAAGCGAGCCACGCACCCGAGCTCCTTAGCGTAATAATAATCTCTTCACCTTACTGCAATGTTATCCCCTTAATGAAAGACTCGTTCGAACGTGGCCGTATTATACTCGTGCACGCGCGGCTGACCCGAGCTTATGAGATGCGGCCTCGCGCCTACTTTTCCAACGAGTTTATTTTGCAGATCGACTCGATATGTTTAGATATGCCAATTAATCCATCTGGACGTTTGGGCTTATAAGCTCGACGCTTTAATCCTGTCGTGTGGCATACTCGACGTACTCGTGCCTGTATACATTGTGTTGACATTAGCGAGAACAGGATTTTAAAACTGTAGCAGTCTTCGTTCTTTTTTGCATGCATAAATTTGTTTCATTTTCAATCTCAACATTTTTAAACGATGTGAATAAAAAAATGATAATAAAAAATAGTTTATGTAAAAAGTTATTTCATAAAATTTCTAAAATATAAAAATGTTTATGTTGCAGGTGCGAATCGAGTCAGGTCACCTGCGTCGATAGCAGTTGACATGTTTGAACAACACCAAGGTACCCACATACTGCAGGTAATTTTTTGCAAACTATTTCCCTTCTTTTATCAAATGATGAAAGTTTGTTTGTAAAATATAAGGCAAATAAAAAATATGAAACAACTTTTTTGCACGTTTCAGTCCTTGGACGGATTTGCAATGGCTGTGGCTGCTGATGGAAGGTTTCTATATATTTCTGAGACTGTATCAATTTACCTCGGCCTTTCTCAGGTTAGTTTTTTCAAATTATACACTTTTATATGAGAAAGGTATTACCTACCCCGCAGCTTTCATTCGCAAAACCCTTTATTCGTACTAGAAGAGGTAAAGTAAAGATTGAAAAACGGAGCCAACTCTCCAAAGGGTCGAGAAATATACGAGACACGCATAAGATTGAAAAAATCCAGAGTCTGGGCCAAAGTAAACAATTAACGAAAAAAAAGCTCGAAAAGTCATACAGACGAACAAAGTAAAGTTACGGTGGCAGGAAGGGTTATCACTTATGAGAGAGAAAGTTTCACTTGCATAAGTACATGGAGCAGACTCCGCTGCTGGCCGCGTATGTGCTAGTCTACGAGCGGCCCAGAGATATATTACACGAGTACGCGGCGCGGATCGAGCGAGTTAGTCGGTGCGCAAGAGGTCAAGGGAGGAAAGTCCTGCGGGTAGGTCGGCCATACTGTTAAAGAGGAAGGGCTTGCGCCGCAGAGTATGGATAGGTAGGAGGCAGAGGCAGGGAAGGAGGGAGAGAGAGAGAGAGAGGGCGAGCGAACGAGCAAAGAGGAACACGTCGGTGGCGGGGGCGCAGCTCGGCTTTCGCAGCAAGCTCATGCTGCTCACGTAGTTTCTGCACGGCGCCGTGTTCGCCATTCCTAATGCCTTCCTCGCCAGCACTGCCACTATACATGTATATATGCGCGTCTCCCTCATTCTCTCTTTCTTTCTCTCTCTCTCTACATATATACACACGCACACATATAGCATGTATATTCGTTCATATACGTGCAGCGAGCTCAATAGTCAGTAGCTAGAGGAGGAGGAGGAGGAGGTAGGGGGCAAAGACGGGGAGGATGGTACCAGCAACTAGCGATGCAAAGAGAGGGAAGTCCAATCGATAGGGTGTTTCGGGGACTTTCTACGAACTGCCGCACCCGAGCTATGCTGTCTCGACCTCTAGGTGTTTTCCGCCTGGTCTCGATGCTCTTTACCAATGACAACCTTTCCCGATAGAATATCATTGCCTGCTCTAGTCATTTTTCCACGTCAAATTCACTCTACACGAGTGCTCATTTTCCATATATACTCTCTTAGTCACGATTATTTCGTTTTAAATATTTTAAGCAATTGGGAAATTGTAATAAGTAAGAAGAAAAGAAGAATTGAGTATTTGTTGAGCAGGCCGATTCATTTGATTGAGTTTGAAAAAGTCAAATCGTTGAGCTTGTAACGGAATGCCACGACGACATAGACATAACGCGACAGTTGAATCAAACACACTGAATAAAATAAGGAGGTTGCGACGGTATTGTTATTCAATGCGTGATTTGGAGGATGTTATTGTTATTATTCGGTGAATCCCTGCAATCGTGCGGCCATGTTCGCGTTTGACCAAGAGAAGGCATTCATTACGTATGCTCGTGTCGTGTGTCCGTCCGTTCGTTCTCAAGATGGGCCTATAATAATGGTATTGATGCGACGTGATTTCTCCACGATAGTCATTCGTGGCTATAAAATCGAACAAGTGTGGCTCGGCTCACATTGGCCCCGTTTTTTCGCTACGCCACATCATTGATGTGCTAATTGTTTTGTAAGCCTTTGAAGAATTATACAATTCAGAAGTCCGAAATACCCATGTTGTGGGTTTCTTCCACTACCCTTTCTTTTTTTTTTTTTTTTTTTTAAACGACNTTTTTTTTTTTTTTTTTTTTGTTACGATCAAGCTGACAAATTTTCACTGTATTCTGAAAATCACGCAAATGATTATCGAGTTAGAGGTAATAAAGTCGCATAAACGATTTTTATTTAAAAAAAAGCTATTATTTACACGGGTATTGGCTTTTTAGTGTAGCATTAGAAAAAGTTACGCCTGAGTTTAGTGATATGAAGGAGAGCTCATAAACAATGATGTCGACGCGTGCGCGCGGGGCTAGCTTGAAATCCTGGTGCTAAAAGAAAGCTCATTTCTCGCAGAGTATAAGGTTGCATTACAGGGAGCTTTCAGGAGTACATAAAAAAGACAGCAGTTTTAGTCTCGGAGTGCCTCATAACCATCTAAATAGCCGTCCGTTCCAAGGAGGCCTAGCTACTTGCTCGTCTCGTGAAAAAACGCCCAAGTACTCGCCCTGGATGGCCTTCCTATTTAATTCCTCTAAAAGCGAGCGAAATTTTCCCTGCGTTAAATGTTAATAATATCTATTTATCACCCGTTAATGGCATTTCTCAAACGCGTGAACAGCAACGATTTTTTACTTTGACAATTTTTAAATTTATTGGGTCATTTTTTTGGAAATATCTCTTGATGCGTGAAATTTGTTTGGGAAATATTTTTTCATATAAAATAATTTAAACGTTGTCGATTCGTGCAAAACTATTCCTGCTTCGGGGATCAACTAACATTTTACTTCCATGGTATTAATGCTTATGTGAACTGTTTCGAATGAAAATGAAACATCTGGTTGCAGGTAGAAATGACGGGATCGAGCATATTCGACTACGTTCATCAGCACGACCACTCGGAGGTGGCCGATCAACTGGGCCTCGGCCTGACGAGCTCGTCCTCGTCGTCGGGGCAGCACTCGTCGAGCTCGGGTCTCGCCTCGCCAGGCAGCGGAGCTTCCGAAGATCACGGTTCGTCAACTGCGAATCCCGATGGTATTTTTGACACACAATGTATTCCAGTAAATTAACGAGTTCTCCAGCGCGACGCGCGTTGGTAGCGATGTACCAAAGTCCGACTTGGGTTTAATACTGGAAGCATTGATTACGAATGTTACGAAGATTTGCTCGTGCGAATGTAGTTAGTTTCCATCTCTCGATCGCGTGATGCTTCTTTCAAATGACAAAAATGTACATTTGTCAGTAAGAGAGAGAAAAAGAGTTGAATTTTCGTAACAGCCGTAGTCCCTATTTCTTTGTATGAATTTTAGTCAAGGGCAAGTTGAAATCGCTTCGGCATTGACATGGTCCGGCGCGAGTCGCGTGGCTACCAGTGGAACGTTTCCAAGTCTCTTGGCCGAAGTCGCGAGGCTAATTTTCGATAAAGCACTGCGCAGGCATGTAAAATCGAGCGACGCAGGCCCGCCAGCTCGAATCTTGGCTGTGGCAAAGAATCGCGCGATCGGGTCGGAGAGCTGCTGCGTAGGCGACGGCAGCTGGCGCGCCTGCACATGCACGTAGCCACGTATAGGTCGTGCGCAAGGTCGCGTCGTGCCTGAGTGTGCACCGTCGGTTGGCGGCGCGGAGCTTAATCGCGGCGACGGGGGCGCGTACGCGATCAGTCTAAGCGCCGAGACGTGATGACGACGCCGTTCCGTAGCCCAGCTATAATACACTTGCCGCGCGCGTACAGCATATAGTCGTGCAGTCTCGCGTGCTCTCGTCGTTTGTGCGTGCACGGCGAAATCGGGCTGCTGCTGCCGGTGAGCTCTCGGTCACGCGCCCCGACTGATCGCTCGCGTCGCTCGGCTGGAATCGCACGTACACGTACACCAGCACGGCTGCTGCTGCTGCTGCTAGTACCGTGTAGCGCACGAGCCACGAGAAGAATAAGGGAGCGAGGCGGTGGCAGTGGCAGTGGTATAGCGAGCGACGACGACGACGACGACGAGAACGGCTAACCTGAAAAGCGTGACCAGAGGATAAGCGCGTCAGACTCGCAGCATTAGAGCAGCCGAAAGATGATCGGAGCGAGCGCGAACGTGTCGGTGTGCGTAGCTCGCGGACGTGCCCCCAGCTTTTACCACGTGCGGAGAGCGAAACGAGAGAGAGACGGCGTCGTGACGGGAGTCGCTAAGAGAGCAGCTCTCTCTCTGTAGCTTAGCTCTCGCTCGCGTTCATGACCGTCGCTTCCTCGCTCCCTCGCTCCCTCGCGGACAGCGCGCATAGCGTATGCAGTCCTCGACCGGTCGCGCGATTGTTATTCCGCTCGGAGCCGCACTCCCAGCCCAGCCAGCCAGACTCTCTCTCTCTCTCTCTCTCTATGCGGACTCCTGTACGTAGTACGTACCCCCCTCGCGGCCCGTCCGCATCTCGAGCCTGGCACACGTACTACGCTCCTCTACGCCCGCGTCGTGTGCAATGCCTCTGTACGTACGTACGAGCTCCGAGTCGTTGCATACGCGCAGCGAAGAGCCAAAGTGCTGCCCTTCCTGCGCGCGAGGGGCTAATGACGGTAAACCGATCGATTGCCGGCCACGCACCTCTGGAATTTCTCGATTGCCGCTCGTGCTTCATACGTGTTTGTGGCCGCCGCTTCTGCCAGCTCGGCAACTCGTCGTTGCCTCTCGGTCGTCTTACGTGCGCGCAGAATCCATCGCCCCGGTTGCGCGCGTGCCTAACCAACCCCCTGCAGGCGTGCAACACATTTAAACAACCTCGCTATGGCTTTTGTTGCTCGTGCGGGAATGCCAGTCGTTTATCAATTTCGTTGACCCTTGCCCGCTCTCCTTCTCTCTCTCTCTCTTTCTCTCGATGCCAAGCGCACTCACTTTCTATGCTAAGAATTTACTCGCTCGACTGCTGCCTGTAATTGGCTTATTTTGCATCCGCAGTGTCGTCGGTGATGTCTCTCACGGCGAGTGGCTCGTTCAAGGGCTACGATCGAGCTTTTTGCGTGCGCATGAAGTCGACCCTGACCAAGCGAGGATGCCACTTCAAATCGTCCGGCTATCGGGTAAGTCCTGCAAGCTCCGTTCCATCTCCGTTCCTTTCCGTCGTTGCTCGTGTAATAATTACACGCAGCAAAGAGGGACTTGGTGAATACAAACATATTGAGTGAAATGTTTAACGGTAAAACATTTTCGATTGCAGGTTGTCCTATTCCTCTGTCGTTTGAGGCCGCAATACACATTTAGTCACTCGAGGAAATCGGCGCCACCGTTGATGGGTATGGTCGGACTGGCGATTGCGCTTCCGCCGCCGAGCGTACATGAAATAAGGCTAGAGACGGACATGTTTGTCACGCGCATCAATTTTGACTTCCGGATAGCGCATTGCGAGCCCAAGTGAGTATATATATACACGATGTACTTTCCATATGATTTCGACAGACAATAACGCATTCGTCATCCAAATCGAAAATCACCGCTTATGCAATTTCTCTCTTTCGCCGTAAATTTTCCCTCGAAATAATGTACGTGTGTTTCGTGCTATTTGTCAGAGTTTCCGAATTGTTGGATTATACAGCGGATGAGCTGACCGGGAAAAACCTGTACACGCTCTGCCACGGCGAGGACGCCAATCGACTTCGAAAAGCTCACATGGATCGTAAGTTGACCATTTATCACATGCTTGATTTTTTTATTCGTAGTGTTAAAAATCGGCCAACTCCGTAGTCGTTTCGAAATCGCTTATAAGGGTGGCTTTTAAAGCGCGGAGCTTCGCACAGCGGCCCCGCGAGCAGGTCGTAAAAATCAGCCAGCGAAATGCTCGCCTCGCGGAGCAGTTGCCGAAACGCAAATTCACTCCGGAAGCCAGGGCCGGGTTCACTAGTCGCGCGGCGGTGGCAGCGACGTCGGCTTCCCTTCTCTCTCTCTCTCGGCAGCTCGTAAAAAAATCATACCTTCGCGGTGCATATAGGCAATATTGTTAAACGTTTCGGCCGTAAAGCATCGCGCGAGCCTTGTGTGCGTGGGTGTGTATGCGCACGTTCGTTGTAGCTTTACACGCGTGCTCTTGTGTATGTGGCCTGTGCATATATGTACGGGCGTGTACGTGCTCGGCAGTTGTGCGCGTATAGAGTCGCGGGATAAGGTAGTTGGTATGCAGAATTCGTCGGCGCACGCCGGATGCGGCATCTCCAGCGAGTTGTTACCTCTTCTCCCTTCTTTCTCCATCCCTTCCTCCTCCCCCGCCTCCTACCCCCTTCCTTCCCTTACCCTCTCGCTACCTCCGCTTTCATTTCCTCTGCTCGTCCCAGCCACCTCCCTCGCTCTCTGACGCTGAAATGCTTTCTCATCCCTTTTACACTGCACTACTGAAATGTAGCATCTGTACTTGTACGCGGCTTGTACTGAACAAATTTTTTACAAAATGCAGAAACATCAAGTAATGTTTAATCGAACTAAAACTGTTTATCAGATAATAATGTGATATTTTTTTCAAATATATACAGCCACTAGACTGTACTATCGCTCAAACTTTTTCAATTTTCATTTCCAATTATTAATCCAAAACTGAAAATCTTTCGAAATTACTGATAGATATGCGAATTAGCACTTATCTGAAGATTACTATTCAAATTGATTAACTTTTTCATCTTTATTCATCTCCGTTTTCTGCTGCTAAATTAAACCCATTCTTTACTAATTATCGGTACATATTTTATTTAAGTTTTTCAATGAATAATTTGACACACTTTTACTCGTAAAGTTTTGCTGCAATTCAAACGACTAAAAACGTTCATTTGATCAGATCAGAAAATATTGAAAAGTCGAACGTATTATCTCAGATAATATGTTCGAATTTAACGTTGTTACACTGAATCTATGCACGAGTGATAAACATCGCTATGATATATCAAAGGTGAACATTGTAGGTGCGGGTGAGCCATTGACGTCGAAAGGCGGTATCAATTCTAGCCGTGCTTCAGGTGGTGGGGGCAAGAAAGGTTGGCTCTTCGAGCTCATCCCTTTCGTACCTTTCTCCTCTCACCAATCCATCTCCGTGTCGTGTATACGTGTATACATCGAGCTAACGTTCCTCTTTCGCTCTCTTACTCTCTATCCATCTTTCTCCGTTGGTTTGCATTGCATATACTGCGCTGCGGTCGATACACAATCCACCAGCCACGCGACATAAGTTTCCGCCCGCGTCCTCCAGCCATGTAGTTACAGTTGCAGCTCGAGCTTGAGTTGCATCGGCGCCTGTTTATTTTTTTTTTATGCTCCACCTATCTCCGCCGATATGGTTTTTTAGAGTTTGCACTAGCTTTCACGGCGTCGAATATGGTCGCTTCGCAGACCTCGTCGATGGTATATTGACTTTCTCTACGGTGACAGTGATGGATATTCACTTGTATTGAGACTTTGTGCGCAACATCGTCCTCTCATAAATATCTACGCAGAGCTAGGCTTTTCTCGTCTGGCTCATATTAATAAATGAACATTTTCAAAGAGTGCGCTACGATTTCGAATACTTTTCTTAGACATGCTCAAAGGTGACTCACCCAGCCAACAATGATAACAATGATTTTTGTTCATAGTGATCCACAAAGGTCAAATTCTGACGCATTACTACCGATTAATGAACAAAAGCGGAGGCTACACGTGGATGCAGACTTGCGCAACCGTCGTCTGTAACTCGAAAAACGCCGACGAGCAAAATATCATTTGCGTCAACTACGTTATCAGGTGAGCCTATCGATTTTTTTCATAGCGACTTTGCCGAGTTACATTGAGATTTAACGAGACGTTTATGCGAATGTGTTGCAGCGGTCGAGAGTACGCCAACTTGATAATGGACTGCTGCCAACTCGAGGACTCTGGTGTGACAGGTGTCAAGCGAGAGGATACCGCCGGCAACGATCCCGAAAACGGCTCGCCCGATGCTGATAGAGGAGGTAGGACTCCATAGAAATACAACTTCTTACGCTGCTCGTACTGAGAATTTCACTGTCCTCTTTGGGCAGTATAGTTACAAAAGATCCATTATTAACCAAAGAGTTTTTCTTTGTCGAATAGTTATGAATAATTATTAATGATTTTTCGAGTTCAAAAATGTTTCTCTTAAAGATTACATCAATTTTTCTGGGTAAATTTTTTTCAAGCAATATACCTAGAAGTTTAAAGTTTTTTTATTTTACGCATTAAAAGATAACAAAACGCAGAAGTAGAAAGAAGAAGGCGTGTGCAACGCACTGAAATTATGGCTAGTAAATTATTAACTGTCGGGGAGTAATGAAAGATCAGTAACACGCTGCTAATAGTTTTTCAGGGTATATATCCAGGCAATGATTCCTTAATGAATTTAAATTATCGAATAAATGTTTACGACAATCGCAAAAGCAATAGTTAAAAGGGTCGTTTTTTTAAAAAAGGAAGTGCGCACGTATTAGGCACAAAGAACGAGTTGTATGTCACTTGAATGACAGCGAGGGCACTTGGTGTCATCGACTTTTTATCTGTCTGCAAGAGTACACTCGACTCGCTAGACACTCGTCTTTTCAAAAGTTAAACGATGATAAAGAAAAAAAAGCATTGACCCTGCGACAATGAAGCATTAACGAGAATAGCTCATTTGCATGAAAAGGCGCTACACCAGTGGCTCGACTCTCGTTGCTTTTTTACACCTGCGAGAGATCTCGAGAGATTTTTTCAAGCGAACATTACACATATATTGCTTTGTATGATATTCCAATGAACTTTTAGCAATTACGGTTCTGAAAATTTCAACAAGTTTAAAATTAAGTTTATCGCACGCCAAAGTGAAACAAAAATCTGCAACTTATGATCCATTGTTTCAGAAGGTCGGAGCAGTGGGGGCCCAGCGAATCAGCATTCGGAGCACTCGCATCGATCGCCGCACAATGAGCACGACGAGGTACGAGGCACGGAAACGGATATTTCTAATCGCGGAGGATTGCGCCACGACAACGTGGTGGCCCAGTTGCAGTCGCACACGGAGAGCCGCGGAAAAATGAGGCGCAGAAACAAGCGGAAAATCGCGGCGGTCGAGGAGAGCAGCTCGAGCGAGGACGACGACGACGAGGAAGATTCAGGCCTGAAAACGAGCTCGGCAGTCACGGCCAACGGTCGGAGTCACGCGCTCAGTCCCGCGTCGTCGATTCACTCGGTGCCGACGAGCGAGCAGCTCCTCAGGACGAACAGCCCGAAAGTCCGACGCACAGAGGATCTCGGTGATACTCATCACGGGCCGTCAAGCGTCGCTACCGGGGCGACCTCGGTGAAGGATCTCGAACAGGCGATGTCGAAGCACCTGCCCGGCGCACCGGGACTCAATAAGGCCGAGTCGCCGATAGCTCTACACCAACCCACTGACTTTAGCACCGACGCACTCTTGAAACAGCAGCAGCAAAAGTCGACGATTCAATGGATCGGGGCGCATCACCACTTGGGCCATCTCAGTCCGCAACAATCGGGTCTGCCGTCCTCGGCCCTGTTGCGACAGCTCTACGCCAACCGGGAGAGCGTCATCCGGGCTAATGTGCACGGCACGGGCACCGTCGGCTCGCGAGCCCCATCGGCCGGTGGCTACTACGACAATCCACAAGCTGGTGGTCCGTTGCCGACGCCGCCCGGTTCCGAAGGCTCGTCCGGATACGGCGAGCACCAGTTCGCGGTTTTGGCAGCGGCAGCGGCTGCGCAGAAGGGCTCGGCAGGCGATGGTTTCGCTGGTCTCACGGCCTCTTATCCGCCAACACCCGGGGCCTACGGACTGGACTACCACTCGGCGGCCATGACGCCTCCGTCCTCGGTGTCCCCGCGCGACAAGCATCAACAGCAACAGCAGCAGCTTCAATCGCAGCACCAGTCGCAGCATCAGTCTCAGCAGCAACAGCAGCAGTCGCAACAGCAGCAGCATCAGCAGCAGCAACAACAGCAACAGCAGCAGCAACTCGTCAACAACTACGAGGCTGCGGCTGTCTATGGTGAGCAGGTTTTGCGTCATCAGTACGAGCCTGCTCAGCCACTGCCGCTGAAACCTCAAGTCTATTCGGCCATGCATCCCAGCGCCTTAGACGCCTATGCCACGAGCCTGAGTGGAGAGCAACCTCAGTTTTATCATCATCCAAGTGCACCGGGTGGCTTTCATCTATATCACCCTAGCAATAAAGCTACCGCCAACGCTTGGTACGGATCCGCTTCCTAGTAACTCGGTCGTATACGAGCTCTCTTTTCAACCCGTACTTAAGTTTTTCCACGAAGAATTGCTCTATTGCCTAGTTTTAGGCTCAAGCCAAAGTTATTATCAATTGAATTGCAAATTACTTCACACGAAAAGTATTTTCGAATGCAAATCAATCTGTAAAAAACCGATACAAGGATTACTTGAACTCAAAGAACTATTAGGTACATGCAGATTTGCACTAAAGCTGCATTGTTTGCTTTTCAAGATAGTTACGCTGTATTTAAAGCGTCTAAAATGTTAGGTTTTCGGAAATAATTATCACACGATTTTATAGCTCGAGACAAATGTCTGAAAATTTAAGTTGAATCTCGAATTTGGTTTTGGGACAATCGTGCATTATTTATATAGTATTCGCCCTAATTTTATTCATCAATGTTAAAGTAACATTAACTCATGACTGAAATAGCGTAAAAAGATGCATTTTTTAAATATTTCTAGTGCCAAGAGTACTTAGATATTATTAACGAATTTTGGCATATTCTCTGGCAAGTTTGATTTAACAATGAGGTATACGTTATTTATGAAGAACAGTATGGTTTTTCATGTTGTTTATAGATGTGAAAAGAAATTTTTTTAAATGTTTTGAAAGTGATCTAAATTTTACATTTTATTTTAGTTGAATTTGTTATGAAACAAATTGAAAAGTATGTTTCATGGTATGTTTAATGACCAGAAATATTTGTCAACTTCGTCGTTCCCACTTAATCGTATGAATTAGTGAATGTGTGGGAATACTAATATTTGCTTGTTATCAAAGCAAAGTAAAAATGTATGGTGCAATAAAATAAAATACAACAAAACCAAGAATAATATATCTTGAGATAACTTGTGATTGTATTTACGATAAATTGTGTGGTATTGTAACATTTTACATTACGAATTATTAGTCGATCTAATGTACCTTATCTGCTATATTAGGTATATAGTAACTTATATATAGTAGAGTATCCGGAAAAGCAGATTAAAGGGTCAAACATTGAACGTGTTCTGAAAGTCGTGAAAAAACAACTTTCATATACATACTGTAAGTAAGTAATATATTTAATGAGTAAAAAATATATAACCTTAAAGACTTTTGTTTCCTTTCTGGTAAATTTTTTAAGTGTAATTATGAATTAATATGAAGTAATTTGTAAAGAGTGACTTTTAACAAATGATTATTGTGACGACAGAGAGAAGTAAAACGTGTGATATAAAGAAGATGAAAAAAACAAAATATGCCCATTATATTATGGTATATACGATGTATAATTAAATGGAAAAAATTGCACGAACTGGATGAATGTGTGTACGTTATAAACATAAAAAAGACTAGAAAAACTAATACATACTATATATATTATGAATTTTCATTAAATTAAGCGCTATACGTGTTATATTTTTTGTTGATTTAGCTATGTACAGATTTACTTTACGAATGTTAACTTTATAAGAATTGCAAGGCAAAATATAAAAATAATGTCGTTTTTAGTATGAAAATAAAACTGAGATCTGTTTTACCTTACGGATACTCATCGAATTAAGATATCATGACACGAATGTAAAAATATAAAATGAATTAATGTCTGATTATAGTAATTTGAAAGTATGCATTAATATACGCTTTGTAAAATACAAAATTTTTACATATTGATTTTGCAACTACTCATCACTACATGCGAAAATTCAGTTCAATTTTATATCGGCATATTTCAAAATTTAACAGAGATTTGTCTCATCAGAATAATTATTCTTTACAAAATATTGTTTGTTTATAATCAAACTTTAAGGAAATACTATATTTTATTCTTCAACTACAATTGGTACTTAGTCTGTCATTTATTTTTTTTTTGTAATGCATACAAGATGATAAATAATATATTAATTTTATAAAAAAGTATGATGATATGACTGTGTATTTCATTTTTTTTAGATAAATAGACTAATTATTAATTTTCCTAAAATTCTGCGATATCTAATTTCACTATCCGGAGCAGTTTATTCTTATTCTAAATTTTATTTATAAAAATTGCTTTAGTCGGTTAGTATGTTAAAAAATTTTCTGCAGAATTTAAAAATATTACTGACAATCGATTTGCTTATTTTTTACCATCGATTCAAACTGCCGTGTAATAACATCAGTTGGTAAGAAAATTTCAAAAGTTTCTTTGGGTAAAGTAGGAATTCTTCTTTTCTTTTTAACGATATCTGCTCTTCATATTCAGAATTCATGTGAGGTGTACTAAATTTAAAAAAAAATCATTTTATAACTGGTTTAATTTAAAAAAAAAAGTAATTTAATTTTTCAGTACAATAATGTAGCCTTTGTATGTTAAATAATAATTTTAAATTATTATTAACATTAAATCCTTGGAATTGAAAAATGCTTAATATTTTATTAATTTTCAATATCAACAAATAGTAATGCAAATAGTAATTAAAATTTTATAGCTCCATTTATGTTCATAAAAAGTAAACCTGTTCATTTTCTATTATTTTACACAATTTTTTGCACTTTTATGATTTGATTGCATAAAAAGGTAAAAAAGAAGGAATTAAGTCTACGTTTTAGGATTGGATATCAAAATGAAATCAAAGAATATTTAAGTACAAATTCTCATAATTAAATGATCTGTGCTACTGCATTAGTCTAACTGAAAAAATTTCAGAGATACCACCTCCTTTCTCATTTCAATAAGTATCTTCCATTATCAAGTTATTTTATCGAAAAAAAAAATTTATTTTTACAGGTGAATATAGTAATAAATATGTAAGGAATGAACAATTTTTTTCAATACTAGATCTTTATTTCCTGTATCATAAAAATGAAAAAAATATTTGGTCTGCACCTCATCGCGATCATTGCCCCTGTGGAGTCGTCTCATCGTGGACACGTCGTGAAAATCATTTTAATATCTCAAGAATTGCAATGCAAAAATCGATCGTATTATATATCAAATAACAATATAAAGAGTGTATCTATAGTTATCGAAGTAATCCTTAATCAATTCCATTCGCACATTTTTATTAAAATTTAAATTTCAATCCTTATCGATAATTTTGTTGATTTGGGAAAATTATTATGATAAATTTACATTAATCGTACAATTTCGAATGAAAAGCTTAGAACTGTCGTTGGATTTATACATTAATTTTATTTTGCTACTTGCAGGTTTTGCAGATGAAGTTACACGCCATCTAGTGATGGAGAGGCTTGAATTGGATGAAAATTGGTCTGAATTCTTTGAATAGTTAAATTTTTATTTTCAGGTCATATAATCTCTGCTTAATATTAAGACAAGCCAATTAATAATCATGAATTTTTTGGTTTGGTTTGTTTCTGATTTCTATGAGGTTTAATAATGCATTTATTAATGTACAAATGAATGATCATGTGCTTACAAAAATACTTCGTGAAGTAAATGTTTCAAATAGTTTTGAATTGTACATTTGTCATTTTTCTTATTCAATTTTATATTATATTATTTTTTTTATTGTAGAATTTTTAATATTTATAACAACCATTATGTATTTATAGTTTAAAACGAATATGCGTCCATTTGTTGAAGGTAATTGTGAGTTAATATATTATATTGTTGCACATTTTTTAATTTTATAACACAAATGTACAATTGACTTTTACATAATATTTTTATGCTACCAAAGATGCAATTCATTTTTTTTATAAAGATCAATTTCAAATTATGGTTCATTCACCTTAAAAATAACGAACAATGGCTGTCAATGCCAAACTGTCATAACTAAATTTGCTCAATTTAATATCTTGACATCAATAATTGTAATAAACCTAAATCCATGAACAATTAAAAACGCTCAGTATTATTTTAGCATAGAAAAGTTCTTATATTCCAATGAATCATCAATAACATGATCATATTTTAGAAATGTATGCGATTGAAAAATTAATTAAAAAATCAAAAATTGCAATTCTCAGTTTTATATCGATAAAGTTCATAATTTCTAAGCTCGCCTTGCTTAGCGCTCTCAAAACATATATCCTATATTAATAAAAATTCCTAGATCGCTGAGAAATGAGGTTCGTATGGCGAGTATAAATCTGTCAGATGCATAATGCTGTAAGTAGTCCACCGAGCCCAGCGGGAATCATCGTTTACGATGACGTTCTTTAAAAAACTGACCCAACGGCGAAGGCCCTAGGAATAAAATAGTGTCTAAGGATTTTCGCGTAGGCCACGGCGTCCGAATAGAGACTCTCCAGAAATGATATACACTTATAGGGATAAGAAAAAAACGAAGTGACTTTGAAAATGTTCAATTCGCATGATAGAGCGAGCGAGAGTCGGAGAACGCGCCAAGTAGTCCCGCGCGGCCGAGTAGTGGGAGTAGAAGAGCCCGAGAGGGCTCGACGCGGGGAGATGCGCCGCCGAGGGTTGCTCCAACGTAAGGGACTTATTATACACACATATATATATAGGAGAGTCACGCTCCGCACGAAGTGGCGGAAAGTTCAATCTCGCCGAGTTCAGCAGTCGTGTTTCTTTGGCACGCAGTATCCGTGCAGCGAGCGAAGAGTCGAGACACACATACAGCAGTTCGCACTACATACACGCCGCGTACGGACCTCGTGGCGCGCGCCTTATACAGAGCTCCGAGAGAGCAGCCCGCCTTTTTATTTTGAGTTTTATTTTGAGTTTGAGAGAGAGTCCAACTTTTGAATTTCATCGACTACGGAGTGTAGTTTAGTGCGTGAGAGGCTACGGCGCGGCTGCCCCGAGTCGTCTGCTGCTTTTACACTCTCGCAGGAACTTTGCTCGAGTCTCGTGATCGCTCGTTGTGTTGTTGTGTTTAATTAAAGAGTCCATAAACGTGATAGTGTGGCATTTACTCAAAAGGATTTCACATTACAAGAACGATGACTTCCATCTATCTCGTACTGGCCATCCTCGTTCTCGGTGAGTAAACTGTTTGTCGCACTGCCTCGACATTTTTTGATTGTTTTCATGCGGATCAATTGATCGCGTGTTCAGAAGGTTTTGAAATTCGAGCACGTCTCTCGTGGGTATGTACCATAGCCGCGTGCGTTGCACGAGACGCCGCAGTTATTTTGCACATTATATACTTGTTTACTCGGAGTGTTGTTTTAAGCGCGATAAATAGCGTCGCAATGCGCGCGCCCGAGTATTGAACTTCCGCTGAACTTGAACCGATCCGCGATCAATAGCTGATTACACGCGAGTGGCCACTGCCTCTGGCATGCCGACGTGTTTGTTTACTGCAGGCTCTACACAACAGAGAGAGAGGAGTAAAAGAGAGCGCGCGCGAAAATGAGAATCGCCACCTTTGCCGCCGACTTCGCAGTATGCCGAAACGCCGATGGGTCTTTAATTTTTTCCCTTTACCGCAACGGACCAAGCATTGACATTCTCGATAACTATCCGGGCAACATCTAGCATTTAAATGCGAATAGGCGCTGCTCGTGGAATCGCTTAAATGACCCTCGTCACTAGTGCATACAAAAACGAACGGAGATCGCGACGAGTGATTTCGCACGAAATTCGGATGAGTCTCGGTGCGGTCGAGCGTCTTGCACACATTCAGCGCGAAAAGTACGCGCGTTGGCCGGCTTACCTGCGCGACTCTTGAGTCTTGTACCTGGTATATTCCACCACATAGTCGGGCTGTGCATACAGGCATAACTTCACGCGCCTCGACACCTCGTTAGATTTTTGCTCTGTACAAATAAAAGTAAGCCTCGCTTCGATCGCAGTTCGTATTCCGCACATGTGCTCGTGAGCGCGCATGGCTCGGTCTGTCGTCTATGCGTGTATTGTAGTACGTGTGTGTACGTCACTCGTGCTCACCGTTTGAAGAAAAAAAAGGAGAAGAAACGTATAGGACAATGGACGAAGAGTCCCGATCCGTGCCACGGCTCTAGGCATTGTAATAGCGCTCTCGCGTCATGCGAGGGAAGCCCGAAGAAAGAGACGCTGCGACGATGAATATCGAAAGAAAAGTGCACAGTTGTGGAAAAAGTTTTGTTCTCCTGTCGCGGGGGGAATTTTTATTTGAAATCCGATCAAATCGTCGCCTCTCGGCCATTCACGCTTCCCCATTGTTGCTTTTGATTAGAAAAATTACTCTCTTTCGAAAAGTGAATAATCATCCTGTTGTCTTGTAGCTCGCAATCGACCCTACGCAAGCTCCGCGTGATGTATATTTTCATCGCGCAACTATTTGTCACGGCTGTAACTTGGAGTACCCGCGCGAAAAAATTTGCTCCCGTAGCCGCGATATTACCACCAGCAGTCAATCATTTTACCGTAATCCGGTCACATTATAATATTTACGATACCCTTCCGACTAAATTTCTCTCATCCGACGAGGCGATTCGCGGTACCTGTCTAGTTAGTCGTGTAATTTATTGTGCCATAATCTTCGAGATCGAGAGAACACGCGTCATGTCGCCCGTGTTATAATATATACGCAAAAGCAAAACAAGCAGGAAATATAAAATTGAGGAAACGCGACGTTTTTCCCACCTCGTGCGGTCGGACGACAACTGTCGCAGGCGCTGTAATAGGCGTTGCGATGACGCGAGATTCCCCGGCGCGCGAAATTCGTCTCCATCTCGTTTCGTTTCGACCTTTTTTCCTTTTTTATTCGACAAAGCACACACGCACACACGCAGCCTAGGCTCAGACATTATTCACGGACGCGATCACCTCTATGTGCTTGCCGAAAGTTCGTAACTCAAGCCAGCCGCTATCAGTTGTTTCTTTCTCACTTTTGCTTCCTTGAACTCTCGTGTGCGCGCGAATTATCGGCGGCCAAGAGAAACAGAGAAAGAGGGAGACTGCAACCCGTTCATTTTATGCCTCTCGTCGGCTTTTTTTCTCCTTTTGCTCGACTACGTATCTGCAATGCGTTCCTTTCATTTTCCGCCGCAGAATAATGCGCTATGACGGGCTATTCGTGCTTGTCCAACACTGAATTTTAATTCCACATTTATTGATATTGTTGAGTTACACGAGAGAGAGAGACGCAATTGATGCTGTGCGCGGCGGACGCGGCAAATCGGAACTCGGCAAATGAGATTTTTTTCTTCTATGAAAGTCTTCGGGCCCGTAGGGCGCCAAGCTGCGAGCCAGTCCGCGTCATCTTTAAACTTTACGATGCATTTGACTTTACGACTCTTGAATTACGAATCGGCGATTTGCATAACATTTACTTAAAACGCCAAGCTTTTTTAGTCGTCGCCCGTTCGATTACGAACACGCGGGGTAGTCTGGTACGCGCCAATACCTTATGTATTTCTCCGCAGATCTGCGATACGCTCGTTCGGGTGATGTACGTTGACATGTTTAGCATCGCGTCCGTTTCGATTCAAAAAAAAAACTTCATGCTTTCAAGTTTGTGTGGGCTCGATAAAAAATTAATATCCAAAAACTATTTGTATAAAGCGGCAAAAATGGTTTCTACGAGACAGTGACAGTTATTCTCCGAGGCAAGAATTCGAGGTCGTAAAATTCATTTTTCCCGTCCTAAGCCACACTCCACTAATCATTTTGATCTAACGAAAAGCACACTAGCATCGCATTCAAATTGCCACTTTGCGAATAGAAAACAAAAAATTTTTTAGCACCAATATGTGGCGAGCAAACGCCTCATCTACCGTGCTCTACGGTAATACATCATCGAGTAAACAGCCATAATAAGTATATTAAAAAAATCGAATAAATTAAGAAGTCTCGGCACATTTATTGAGTCTTTTTGCTCGTTGTTTGCTTGCACTTTTAGAACACTTCCACCTAGTGGGCGTAATTCCAAAAATGTGATCACTGCGACTTTATACGAACTATGCAATAGCATCTTACCGTGCCATATGGAGCTCGCAGGCTGCACATGTTACTACATACTCGCTCATATATCGCACGATCGTCGCTAAATTACTCAGTTTGCTGAGAAAAGTCTTAAATGTCATGTGTATCGTGTGTATAGCAAGATCAAATAAAAATTCGGCCTCCTCTGCGCTCATATGGTGCAGCGGAGTAGTATCGAAATTCTCTCTTTAGCACGACGATTTTTGAGAGTACGAGCGAGCCTGCGTTGCTCGTGACACAATTTTTTGCGCTTCGTCGCGCGCATTTTTCAGTATTTCTATACCACTGCCTGCGTTAGATTTCATCACGGAGCTGCTTTGACTAGGATAATCGAAAATAAAAAAATACTGCATGTCATATTTCAACTGAAGTGCCTTTCGTCTAACTTTACGGTTTCAAACTATTTTTAATTTTTTTTTTTTTAATACTTTTTAAAGTTCTCATACATCGTCAATGGATCAAATAGTTTCTTAGAAAATTATTTTCATACTTCACCGTAAAATGCTAATTAAAAACCCAATAAAGAATGTTACAAGTGATTTTTAAGTGGATTTGATTTTGTTGGTTACCGCAACAATAGCCGAGCTCTTTAATGAAAACAACCATTGCATCGAATGAATAGACGCTAAAATATTTTCTTTACCGTTCCATAATGCCCCTGCGGTTTTTTTCTACAATCTCAAATCAATCGCCTAATTACATCTGAACAATACGTGCGTAAAATCTTAAATAAAAATCCAATGTACCGTGCATAAAAATTTGCGGTTTTCATATCAAAACATGGCGCATTTTTAAATTCACTAATACCTATTGTATTGCGTCTGCTTATTTTCTAGACATAGCTAGGGCATATCGATCGTTCGCATACAATGAGTCCTTTGAAAGGTATTCTTGAAACTTTTTCAACTCGTGTTGTGCGTGCTGTCCGATTCATCAAACCATAGTACAGAGAGCTATTAAAATATCACGATAAAAGAAAAACAATGTGCCACGGATAAAAGCGAGCGAGGCCTCGAAAAAGCAAAGATCGATTCTATTTAAAAATCCCTTTTTCGTATTTTCTGCTCGTGCTAGAGATCAGGCATTCTTTGGCCCACATGACGGTAACATGTGATCGCACAGTATGCAAATATCATTAAATTGAGTTCTATGAAAATATTTACTTTGCCATTCGCTTTTAAAAATACAGAAGTCTCGGTGCTAAAGTCATTTTCAAAAACCTCGAATTCATGCGATATTTTCAAGCTTATTTGAAAAATGATGCTGCGCATAGACGTTGTCAAAGCATGCCACACCCGTACAAAAGGTATAAATCCTGTTAATTGTATTGGCTTACTTGGTACCAAACAAGTACGGAGCGTATAGCTCACAAAGCCCATTGCAGAGAGCAGCAACGCAAAGCGAAATAAATTCAGCGCAATCGATCGAGAGCCAAGTTGTTTTCGTCGAAAAGGATTTGACCGAGGCCTCGCATCGTTCCGCCAACTGTTTATAGCCGTCGTTCGCTGGGGAAAACATTTTCATCGCGACGTCGAATCTCATATTATATTCATAATCCGTATAGGCTGGCTCGAAGCAACCTCATTTTATAATACCTCGGAATGAGTCTCGGAATTCAGCTCATCGTAGCGGGTGGGCTGCAAAAGTTTCGAGCTGTTGCACTGTTACACATGTTTCGTTGGAACATTAGCTTTCGTTCGTCTGTTTATATTCGGCAAAGTTCGTGCGACTGAGTTATGGTTTCGATCGAATTCCATAAGATCGCGCGCGCGCATCCCGGGTTTGACTAAATTTGTACTGTCTGGCGTCCACAAGATAAGCCGGGGAAAATAAAGATGCGTGCGGGGCTTTGCGTGGCGCTACTTATCTCGTTGCAAGTAGACGAGCACTCGAGTATACCTTGCGACTTGTATTTGCATCAGATACCAATAAAGGGTTGACATTGATCGGTAGAGTTGAGATGCCGAGGCGCTTAATTACCCGAGGGCTCTGGAGCGACGAGCGAGAAAAAATGAGCGAAACGACGACGATCGTCGTATGTCACTCGAAGTATACAGATGAGGACAACAGCGAAATCGATTCCGCGCCGAATCGTTAACTCGCGGATTGACGCTATGCATTGTCGTAACTCGTAAGTCTGTTAGTGAATGAGTGAGTGAGAGAGAGAAAGAAATGGGCGAGTCGAGACGTCGCGCCACGACATCCATCAGTCATTAGCATGGCCATGGCAGGACATGTGGCTCGGGCCTCATCGAACTAAAGTCGAGCGTGCCAAAAAAGCGAGCATTGGCCATCTCTGCGCGCATCCTTTACGAGATGCCGGCACGTAAATCTCTTTCTCTCTCTCTTTTGCCGGCGCACTTGGATATCCTGGTGCGCGCTGCATTCCTACTTTTATTTTATCTACAGCCAGCTCGTGTAGTATCTACAAATGTACCCTCATCTGTTTCATCGGCGAGAGATAGAAAAACAGATATTGTACTCGCGTGCACGAGTGCCGCGAACCGTGAGCAAAGACACGCGTCCACCAACTAGTCAGCTCCTCGACAAGCAATAAACATAGGCCCTTGTATCGTTCAAACAAAAATTAAAAAATGTTTTGTTCTGTTGTATGATCCACAGGATGTAGCGGCCTGGCTCGTTCTCAGTGGGACGCTTCGGAGCAGGCCATAGGGGAGGACCAGTGCGACTTGGCCGTCCGAGAAATTGTCAAGGAGGACCGAGCTACGTCCGTCGACGAGTCTCCGAATAGGTTACACTCCACTTGGATATCACAAGAGTAAGTATACACAATCTCCGTTTCTACGCGCAATGAAAAAATGATTGATACATATGCGCGGCGACTTCTCTCCGATCGCTCGTAAATTTTTTCAAACAGTTTACTCGAATGAGTAAGCCTTAGGCGCGCGCGCGCTCGATTTGATGAATTTCAAGAGAAACAAGACAAGCCGTAAATGTATCGATCAGACTCAATTATACTTATGCTTTCTCTCGACAGAAATCAAGTAGTATGGCAAATGTCGAGTAAGTTTCAATTGTCGATAACGAGCTGACGTTCGCGCGAGGCAACGATATGCCTCGCAGCAATTGAAACAAATTGATAAAATGTCATCGTTACCTATGATACAAAATACAGAGAATAAATTTTAATCGCTCGCAGCTCCGCCAACAACGATTCTGACGCAAACAACGTTGACATGAATATTAATGAATCCCGTGATTGTGATAAAAGTGCGATGTGCAACATTGACCTACGCACTCGAGCTCTTTTCAAGATTTATTTCTTTGTTATTCGAGAAAATGATGCGCTCCGATCAAATATTAGCATAACTGAACATTGGCAAAACTATTCATGGGATGCGATGTAGGTGGAGCTAATTAATTTAGGCGCCGGGTCGGCCAATTGACGAGCCAACAAGCGGAATATTAAAAAGCTATGAGAACATTTTAACCCTGGCAGTGCCTCGAATTTCTGCAGGCATGTTTATATTTTTATCCACGCGTGTATATAAAAATAAATACCTATAAATGCGTCGTCGGATATGCGAGCGCAGGCGCGTCATAAGCGAGTCTCGTATGTCGCTGCATTTTAGGGTCATCGAGCTTTTGTTGTCTTGCTGCTAATCTACACGGCGTCGAGCCAATATTTCTCCGGCAATTATCATTTTGCGCGATAAACTCGAACTCGCGCTTATTACAAGGGGAGTGAGTCTTATTACTTCAACTCGATCCTTCGAACGAGACATTGAACCGTGAACGAACAATATTGTACACGCGAGACCTGCATACTTTACATGTTTTCATAATCGTTCGTCAGCATGACTCGATCACTAATCGTCAAAGCCTTTTCCAATTAATTGCTCTTCTTATAACACTTCATTAAACAGGTGGATTAAACTCGCTTACTTCACTATCCGACAGGTATAACAACTATGAAATCACGAGTGGATCTTCGCTCACAATATATAACTGAATGATGCACCATATAGTCCTCTAATGATCTATTCAAAATTGTTTTCTGTCTGTAGGCCAAGGACGGCTCGGTGGTCTTTGTTTTTCAAATAAATAGCTTGTCGAGCGTTCGAGAGATACATCGTTCTAGCGGTACCCAACCATCATCGTATGTATTAAAGAGCCCGCGAGATTTGATCTTTCTTCGCCAGACTCATCATAGAAAGTCCCAAATGACTTTCAACGATCGCTTGAACGTACTTAGCCAAACTTCAAAGAAAATACCCTCAAAATCTCTGCCCCGATCGTTCAATCTTTCGCAAACCTAATGTCACGATGATTTTTCTCAGTTGCTAATTATATTTACGTAACTCACGAGTATATCAAATTTATACACACTCTGATTGAATTAATTTTTCTGTGAAAAATGAGGGTGATAAATTGGTTATGAAAAAATGTCATTTTTTTACGAAAGTTTACAAAAGTTTACTAAATCGCGATCTTTTATTCTCTTCAAAAATGTTGAAAATGTCTCTTGGAACTTTGATTGAGATGACTAGTGGCCTTTTTTTCCTATAACGGCACTTTGAACGGCTTCCAGCTGCTCGAGCGAAATGCAAGGTCCCAAGCTCCTCTTGCCTTTTTCCATTCCATCTAATTTCGCTTTACAAACACTTTGCACTTGGCCATTACTTAGATCACTGCCTGTGCCAAGACACAATGCGTTCTATTCACGAGCGATATTGTCGAATGTACGAGAAAAGCCTGGTAGTCGTTTTTCTCCGAAACAGTGCGAGGCGTAGCGCGAGCAGAGCAGCCTGAGCATCTTTAATCTTGCCCTGACTCCTCCTTCGGACGTTTTGTATGTCCGATGGCAATATTTGGTCCCGAGCTCGTGTAAGTTTATTCGTAAGTTTGTACTTTACATGAGCGATGGATCGTCATTGTTCCGCTGACTTTTTCTTAATCCCCGTCACCTATTCAGCTCGTTGTCTTTTTCTTCGCACGTGTTTGGATTACCCGAAAATCATCGATGAGAAATTGTACATTCGCCCGAGTCCTTTTTTTTTCGCTCTTTATTATCAAAAAGACATGCCGAACTCGCGTTTCTGATCGTGGCGCGATTCGATTATTGCCCGTGGCTTTGTTGTTGGCTGTTGTAGTTGGCCTCGCGTCGATACACAAGAAAAGACTGCTCGTCTCGCGAGGGGGACGTTTAAAAAGGGTTTATTTACAGAAGGGTTTAAAGAAGGGGTTGGTCGGACATGACTGACGTTGAAGAGATTTGGTGAGAGGATTTGCGTTATAAAAACGGCAGCTGCTCGCTCGCGATGGCTCACGGCTTCATTACGACGAGTTAATGCGAGCACAATGCAGTAATTCCTATTGAATAGACATACGAAACGAAGGCTAAACGCAGAAAAGGATTTTCCTTATTGAAGATTATTAAACGATGGTCGTGTGTGTCGTTGTTGTTGTTGCAGATGCGAGAGCAGAACAGGGCCGGAATTCGTGATCCGCAAGTACACGTTCTTCGAGAACGGCACCTTCCTGTTGATGCGCCATTACTACGCCGAGGAGTCGTGCAGCATAGCCACGCACTCGGTCACGGCTCGGGGCCACATCAAGATCCTGGGCAGCTCGCTCGTGACGCCGGGCGCCACCGAGGCCAGATACCAACTGGACAGCGTGCACGTGTCGCCGCTCAACCGACAGGTGACGATCGCCACGATTTATTCGATGCATAATTTATTTACGGACCCCCCCTCGTATCGCTTGAATCGCGCATTATCTTCTCGACATAATTAGCAGGAGCGTCTATGACTGATCGACGAGACTTTCCTTCGAGTCTCTTCGAGGCATCTTTATTTAGAAATTCGGTCGATGCTATTTCTCGTTGGTGTTTACACTCTTATGGTGTGGAATATTTTACTCGGAGCGTCAGCTGTGATCTCGCCTCCAGATAAAGACGCGACCTGCGCGCGAGACCTTTGTAACGCGAAATAATTTCTGCATGAATTTTACGCGATTTATGCTCGCCCATTGACAAATTCCTCGAATCTAATTTTGATTGGTCTGATGGCCAAGTGAAGAATATCCTGACTATGAAGATCGTTCAACGATATCAATGGCACTGCCGCTATTATAATCTCTCGCTATACATATTTTAATTTTACGAGCACCTTCGTTTGGCGATTTATGTCGGGAAGCCGATCCGTTCGCCGATCGATTAAAAATTTGACTGTCCCGTTTGTTTTGCTTGCCGAGCACGTGTGACGGACATGAGCACATTGAAATCTATACCCGCCGGCGCGTCACACGCGAAAACACGACTAATTCTTGGCCTGTTTTATGTACGATATATAGGTGGCACACAAACTCAGCCACCGAGTGAACGTGTCGTGCGGACCTCAGCCTCGCTGGCGGCCGTACACGGCCCAGCTGATTTACGAGCGGGCCCCGGGACGATTCGGGCCCGCCGGTTCCTCGCACACTTGGCAGGCCTCGAGTTACAACTCGCTCCAGGGCCATCACGTGGGCCTCGGCGGCTCGGCCGCGAGACTCGGCAAGAGCGTCGACTGCCTCGCGCCACTGGGCATCGATTTCGAGGAGCTGAGGCTGCTCAGAGTACAAAGAAGGCCGACCGGCTTCAGATCACTCAATCTCGGCCTGAACGACAAGCCGAGGATCGAGCTGTTTTTCGGCAGTCTGCCACCGGATCACGCCTCCAAGAGGACGCACAGGCCCACCTCGCTGCAGCCGGCACCGCTTTTGAGGATCGATACGGTAAACAGCATTAACATTTTTTCCCTTTTAATTATTTCAATTTAAATACTCCTTCGTAATTATTTCACTTAGCACTTTCATAATCGAGCCGTAAATCATTAACACTCTTGTACAAACTCTAATTCGTCTCTATTCGTCGGCTTACTTTCTTGAAATATATTTTACAGAAAAATAGTTCAAACGAGCGAATTAACATGAAATCTGCGTTGAAAATTTTCAGTCGAGTGTTCGCGCGAGCCTGAGTGGATTAGTACAAATCCAATCAGCTTAAAATAATATTGGTTTGTCTCGCTAACGAGCGAGGCAGCTCTTTGGTATATATCTACATGCCACAATGAGCGTACATAGAAACGCGACGACGCCTTCCTTCTTTCTGCAGAACATACACGTGTGAATTCTAAAAAGCCTCGACCTTTTCGACTGCTTTTACGCGTACGTTGATATTTTATTAGAGGACATCCCTCAAGCTGCATGTTCTTGAGCTATGATGATTGTCGGTATGTTTTTACGACTGGCGCGAGCAAACACTTGAATAGAGGAAAAAACGTCGGTCGCTGCGTTTGAAGTTTTTTTTACTTTAATCCTGAGCTCCTTTAGCTCACAGAAAAATAAAGGAAAATCAAATTTTTATCATAAATTCTGGTACGCGCACCGCGATCTATCAAATAATCATCTTATTGGACATTCCAACGTACGCTAAAATGATGTTGGCTAATTTTATAAAAAAAAGTATTTAATACAAGCATATAATTGTGCAACGATTGCAGATTCATAACTGCCCAATTTGCGGAGCAATCGCCAGAGGCACGGAAAACAGCCCGCCTCTTCTGCACGAGACCGTGGCACTGCCGGCCCTCCTCGGCGGCTCGTGGATCAGTCCATCGTGCGAGAGCCACTCGGGCGGGCTCTGGCTGCGCCGTCAACTGCGCGTCTACGCCGGCGACAAGCTGTGGACCGGCCGCTGGGACTACTTCAGCGATCCCCGCTGCAGCAACTACCTGTACGGCATCACTGCGGCCGGCAGCTACGTCCAGCGGGCCCGACGCCACAGACGCCACGACCTGTCGTCGCGCGAGCAGCAGCAGCTCGACATGTTCGACGAGCAGCGGAGCAAGCGATCCGTCGACGAGGTCGACTACTACCGGCACCTGCTGCAGACCGCCCAGCCTTCCATGGCCGAGTCCTTCGCGGCGATGCTGCGCGGCAACCAACGCCGCGAGGAGACCACCGCCGCCTCGACGAGGCCGAAGCCGTCCTCGCCCGCGCCCACCGGCACCACCGAGCTCGATCTCCACGTGGCCGAGAGTCTGCTCATAGCCGGCGACGGGGCCCTGGCGCGCCGCTGCGGCGCCGTGCTCGCCCTCGACGGCCAGACCCCCAAGTCCCAGAGGCTCAGCAGCTGGCCCTCGAGCTGCGTGCCCCACTCGCTGGACGCGCCCTCGACCCTGGGCCTCCGAGCTCGCATCAGCGTCGACTGGTACGGCCAGTACACTCTGGTCTTGGGTTCGCGGGAGCGCACCATGTGGGAAGCCCCGTTGATACAGTGCGGCCCGACCAGCATGAAAAATCCCTTGCTCAGGTCGCACCTGCGCCGAAGCGTCGGTCTGAGATTCGGCCTGCTATTTAGCAACAGTGGCAACAGTCTGCCCAGCAATTCGCTTCTATTGCTGCTAAGTCAACTGGCCTTGCTATGCTTGGGAGTTGTGGCCGTCCGATGAGCACTGCTGCTGCTGCTGCTGCTGCTGCTGCTGCTGTTCGTGAAATGTCCCGCGCCAGTGCCGTGTGAACTGCCTTTTACAATGTGATGTGACTGCGAGCGGTAGGCAAAGCTGCGCTGCGATACAATGCTGCTCCTTACGGCATGGGACCGTCGCATGGAAATCGATTTTCAATGCTCTCGTGCTTATAATATACTTTTGAATTTTATCTATTATACTTTTGAAATTTATACCGTGGCCGAGCGTACAAGAAAGATCCTATTGATCGGCCAACTCGTGTATCGCGTCACACACACCGTATTGTATCGCCTCGTAGATGGTATTTTGACACCGGAAGAATAGGCTTTCCATAATGTAAATAGTGTCAATTACCCCGATGTCGCGCCACGCTTGCTTTTCATTGCGTTAAAAATTTTATGCGAAAACGGGACCACCCACTTTGACTGTAATTTATGATATGTAGCCAAAGGCTAGGCGTTGTGGATGAATCGAGGATTGTCTTCGATCAAGATATGAATATTTAAGAAATTTCACAAAATCTGACAGATCTGCGCCACACGACCGCGCACATATTTCACTTTTGCGATTTAGGCGAAAAATTCTTCATTCTTTAATTATCGCGAGACCAATTAGTACTGCTAAATCATCCTCGTTGACAAACAAACCAAAGATTCATTCGGCAACAAAATTAATAACATGGCATAAAATGAAAGCAATAGAATTTCAATGCACGCAAAGTCTCATAGTTCTTCGAAATTCGATACTATTGTCTCTGAGTAGTTAATAATGTAACTCGTTTAAATAGTAGCACGGCTATTGTTTGTCATAAAAAAGGTACATCTAACGTATTATGTATCTTGTAAATATGTAAATAGATTCTGATAATGAAGTGCATGCCTCGGCACCCGTTTTTCACTTATAAAATATATGTATATAGTAGTAAATTTAAGAGAATGTAACTCCAAACTAGTTTTTTTTAAATCAAACTCAAATCAGGAACAAACGCCAACTACGATTCCTTTTAGGCTTTTATAAAGGAGACTGAGTAACGAGAGAAAGAAAGAGAGAGAGAGAGAGAGAGAAGCAAGAGAGGGGAGCGAAAAGAGAAACGCGAGATGAGTTCAAAACGCGGAGAAAGAAAAAAACGAAACGGGCGCCGCATCGCCTTTGATCTACGCTCCCGATGCCGCCAACGTTCACGTGTGCTCGTATACACTATATATGTGCTTCATGCTTGTAAATACTGAAAATGTAAGATATATAATATATGTATGTACATAAACACATATTTATATGTGTGATACTCTAGCTGGGGACGCAAAAAAAGACGGTGATAAAAAAACATATATATTTTTACGAAATGCCGATTAATATCGATCGTTTTGGTTTGCGCTCGTTGGCGCAAAGATCGTTCAGTAACCTTGCTTTCTTCTCTCTTTCCCATTCTCGACTTTTTTGCGCACATTCTCGCACTCTGATAAGACTAGTTCAAATACTAAAGGCGTTACTTTATGCGAAGATAATGAATCGCGAAACTTAGATTTAAGCATTGATCGGTCTCTTGCGCGAAAATAAGAGACGCGAACGAACCACTTTTTTATAATATATATCATGTAAATAATTGAATTCATTTATATTTTTGTACATCTGTTCAGTAATTTTAATATGTGCACATGCGTGTATGTGTTTACATTTTTGATACAATTTATATTACTATTATTTAAGTCTGTGGTGTACAAACGACAAAATAAACAATAATTGAAGGTAAACGATGACTTGTGTCTTGTGCGTTGTAAATTTTTCCTCCATTCCAGCGCCTCCATCGTTCTCGGCGACAGTTCTTTATCTTTATTAATTTCAGTTTCAGTACCAAATCGTCGCAGCGCGTAACGAATATAACCGCGTTAATTGTCACTCGCTGCATGATTTTTTTACGCGCTGTTTAGTTGTACGAGAAAAATAGCAATCATGAATAATACGACATCAGACACGGTGTTTAGATTAAAAAATTTAACACTCGGCCCGGTCGATTATTCACTGTTCGGCGGCCTAATTGGATTAAGTCTCCTCATCGGATTGTACTTTGGATTCTTCAGTAAACAAAATAGCGCAAAGGAATATCTGTTCGGCGGGAAAACGATGGGCTACGTTCCAGTAGCTACGAGCATGTTGGCCGGGTGAGTTGGGAAAAGAAATAAAAACGTTAAATACCAATATAGAATCGTAATTGGATATCACAGCCTGAAAGCGTAAACAGACGGGCGAGGCACGTATTTCACTTGACTCGTACGCTTGTATGCGCTTTCGGTTGTGGCGCGTAAAAATAAAGTGCGCAGCATTGTACATGTGAGAATTTTTACTATATGGCCCACAGACACGTATCGGGAATCACTCTGCTGGGGGTGCCGACGGAAGTCTATCAGTACGGCTCGGCCTACTTCCTCATCGTCATATCGATAGCGACGACCTGCATCGTGACGACCTACGTGTTTCTGCCGGTGTTTTACAAGCTCCAGCTGGAGAGCACCTACGAGTACTTGGAGCTGCGCTTCTCGAGGCGCATCCGCAGCCTCGCCTCCTTCCTCTACATCATCTCGCTGGTCATGTACATACCGATAGTCGTCTACGTACCAGCGCTCGCATTCGCTCAAGTTACCGGCTACAATCTCTACGTTATCATAGCTGTGCTCTGCACCATTTGCATCCTGTATACCAGCCTCGTAAGGACGCTTGATTCCTCTCTACTGCCGCTCGACCGGTTCGATACTTTGAGCTCGCGACAATTTATTATGCCTATAACATGAGGCCCCGCATCGATTGTTACTCGCGGCTTCGTAATTTAGCTTTTTACGCGTATGAAAATATTATTGCGAGATGACGTCATATTTGGAATAGTTTTCTTTTCGTCGCGAGTACGAAGCACGATTCAATATTATTCTTGCGTGCAACGCGTGAACCCCGTGAGACAGCTTTTTTTCCTCGACTAATACTATAAGGTTACATTATGTTACTGATTCAAGATTTGCGCAAAGTTTTTAGCGGTTATTTTTGAAATGCACCTGCCTGCCTGACTTTTACATTTCGTGCATTGCAATTAGCTTTTGTCAAATTATTTACATGCGACTCTTGTGACGGCAGGGTGGAGTCAAGGCTGTCATATGGACGGATACGATTCAATTCGCCTTTACGATGTTCGGACTTTTGATCGTATTTTTCATAGGCCTCAAGACGTCGGGTGGATTTTCGAATGTCTGGGACATTGCGAGTAAAGGCAACCGAACAGAAATATTTGAGTGAAGTAACAGTACTATTTATGCACAATTTCCACGACGATCCGCCAATAGAGCTCATGTATCTCAACATGATTTTCGTTCAATTTTCAGTTGGAGTCTTAGTCCTTACGTACGGAAATCTTTCTGGGGTATGTCCATAAGTTTTAGCGTTATTTTACTTGGTCACTTTGGCATTAGTCAGAATTGTGTTCAACGCTTTTTATCTATATCAAAGGAGGGAAACGTAAGAAAGTAATGGCATTCAGAATATGAACGATTATTATAAAAATCACTTTGAAAAAAATCACCAGTGCTTGCTGCTACCTTTTATTTTTTTTAGAGCTCTATTGCTTCTGGGCATCGGAATGGTCATTATGAAAGTCACTTGTGGCTTGACTGGACTTACCATGTACGCCCGTTATCACGATTGCGATCCTCTCAAAACTAAGGTACATTATCAGCATGAAAGTTGAGGTTGATACTTGATTATCATGTTAATTTCAGGTCGTTCAACGAAGTGACCAAGTACTTCCTTATTATGTGATGGACATAGCAGGTCACCTCGTCGGTCTTCCAGGAGTTTTTTTAGCTAGTGTGGTGAGCTGTGCACTTTCTACGATGAGCGCATCGCTCAACACACTGGCTGGTACAATTTATGACGATTTTATAGATCAATGGCTACCCAAGAGCACTCGCAAAGAAGCCAGAGCTACCACAATCATGAAAGTAATCGCCATCTTATAACATGAAATATTTTAATTCGTATGAAAAGATTCTAAAAATGCGTATTTGGTGTTTTAGATATTATCCATTATCGTGGGCATTATTGGCATGGGGCTGGCATGTTTCGTTCAACATCTCGGCACAATATTTGAAATTTCTTTGAGCGTCCGTAGCATAGCCGAGGGCCCATTATTCGGTTTATTTTTCCTCGGCATGCTCGTGCCATGGGCTGGTAAAAAAGGTGCGCTGATCGGTAGTTTGGTATCCTTGGCTTTCATGCACGTTTTGGTTATTGGCAACCAGTTGAGCACTTTTAAGCGTGGCAACAGAAACACGCCTCTGCCGACGTCCACCGATAACTGCACTTACGCACTGAATCAGACCATTATTCTGCAAAATACTCATTCCGAAAATGTAATTGCTCAGGATGAAGATGATGCAACGTTTTTTCTGTTTCGCATATCAATGATGCATTACACTCTTATTGGTGCCCTCATTACGGTGATTGTTGGATTCGTTGCTAGTACAATTCTTCGCGAAACGGACTTGAACTCCTTAGATCCAGATTATATTACGCCATTAATGAGGAGGTATTATTGTTACATTTTATTTTTCGTGCTTCGAGATCGGTTTTGAATTGAAGCATACTTGAATGAAAAAAAACTCATATCATAAATCGAAGTGTGAATTTTCTACTTGTTTTTTTAGATATCTACCTAAAAAAGAATACACTGAAGTAGCGATGAATGACGTAGTAGCAAATAAAATCGACGACAATAAGGCCAAACCCGATGGAAAAATTGAAAACTCAGATACTAATCTTAATTAAAATACTGGATTTATATTTTGAACATGAAAAATTTCTGTCACCTGTTGACAAAAACGACAAGTATTAGAAAATGTATTAATTATTCAAAAATAGTGTTTAATTAAACCACGACTTCTGAGTCATCAAGCGCCATACATATATAAATTTTAGATTATTTTTTAAAAATACAATAGTTCACAATTACATGCTGGTATTACAATAAATAGTTTCTACACTCTGTATATTAAGCGAATGTATTTTTTATTATGCAATTGAATAATGCAAGATTTTTCAATTGTTTCCTTCATATACATACGATTTATAAATGCACAAACGCTCAATAATCGCATGTGAATTGCGAATATTAAGAGCTTTGTGCGAAAAATTGTATGCGTATCGTTTTATGCCTACAAATGACAAGGTGTGCCAAATATTTTCGTTTCCGATTTATCATCGAGTATTTGTTTGGGTAAATTCAAGAAAGACACCTGAAATCATTACCCATTAATTCAATAAAAAAAAGATTAGATAAGTTTATCGAGAACTGTACCTCGATATTCATGTTTATTTTATGGAAGTCTTAAACGATTTTTCTGTCACTTTAATACATATGTATGGTTGGGACTTACATAATATGCTGCTATGCTGCTCGGATTGCATTGACTCAGTTCGCCATGCAACACGACGCAACATAGTACACGCCAAGACCGGAGCTCGCGAAAATCGACAAGGTGCCTCCGAGTGAACGAGTGACAGCCAATGGGACTATTTACCGACACATCATCGCGACGAGTACAACATTTTCGATATTGTTTTCCCGCGACAATACAGTGTTTTTAGAAAGTGCTCATCGCTGTGAAAAATTCATCGGACGTGAAGTTTTTCTGTGCGTTGCCGGGTTATGCGTTGCTCGGCCGCATAAATACCATTATTTTCTCTGAACGAACGTCAATATTCTCATTTTTTTTTAAGAATGCAATCGATTACTTTTGATTGGATAGACTACCTCGTATTTTGTACTTTATTGGGTGTTAGTTTAGTCATCGGCCTGTACTTTGGATTTTTGAGCAAACAGGACACGACAAATGAGTACCTCTATGGAGGGAAAAAAATGGGATGTTTGCCAGTCGCCGTGAGCCTGCTGTCCAGGTTATTATACAATCGATAAATTTGAATTTAATAGTAACAAAAAGTGCTTATTTATGTCGGCCAAGCGCACGCTCTGATCGGCCTTGTCAGTGATTCGCTACGCCTTTCATGAGCCGATAATTGTTTAATTTCTAGCTTCTTGTCAGGCATCACATTTCTCGGCCTGCCAACGGAGATCTACCTGTATGGGTCAACGTATCTAAGCGCTCCCATCGGGGCGGCTATAACTGCGCTCGTGACGATTTACATATTTCTGCCGGTATTTTTCAAGCTGCAACTGTCGTGCATTAATGAATACCTGGAATTAAGATTTTCCAAGAGCGTGCGCAAGTTGTCATCGGTAGCATATCTCATTGGATTGCTTGCGTCAACATCGTTGATAATCTATGTGCCAGCCTTAGCTTTTTCGCAGGTCACAAATTATAGTATTCACGTTATAACGCCAGTATTAACTATTATATGCATCACTTATACTAGCATGGTACGTACGTGTTTTTTTCTATATTATAGCATAAAACATTATATAAATTCGCTCGCTCAATTACTGAGAATGAATGATTCCTTTTTAATCACTCGGCTTAAGGGATTATAATCGGATTTTTTCAAACCTTAAAATTATTACATTTTTTTATAAGTTGAGTCTGCACTTTAATCTCCGCATTCCTTGTAGTATACGGTGCACTCCATAAAACCTGTAACACGTTCCTTGACGTCAATGATATATGCAAATGTAACAAGTTTGTATTATGCACCTCTTATGTTTTAAACTTAATGATATGCGTTTTCGCGAATTAATGTTTTCTACTTTTTTATTAATTTCCGGAGTTCGTAATGAAGAAAAGCGAATAATTATTCACAATTATCTTAGAAAAATATTTGTCAGCCTCTATAACGGATAAGTGTTATTAACTCAGTACCCAAAAATGATAAAGTGTAATTTGATGGAGAAGTTAAAATATTAAAGTAAAACTTGGGTACTTGATTGAAATATTTCAATTTTCTTTTTCAGGGCGGCGTCAAAGCTGTAATATGGACAGATACTTTTCAATTTTTTTTCACTGTCATTGGTGTAGTTAGTGTTTTTGGTATTGGCTTAAATGAAGAGGGTGGCTTTTCTCGAGTATGGAGTATTGCCAGCGAAGGAAACAGAACGCGAGTTTTCGAGTATTAAAATAATTTCATTCAGCATTTGAAACCTTTATGTCATTCGAATGAAATTTAAAAGATAATTTTTTTTCAAATATTTTAGTATGGATCCAAGTTTATTTAAACGAACTAGTTTTTGGGCAGTACAATCAGCTGTGATTATGGGAAGCGTTGCTCGTTTCAGTATTGGTCAAAAATATGTTCAAAAATTTCTATCAGTTCCTACTGAAAAAGATGCCGTCAAGTAGGCATTTGCTTATATCGGCATTGACGTTTTGATAGACAGATTGTTTAATCGAAACTTTTAATTGCAGAGCAATCGTAATGATGACAGTTGGATGGATCGGGCTTATAATCGTGTGTATGTTTACAGGATTAATCATGTATGTAAAATATCTTGACTGCGATCCACATAAAGCTGGCGTAAGATGCTTTTTTATTAATTTACTATAAATTGAAAAAATAGTATCAATCGATCATAAAGTCAGTTCATATAATTATGTACTGAGCAACAACTTTTTATGAATCATATCATGTAATGTTTAATTTAATTATTAAAAACTTTTTAGTTTGTCGAACGAAGTGATCAAACATTAGTGTACTTTGTCATGGATGTTGCTGGACACATCCGAGGTCTTCCAGGTATTTTTTTGGCAGGCCTCGTAAGTTCATCTCTTGCAACTATGAGCGCATGTTTAAATACATTTAGTGGAATGCTGTACGATGATTTTATCGACCAATGGCTACCTGCATCCAATAAACGAGAATCGAGAGCAGCCAATATTATGAAGGTTAATTGTTTATCATGTAAATCGATGAAGTTTTTCAGTAGTCGGATGTTCTTAATTTTAATCTTGTTTCAATAGTTCAATGTTGTATTGGCGGGAGTTCTTTCCATTTCTTTGGTACTTGTGATGGAAAAATTAGGAACGATCTTTGAAATGGTGTACAGCGTTACCAGCATTTTAGATGCTCCAATTTTTACTCTTTTCACATTAGGCATATTGATACCGTGGACTGGAAAGAAGGGAGCATTGGCCGGTGGCTTGACAACACTGATTTTCATGATGTGGCTCGTTGGTGGATCTCAATGGCACGTGATGAATAAACGCATACAATATGAACAATTTCCAACGAGTACAGACGGTTGCGATGCGTCCTTGAATATATCCATAACGTCAAATTCGACATTATTAGAACCAATTGATGCTGAAGATGAACCCTTTTTCATGTTCCGGATCTCTGTGTTTTACTTTACCTTAATAGGCAGTTTTTTGGGAATAACAGTTGGAGTAGTAACGAGTTACTTGACCAAAGAAATTGACACTTCAACGGTTAACCCTGATCACATCTCACCTTTCCTACATAGGTATAGTAACTACACCATCAATGTAAAGTAGCGTATCCTACTACGATCAATTTATCCAAATTTTATGTTTAGATTTTTGCCGAAAAAGAAATACATCGAAGTCCATATTGATGACATAAAATCCCCGTCGATCAAGGAAAATGGTTATTTTGATTGAATTATTTCGTCATCAAAAATTTTTTAAACTAGTCATTTACGTAAAAAAGTGTACTCAAATTTTTAATAATAAAATTTTTAATAAAATGGATTTCAAGGTCGTTTCTGTTCGAACCCATTTTTACAATTAATATACTAAAAACAAAATTTTGTGTTAATATTCAAGTTGTGTATTTTTTACATACATTTTTACAAATCTGTATATTAAAATAAAAAAACAAACAATGAATATCACAAAATGCTAAATACATTAATACTTTCAAGCCAACAGATTCCGTGTTAAATGAGGTTTAAAATCATTCGATGAAATAATTTTATTGAGACACAATTTGAACGTCTGTACGTATAAGATTGTTGGCGGCGCGTCTAGTTGCAAAGAAATTTTCATGGGCTATTTTATCTTCATATCATTGAGTCAACAATCCAGCTATCTTGCAAATTGTCAGCTCTTGATGAATTGTCCTTGATGCATCATTCATTACTTGAATCTAAGTAATGAAGCTTCATTTTCATCTGGTGTAAAAATTTCGTGTAAAAATTTTGATGTAATTTCAAACTTTTATAACTCCAAGTCCAAGCACCAATAATTAATTTTAGAAGACAACTTTGACTTTATCAGCAACACGTTTTGTGCAAAATATAAGTTATTTTAACCATGGAACAGTTAACTTTTGGATGGACCGATTATACCTTGTTTGGAGGTTTACTTGGTGTAAGCCTGTTAATAGGGATATATTTTGGATTTTTTAGTAAACAAGACAGTGCCGCAGAATATCTATTCGGCGGAAAATCTATGGCATATGTGCCCGTGGCAACGAGTATTTTAGCTAGGTAAGTGTTTTCAGCTTTACATATATTTGTAAAGAACTACGATAATCGATAGAGATATTTATGATTTACAGTTTATTATCAGGCATAACATTTTTGGGGATTCCAACAGAAGTTTATTTTCATGGAGCTGAATTCGTGAACACAGCTATTCCAGCTGTATTAAATTCACTGATCTCTGCTTACATCTTCATGCCCACTTTTTACCATCTTCAACTTGCCAGCAGTTATGAATATTTAGAACTCCGATTTTCAAGATTGATTCGGCTCTTGGCTTCTGGTCTTTATGTTGTATCATTATTGTTGTACATACCACTTGTGGTGTATGTACCAGCACTTGCATTCTCACAAGTAACAGGCTATAGCATTCATACGATAACACCGGTTTTTAGTATAGTTTGCATTACATATACCACAATGGTGATTACTTTTATGAATCTGTGAATTTAAATCTAATTGTGCGCTCTCACTGAAATGTGAAATTTTAATTGGAAAATAATTTTCATCAAGGGTGGTGTTAAAGCAGTAGTATGGACCGACACTATTCAGTTCGTATTTACGATTGGAGGTTTAATAACGGTACTGACAATAGGTGTTAATGCTGTTGGAGGTTTCTCTGAAGTTTGGAGGATTAATAAAGAAGGAAAGCGACTGGATATTTTTGAGTGAGCTTCCTAACTACTGATTCAAGGGTCTCTGATAAGTGTTTAACAGAGAACTTTTCATTCCAGTCTCAATCCTAATCCGTTCGAGAGAAATACATTCTGGGGAATGACTGTTGGATCGCTTTTTTTATACCTCAGCCGCATCGCTGTGGGACAAAAGTTTATTCAGAGATTTTTGTCTATTAAGGAAGAAGTTGACATCAAGAAGTAAGAGATTGTATAAAATTTTAATGGCACTTTAATTTTCGAGCCACTTCCTTGCAGAGCCCTGTTTCTCATGGCAGGAGGATGGGTTGTTTTACAACTATGCTGTGTACTCACTGGCCTCATTGTCTACGCAAAGTACCACGACTGCGATCCATTGGCTGCAAATGTATGGGAAACTAAAAATAAATATTTGAAGTTTGTAAATTTAAAGCTCAATTTTGTTTCATAGTTTATTAAACGAAGCGATCAAACATTACCATTTTATGTGATGGACGTGGCTGGACACGTGCATGGCTTACCGGGCGTTTTTCTTGCTGGTCTTGTCAGTTCTGCTCTTTCAACTATGAGTGCAAGTTTAAATTCCTTATCTGGTATCATTTACGAAGATTTTGTCGACAGATGGATACCAGATTCGCCCAACAGAGATTCAAAGGCTGCCAATATTATGAAAGTAAGATTAATATCATCTTTATTTAAAACTCTTTCGATTTATGATTATGATGTTTTTTTTCTAGCTTATATCGGTAATAATTGGTTTCATCACGATCGCCATGATCTTCGTGATCGAGCATTTGGGCACTATTTTCGAGATGGCCAATAGTCTCAGCAGTATCGTGGATGGTCCCTTATTGGGACTTTTTATTCTCGGCATGCTGATTCCTTGGGTAGGGAAAAAAGGAGCTTTAAGTGGGGCTTGTTTAGCTCTAGTCCTGATGACCGCGTTGGTTGGTGGAATACAGTGGAACACGATGACAAAGCGAATACATTATTCGACTTTACCAACGTCAATTGAAAACTGCACAATTTTACATAATGAAACTATTACTCATGAAACGACAACTCCCGCACCTCAAAATATCGACGACGAACCATTTATATTATTTCGTTTATCAATTATGTTCCTTTCACTTACCGGGACATCGATTACAGTTATAGTTGGAGTTATTGTCAGCTGGATCACGGGAGAAGTCGATGTATCAAAACTAGACCCAAAGCATTTTGCACCAATCGTTAGGAGGTACGCAAATTTTTTTTCATATAGTCAATCCGGTAAATAATAATATACGATTTTGAGCTTTAATGTAAATGCATAACTTTTGGCCTTAAGTACTTTAATGATCAAGAAATCGTAAAGGTATGTCAAGCCCACTAAGTTGGTGAAACATTTTTAGTTAGATTCACAATTAGACTAAAGTGTAGATTATAACGTTCAAATGCAAGTTAACAATGAAACTTCTCATGATTCTAAGAATAATTCTAAAATTTTAGATTTCTTCCCAAACGAAAATATACTGAAGTACCGCTAAAAGAATTTACTGAAGAAAAAGAAATGATTTGAACGAGATCTACCGTACAAATCCATCACATCTGGAGGAATGGAGATAGGCCTGTGTATAGCATTAGTAGACAAAATCATCATTTTGACAAAAAAACATTAATGTTTACAAACATTAAACTTTTCAAAACCACATTGGTTTGGCAAACTATATCACATTGAATTAATGGAAAAAGTGGATCTTCAATAAAGTGCAAACAGAAGAATAAATGTATATTCACTGGGGGTTCATTTGGACAACTTGAAGCTATAATTTTCAAAAAATATTTAAAAAATATGTAAATAAAGCTAATAACTGAACATATTTGTCCACTTGTTCATTTGGAATTGCCATTTGAAATTATAAAAATCAGGATTATAATCTTATAAATAATATAATCAGAGATCAAAATCGAAAGCAATAAAAAGATAACTACTCTTGCAACTAATTGTAAATTCTGATTTAATTTTCTGTACAATATTTTCTGTAAACTATTTAATAAATGTTTTGGATCATTTCGCAGCGGGGGTGACGATAGTGGCAAATTCCGCAAGTTTGGAAAAATACAACTGAGACTTACTTGACAAAAAGTTTCGATTCGAATGAAATTTTGTTTACCGCGAGGCTTATTGTCTTATCTGAATCTCAGTCTAATTAAATACCTTGAAATTGACATTCATCTCTCGTGCAGTCTCGATTTAAACTTAGTTTGCATCGCGTCGATTTTGTTTTAAACGTCGTTAAAAGTTTTCACTTAAATTTAAGATATATATTTTTTACGTAACTCAGTTGTGGGAAATCGAAGTTGAAAATGAAGTACGTGATGTCAACTCTCGCTCCGTCGGTCGAGATGAAGCAGTTAATTTTCGGCTGGTCCGATTACTGCTTGTTTGGCATCCTAATAGGTTGCAGTCTTCTGATCGGTCTGTACTTGGCCATCTTTAGCAAGCAAAACAGCTTCTCAGAATATTTGTATGGTGGTAAGCACATGCACTACATACCAGTAGCTATCAGCATTTTGGCTAGGTATTATATTTATCATTGTCCTTCAATCAGAGATCAATTTGACGAGGTCAGCTGTACTTTAAATAATTATCTCGCGTAGTTTTTTGTCAGGCATCACATTTTTGGGTGTACCCACGGAAGTTTACCTGCACGGAAGCCAATACTTTGCGGCCACCGTCGCGGCACTATTCATAGGGCTGATCTCGGCTTACGTAACGATTCCAGTGTTCCATCAGCTGCAGGTGTGCAGCTGTCACGAGTACTTGGAGATGCGATTCTCCCGAACGGTTCGAGTGTTTGCTTCGGCTCTCTACGTAATATCCCTGTTCGTCTACATCCCAGTCGTCGTGTACACGCCAGCTCTTGCCTTTTCTCAAGTGACGGGCTTTGACCTACATGTGATAACGCCGTTTTTCTGTGTCATTTGCATTACCTACACAACGTTCGTAAGTTTCGACATACCTATATGCATTATAATACGCATTATAGGCACGATCGACCGATAGACGAGGCTTGGCTAATAAAAGCTATAAAAATTGAATGATTCGCGTTGTACATAGACAGCTTTGAATCCAGGGTGGCGTGAAAGCTGTAGTCTGGACCGATACTCTGCAATTCATTTTCACGATAGGAAGTCTTGCCACCGTATTGATTTTAGGCGTCATCGCTGTCGGCGGTATCGAGTCAGCATGGCAGATTGCCGATAAAGGAGGAAGAATCAAATTTTTCGAGTATTATTCAAAATAAAACTCTCACAAATCAATTTATTATTCAAATGTCTATAAATCGAATTACTTTATATGACAGCTTCAATCCAAGTCCATTCGACAGAAATACCATTTGGGCAATGTCTTTCGGAATGACGTTTACGATGCTCAGCCGTTTCGGTTTGGGCCAGAAATACATTCAAAGATATCTGGCCATTGAAAAGTTGCCCGACGTCCGGAAGTAAGTATTTTGAGTTGGACGATCGCTAGTAAAATTCCGGTTAATGCACAAGATAATAAACTTTTAGGGCAGTACTGCTGACATCGATCGGCTGGGCGACTCTGCAGGTGTCTTGCGTTTACGCCGGAATCATCATGTACGCCCGCTACCACGACTGCGATCCCTACACAGCCCAGGTATGCCTGCAATACGTACCTAACAAATATATTAGCACCGCATCATTTTAAACGTAAAACGTCGTTCGGTCGCTGTCAAAGTTAGTGAAGCGTAACGATCAAACGCTTCCCTACTACGTAATGGACATTGCCGGACATATATTTGGTTTGCCTGGCATATTTCTGGCTGGCCTCGTGAGCTCCGCGCTCTCGACTATGAGCGCCAGTCTAAATACGCTCTCCGGCACTATTTACGAGAACTTCATCGATCGCTGGATCACCGAAGGCGCCGACAAAGATGCAAAGGCAGCTAAAATTATGAAGGTATGAAAGCTCTCCGTGCTTACCTTTCGTGTACGCTAAATATAAAGATTAACTTACACACATGGACGATTGAAAATCATTGGTTGACCTAATTGATATTTATCCGGTAGATCATGGTAGTGATAATTGGCCTCGTGACTATTGGACTGATATTCATTATCGAAAAGCTGGGCACCGTGTTCGAGATGGCTTATGGTTTAAACAGTGCAACCGAAGGTCCTCTACTGGGTCTCTTCATTCTGGCTATGATGGTGCCGTGGGTAGGCAAAAAAGGTGCCATCACGGGGGCCTGCGTTGGCCTGACTTTCATGGTGTGGCTCGTCGGTGGTACTCAATGGCACGTCGTTCACAAACGCATACGCAACCCCAGCTTGCCGGTGTCCGTCGAAAACTGCCCTTACCCGTTGAACGAGACGGTTCAGGAGCAGGCAGCGACGCCCCTGCCGCCCCTGGCACCCGAAGAGGAGCCCATGATACTTTTCCAAATAGCTATTCTGTACTTCACCCTCATTGGCAGTGTTATCACGGTAGCTGTGGGCTGCGCTGTATCTTGGTTTCTTAGCGAGACCGACGATGTAGCAAATGTCAATCCTGATCACGTATCTCCCGTCATTAGGCAGTTAGTATAATTTCCATTGTCAACATTTTTTACTTTATTATTCGAGTGACACTTTTTAGATATTTGTAATTAATTATAAATGTGTTTTCTTACAGCTGGATACCAAAACAAGAAGTTCAGTCTGAAATGCAAACGAATGGATTTGTTAATGTTTCACCGAAACCAGTGGTTGGGGGAGAGGACGAAATAGAAAGCAGCAGTCTCGATCGTGGTAAAAATAAAAAAGAAGAAGTAAATTAAAATCCTAACTATAAGAATTATATTAATGATCAACTTTTAAATTATTATAAAATGTACAAAGATCAAAATTTGAAATAAAATTTTGCCTCTAGACGCTGTTACGTTATAACAGTTAATAATTAGCTTTTTCGATCGAAAATGATTATTAGAGTAATATCGCTCTAAAGAACAAATTTATCTTATTGAAATGTATTGTATATTTTTGATATAAAGTTACATTTAGCTTTTCTTTACTATTATTAAGAACTATCATAAAATAATAAAGGTTAAGTTGCTTAGAAAATTTGGTAAAAAGACTTTTATTAAAAAATGTTGATAAATTCTCTCAAATTTATTTTAAAAGTCGTTATAATTTATAATGAAATTCGTTTAAGCTCCGAATAAAAAGCTACGATAATTTATTTCAATCATTGTTTAGTTTATTTGTAATATATTTAATTTATGCAGAAGCAATTGAATGAAAAGTTCAGGAAATATTATAAAAACAGATATTCTTCATATCAATGCTGTATTTACGCGCGCACTCCTGTTTATCGATTAAACCTTACGCAGGCGCAGCTTCGCTTCGGCTGCAAGTGAATTTTTTTCTCACTTGAAACGTATACATAGTTTATAAAGGAATTTTTTACCCGATCAATCAAAAATTCAGTAGGTTCTCTATTTTTAACAAGTAGACCCTATGATAAGAGCTATTCAATTATTTCGAATTCGATGTTATAAAAAAAGTACTACGATAAAGAATTTGAGGAGTTCGAATGAAACAACTATATAATCTAAGAGAAACATTATTTGAGGATAATTGTAAAACCGAGGGTTTGAGTTATCCAAATATTTTTCATTGAGATTTTCGAGTGGTTGGATCCTCATTGAGATAATCCGGAAATAATCCGGAACCCTTCGTGAAGAGTCGAATTTTGTCGAAAAACATCTTCTGTAAACAATGACACGTCCATTATCGAAGGTAAGAGCGAAGAAAAAAATTGTCTCTCTCACCCGCGGTAAGAGCTCGTATCCGCGGAGGAGAAAAAGCGAGCGAGCGAGCGAAGAAGGGGTTGATTCGGCGTGCAGACTGGGCGCGCCTACACACGTGCGCCGGTTCGTGCACGCATGTCTGCACGTACGTACAAGTACGCAGGTACATACGTACGTGTGCGTATACATATTTGTTGCTACTATTTGCCCATGACGGCGGCGGCGGCGCGCATCTGTATGCGTTAGTCGCTCATACACACACACATCCGATTCCGATATACGGCAGAGGAGCTGCGAGCAAAAACGACGAGAGAGGCAGAATCGCCGAGTCGCTGCTGCTGCATGCGGGGGGGCTCGCTCACGAGTGCGCCGCAGTTGCTCTACGGTGTATACGGGCAGAGACAGCCAAGAGTGCAGTCCGCGAACGAGCTTTCCTTTCTCTCGGCCGCAACAAGTTAAACTTGCTACTGTGTGGCTGCGCTGCTCGAGAAGAGAGCTCGTGCCAAAAAGCCGCCGCTATTATATACGGCTCTCGGCCTCGGCCCAACGACAAAAGCCTCTCTTGTATATAGATATATATGTTGCGTCGCTTCCAGCAGCTCCGAGCCACCCACTAAGCCGCACATGTAGCCGAACTAATTCGGCGTCAGCTGTGACGCGAACCCTTCCTACCTTCCTCCGTACGCCCATGTTAAATATCCGCGAGGAATGTGTGACACAGGGATGCCGAGGAGGACGAGAGGAGCAGCGGAGTCGGCTTCGATGCTCGCTTGAGTCGGGGATGGAACGGGCCTCGCTACACTCATGCAGGTGGGCTCTTGACACTTTTGTCTTTTTCTTGACTTGATCCTTCACTTTACACGTAATCATATTTTCGGCTCGAACGTATTAATTTCTATTTAGATAACATAACGCCTGACTTTATGAGCTTGTAAATATACGCGCTGTTTCTAGTCGTAAAAAGTCATGTTTTCTCTTTTTAATATCGTCATCTGAGCCGATGCCACAACTTAGAGCGTATAATATACGAAAATTTCTTTTCTTTCGTATCTATTTACATTAGACGGGGTTTCGATTCATCGGGCTTACGTAATTTATGACAGTGAATGCATCGAGTTATTTCGAGTGGAAAACTAATGTTTAAAATACATTCGTTATTTACTTATATTAATGTAAACAATGTCTGCTTGTTCTAAATTCAAGTGTTTGATGTTTTAAACTAGGTTATTTATTTTCTGACGTTACTATTGATATTGCCATTTTTCATTCTTTTTAGTCTTCTTTTACTTTTATACGTAAGTACGTTTTTTTTTTATGAAAACCTTGTAATTTGTAAATGTCGTTTCAAGGCGATCGCGCGAAACAATTATCGTCAATTCGTAAAAAATTGATCCTTCACTATTTGAGTAATGTTTCGAATGGATGAAAAATTGCAACTGAGCACTTGTCAAGAAGTGCATGTGCGTATTAACGGTAAAGTAACGACTTCGCTCGGGTCAGCTTCGAACGTTGCGCGACATTGCCCTATTATCCAGCCGCGCATCGAGCACTAACAAACGTACGCGTAGCCGCACGATGCTAGATCGAACAAACGGCAGCTCGACTCTATCCTTCAAGCAAACGTATATATAATACGCTTATACGCGCGTTGAATCGCGCGCCAACGACGCAAAAAATGTCATCTCGTTCTCACGCTTGGTTTATTTTCATTTCAAGAGTAGCTGCAGTCGTATCGGGAGAAAGAAAACGACCCGACAGTTTTCTAGTGCAGCAGTCACATCCGTAGCTGAACGCAGCATCGTAAAAGAAATTTCAAACGGCCAGAGCTACGAGTCTCAAAAACAGCGCTGGCGTCAGGTCCACTGCTCGGGCGTCCATCTGTCCATCATAATGGGATTGGCACGCGGAAAAAGGAGCCAAGTCGTGCGTGGAACAATATCATGATGTGCCGGCTAATTGTGGCCTGCCGCCGCGCAGAAAAACCGAATATAATAATAGAGAATAGACACGTCGAAATGGAGCAGCGCTACGCGAACGCGGTCAATGCTCTCGTTTCGTTGCATTGAAAAGTGAGTCGCACACGTGGGCGTATAAGAGAAAATCTACATCGTCGTCGACTCGTCGTCGGCGATTATGACATTTGTGCCCGACGATCAAGCTGAAAATGTGGCTTCTATCTTGACTTGGCGAGAATTTAATATTCGAACGCAGGAATGCTTCATAAAGTCTTACGTTTAAAATATGCATTAACAGAATTCCAAGATCAATGTCAGTGTTTCGGAAACACGAACAAAAATCGAAATTTTGTTACTATTAAAGTTCAATTATCAAATTATACAACAAATTTGATGAACTTCGACGGCAAGAAAATTGTAATCTGATTAAATTTTTTCATCGAAATATGATACGCAAAAAATAACTTGAACTTTTCTGGGGGCTCGAATACTTGCGATACTTTATTCTAACTATCACGACGCGTTAGGTACTGCTTTGAAGCAATAAATATGATAATTTTGTTTGTTCTAGAAATTCATGGACTCTCGAAAATGCATCGAGTGGTGTCTTAGCGTGAGCAGGAGAGATAGCAGGCAGGCAAAATAGCGCCGAAAACGGGCCGACGTTTTATCAAGAGCATAAAAGTGCCGGTGGGTAGTGCGCCGCATCAGGCCATTGTGCGATGCGTCCTAGACTGCGCGATGAGCGGACCAAAGGCGGCGAGTGCGCAGCTGCTGCAACGAGGCCTCGTGGCTCTCGGCCTGGCGCTGGCCCTCGTGCTGCTCATCGTCCTGGCCCGTCGACGACTTTTGACCCAGGAAGAGCAGTCCCGAGCGCGCCACAGTCTGCTCGTTGAGATCCTGGCCAACGTGAGCGAGGGCCTCGGGCGCCTCGAGACCGGTCTCGACGACATAGCTGTCCGCACGGCCGCGGCCAAGAATCAGCTCTCTCGGCTGACCGACGCCCGCCGGCAGAATCTCCTGGCCTGCGCCCTGCTGCGCGAGCGTAAAGTCTTTCAAGATGAGTATGCGCGGAAAAAAGTCGACGCTGCATCGATCGACGACCCAGCCAAATCTAATGTATCTTGAGGCTGTATCGTGATCCAAATAACTGAACCGAATGACGATTCAACTTTGCAATCGAGAGAACATTTTATAAGAGCTTTTTAGGTGCACTTTTTTAGGTTCGTGCCTCTTATCAGAAACTTAATCGAAATGCGCAACGTATTATAATCCACAAAGAATTTTTAGATTGTCACAAAGTGATAATTTTACAGTAACTTTCGCCCGCAACATCTTGTTTGTTGCTCATCCAGGCAAATCAATAAGGACACCCCTTTTTGGCAATTTTGAAACGTTCTATAGACTAAAAATTGATACATTCCGCTGCACCAATTTATCCAATAATCAGCACGTTTATACACTGCTCAAACTCAGTAGCTCATCAATTTTTTAAAGTGAGAACTGTGTACCTAAAAAAATGAAGATTTGCTTTATATATTAAGGAAGTTCTTGCGACTGTAACTTACATCAAGTTAAAACTGTACTCATGCGTATACGCAAAACTTTTACTTTTGACGAGAAAAATCTCAATTTCTTCCGAATCAACACATACTTCATGAGATATCATTAGAATTCATAGACTTTTTTGTTTATTTATTAAAAAGTACTGTCTAGAATCTAGACTTTTTTTCGCAAGAATCCACTTGATTATTTTTCTTATATTATTGAATTGATCAATTGAAAAAAAGAGAAAAATGAAAAAACAAAGCAATAATCTAATCTACTCGAATCATACATTAAAGGCCTAATATTTTTTACATTATTTTTTACATTAAATAATATAATATTGTAGTCATAAATATAAATTTGGTTGCTATTTCAATTTAGCGTATGCACCACTGTGACCTATATCAACAATATCTTGTTGAAATGTTGACCACCGTTCTAAAAAACGGAAATGCACATTTGCGTAAAGAAGCTAACTTATTTATTATATATAATATATGATTACTCCAATGTCGGCCTTGTAATCGACCAATGTAAATAGAATACATTAAATAAGATTTCTACAAAATAATAGAATATCAGGAACAATTATATCATGCGTTGGGAACATTCATAAATGTTTAAATTGCTAAATTGCCGAGTTATTTTTAAATGGCTACATTATAACTGAGGAATAATGTAAATATCCTCTTTAAGATTTTAAAAATATCTAGTTATAGATCCAGACAATCAGTTTGTCGATTGATTATTTATGATTCCTATTTGTACTATATATTCGATAAGAATTATTTTTACTCTGGATAAAGAATAATTCTTAAAAAATTCACTCAAGATAATTGACACTAAATTTTAATACTTTTAATGAGAACCATGTTCATATTAAGATTATCTGATAAATTTTTAAAGTATTTAGTGATAGATGAGAAACATATGTGCCAAATATTTTGTAAAATAATTTTAATTTCAGTTCGAATATGAAATACAAGTGTAAATATAACTAGTTTCTTTATATCATTAGCTATAAAGTTTCAAACAAAGACAACACAACTTTAATATGTGAAAGTATTTTACTTTGCATCATACTTAAATAAAATAATGTTAATAAGCATATTGTTCAGGCTAAATAAAAATTTGAAAATATTCAAAGATGAAAAATATGGTTTTTTGTCCCGCAACAGGTAATTTCTGGAAAATCAATTAAAAACCAATAATATTCTAACGTTTAAGTATTGAATAATGCTCAATCGCAAAATCTTTGAAAATTCATATAAAGAATTCCACATATCTCGAGAAGCAAAAGCTGTTGATGAAAAATGATTTTAGAAAGTTGTTTCTGATACTTTTGCGTTTAATTAAAATAAAACCTCTCTAACTTTGTTGTAAAACCAATGGAGACTCTTGGTCATCAGTATTAATTTAGTAATAACATGATGGAAAGTCACTGCGCACCCAGCTTTTTACAAAAGTCAAAGAGTGGGAGAAATTGTGGCGAGACAAGTTCGCGCGATGGCAAATGCGAACTCAAAATGCCTCGCGTTTCAAAATCTAACGGGATATTTGCTCCTAATGAATGAAACGGAATCGACCCTCTCAATAAACAATTCATTACAATGAAGGTTTTAAATAATTGTCTTGTACAAAGATAGATTTTATTTAGGCATTAAATTTATATTAATCTTATACACGTAATAATTTTGTATTTTACTAAAGGGTAAGATCAGTTGACGGTCAATTCTTTTTATTTATAGTTATTGCTTATTTGTTTATTACACTTACAATTAGTTTAATCGCTTGAATTATTTACATTTAAAAAATAGTACATTACTGCCCTAGATCGCGAAAAACCGGAAAGTCCTAGAGCACTTGTAGTTAGCGACCGAGACAAAGCCGATACGAAATAAGTTAGTTACGATACAATTTTGTCCACTGAATTACGGAACGTCGTATGCTTATACAAGTCCCACACCGTCCGAATTCGTGTCAAAAGGACAAAATTAGTCCACGGACATTGTACGTATATGTCTTAATTATAATTGTACCTACGCATTATTCACTGTTTCTATTGTTTTTGGTATGAACAGGCCATCTGTATTTGAATAGCTCATTTTTATGACCGTAGACTCAGATTTCTAATTAATAACTCGTAAGAAAAGAAAGTAATATCGAGAAAAAATATGCATTCTATTGGCCTGAAACCATATGCTACTCCTTTTTGATATCTCCGGTAATCAACGAAAATACCAAGTTATAATTTAGTATGCGTTTAAGATGATGAATCGAACGTTTTAAAATATTTCAGTCTTAAGCCAAAATTCATCGAGTGTACATCGGGAGCAGTTTTAAGTTTTGTGCTGCGTGTTTCTCGTGGTGCTGTGCAGTGGAAATTTAATTACATTTCTGATATTTAGACCCTTTTGATATTATCCGAAGAGGTAAATTTATTCTGATAAATATGGGTTTTTTTTGTGTGAGCAAAATCATCCGCAATATTTTTCAATCAAAAAAGAAAAGCTCGAAAAAAGCGAAAAAAGATTTAGAAATATTCAACAAAGTTCATCAATGTGGTGACGAAGCTATTTTTAAAGATCTAGCAATACTTTTCCAGAGAATTTCTTTGAACATTCAAACGAAAGAAGATTTGCCTACATTTTTTGAATATGAATTATCTGCATTTCCTACCACGTTGTTTGATGCAAATGGAATGAGAAAAACAAGAAATATCGAATTTTACTTACATTTTAATTTCATTTATGATATTTCTCCTCACATAAATGATTATTTTGTAATCGACGGATGTTTTCTTTTACAACATATTGTTTGGCCCGCAAAAACACCAGTCAAGAATATTATCAATTTCTTTATCAATTATATTGTTGAACATTACTCTCGAAAATGTTGTGTTATATTCGATGGATATCCTGAATCTGTTGATGGAAGATGGTATATAAAAACTGCAGAGAGGCAAAGGAAAAATATAGGACGAGAAATTGAAATCTATGAAGACGGCATTATTGGTGTAGCCTCAGATACATTTTTTAATGTAACTACAAATGAAGTAAGATTGATTCACATACTTTGTAAGAAATTAAATGAGGCAGGTTTTTCAACGAAAATTGCCGAAGAAGATGCCGATGCATTAATTGTTGAAATGGCTATGCGCTATGCTAATGAAAACTACAGGACATGGATCGTTGGAACTGACGTAGAGTTATTGACAATTTTAACAGCACGAACACAGCATTTGGACAATATATTTTTTTTGCACCAAGAAAAAGATTTCACTTTCCACGTGTGCAGCAATCAAAGTTTCAAATATCCTCAACTTCAGTGTATTATATTATTCCTACATGCATTTTCAGGATGCAACACAACCTCATCTTTTTTGAATAAAAGAAAACGAGCATTAATTAAATTATTTTTGAAGAGAAAAGATTTGATATTGGAAGCAAAAAAATTTTATTATACAAACACACCAAGGCACGAAATTGCATTTTCTGGTATGAAAATAGCTCAAGAGTTATATGGCGGAAAAAATCGAGATATTACACTGAATGAATTACGATTTCGTCGTTTTGTCAAACTAAGTGGAAAGGGGTTGGTAAAATTTGAATCTTTACCACCTACAGAAGGCAGTGTTATACAACATGCGTATAGAACATATTTGCAAGTGCAATCTTGGCTTGGCAACAAAAAAAGAGCTACTGATTGGGGCTGGTATATGACAAATGGAAATCTCATTCCTTTGCACAGCGATATGCCCCCTTTTCCACAGGAGCTCGAAGACTACTAATATGATCACTAGTCTTACTCTGATCTGTGATTTTTTGCATTTAAGAAAATTTCTCCTGTGTTCGAGATTCAATAATACAATTCATAAAACTTCATTGTAAAAAAATTTTAAAATTAAGAAAAATAAAAGTATTTCATCAAATGATTAAAAATGTTGTGCCCAATTAAAACAAATTAATTAAAGTTATTCCTTAAAAAACAATATTATTTAAAATGTATTCAGTCGTTTGCTTGATTTAAAAAACAATTATAGAACTCGTTAATAACTTTGGATACTATTTTTTAGAATAATCTATGTAATTTTATATGCAGACAAAAAACTGTTTTTTATCATCGTAATCTGGTGCAATAAATAACGAACCAATACTGTTTCGTTCACTTTCAGTTATAATTGTATAATCATTTGAGTTTACAGTTCTTAGTCGAAGATTAAATTTTTATTTAATGTTATACTGTACTTTTAAAGTGGTGAAACTATCTGAAACTTAATTAATACGCAGTATACAATGTTTATGTTTTATAAAAATTTAAATCATTTATCGTAGATAAAACAATAATTTTAGTTATTAAGAACTCACGTAAAATAATACCTTTGAAATATTTTTTATTTTGGATCAATTTATTTATAAATAACCGTGAAAATTGCAAAAAAACATTGAATGTATGCAAATGAATTCAGAGTTTTTAAATATAATATATCCTTCAAATGCAGTGCTATAGTGTACAGATAAAAAACTAGGCCATTATGATAAAATCCACACTTCCCTCTATTTTGCGAGAAGAAAAAAAAAATTGAAATGCAACTAATGAATCATTGAATAAAAAGAGTCTTAGCTCAAAGGTGATACGGTTAAAGTAAGCACATTATTATCGGCAATAGTCGCGATTGTGTATATGAGGCGTAAGTCGCAATAGTATCACACACAGGAGACACGCACGCTCGAGCGTTATTATACTTGCTTCAGTCGGCTCCTAGCATCATATCGAGACTCGTGTTTGCCTCATCGTAGAAAAGACTCGCGGATAGATATAATGGCCGAGACCTGCACGAGTAAGTACGCACATACACGCACATCGTTTCTTTTTATTTGTTTGACGCGCACGACTCGCCAGTTACCATAGACCTGTCCGCAAGTCTTGGATTAGCTGCGTTCTGCAGCGTTAGTACCTACGGTCGTTTTTTTTTCAAATCACACATTAACTTGAGCAAACAGGTAAGGCTGAATTGTACTGTTGAGTTCATTACGGTAGTAATAACAATTTTAGTCTCAAATAAGCCTGTAGTTGGCTGATAAACTGTTTTTTCGAACACCATCTTATCATATTTTTTTTCTTTTGTTTCACTACACTCTTCATTCATTGTTTTTTCGCTTTCTAATAAGCGATTATTAACATGCTCACTCATCCACTCGCAATAATTACGATTACGAATGATAACAGCACCGACGCGTTTAACAAGTATTTTATCACTCGTATCGGCTACAATCGACAAGCCGAAAAATCAAAGCAACTTTTGCCAGGAGAGAATCTCAAAGCTTTTTTCGATGCACAGAGCAACATGGGAGCTGCGGTCCAGGATACGCGAGCCCGAGAGAGGCCATGCTGCACGGACCTCGGGAGAAAATACTCTACGTCAACTGCGTGCACACGGACGTCGATAAGCCGGACGCCTTGGTGACGGTAGACGTCGATCCTAGCAGTCCGACTTACTGCCAGGTACGTTAAATCGAATTATATTTTCGATAGATTTACGCGTATTCGCGTCTAGGAACTTTCTAATTTTGTTTCTCTGCACTCAAGTTCCGCGTTAAACCGGTGCGTTTCTACTCTTCTACCGTAAACCTTCGCGAAATCTTCATTTCTTCACGCTTCGAAAGATAAACATAATAAAAAATACTCTATGGATTTTTCTACTTCCGCACATTTCATTTTCAAATGACATTATATTCATTTTTCTATATGCCAATATCATTACGCATTATTAATGGCTGCTTCAACAGAAAAAGAGTGAGCGTCACCTTATTATTCACGAGATCTCGAGCAATAAATTCCACGCGGCAATGTCGATTTATAAATGAATCTGAGAAACATTTACACCGACTTCATTGCTGCACGCGCATTAATATGCATCGAAAGGTTGATGTTTGCAGCAGATACTTTGTATCATTATTTGTGTGCACTTATATTTTAATTGATTATTACTAAATACTGGCCACGTGTACAAGATTAACAAAAAAGGCCTACAGTGTATCGTTGACGTATAATTAAAGTGACAGCTGCCTCGGCGCATTCACTCTCACTTTCAAAACTTTAGCTCCAATATTATGTTTAATACATTTTGTAAGATCGCTAAATCATAAATAAAGATTTTTATTATTTTTTAAAAATAAAGATTGCTTTTAATTCGTTAAGTCATTCCTCGAATAAATTAAAAGTTCAAAGTTATTCATTTATCTGTCAGATAATCCACAAACTGAGTATGCGAGAAGTGGGTGACGAGTTACACCACAGTGGATGGAATATATGCAGTAGCTGTCACGGACAAGCAAATGAAAAACGCGACACCTTGGTTCTGCCGTGCCTCATGTCCGATCGAATTTACTTTGTCGATTTAACCAACGAAAGAGAGCCGACGATCAAAAAGGTAATCATGCAATGCATGTATTTATTAATTTGTAATGTTTTTTTTTTTTTCATTCTACGAACGTTTGTGCTACGAATCGTTTCAATACTTTATTTTAAAACTAAAAAAGCATACTATCCTAAAGAATTAGACTAATTTTATAGGAGACGGTAATTTTCATGATTCTTAAATAGAATCGTCGTTAATGACAAATATGTATGCTCAATATACTCGGCAAATCATCATTAGACTAGATGTTATTATTCAATTATGGTTTATAATTGAAAACAGACAAAAAGTCGTGACTCTAGCTATAGTTGGAAAAATAATAATTTCAGTTGACGATCGAGGAGCTCGGTGTAATATTTGCTATATAGGCTTGCCATGCAACACTGCGTAACATCGTTTAAAACTTGGCGACGGCTACGACGACGACGACGACGAATTCGTCGCTGCAGCAATACTCGAGTCGTTAAAATCTCATTCGGATGTGAAAGTCCGAGCGAGCAAATAATTCCAATGCGCAGCTTGTTTACTTGTATACACCCATGGGCGCGCGTATATTATAATATTTGAGTAATAAAAAGACGCATGTGTGTATTTGCGGGCATGAGGCTTGTTTGTACGTTGCATTGAGAGAGTTAAGGCAACAGGAATCACAATCTGTTGCGTGAACTGGCCAAACGGCTTGGTGAGTCAGGTCGCGCCGCTACAGCATACGTATCGCTTGTTTATTATTGCATCTCATGGAGATTGGCGCAATTTTTGCCCACCCCGCAGACTCTCGAGCCGGAGGAAATGCACAGGCACGGAGTGGCCACGCCGCACGCGGTCCACTGCTCGCCCACGGGCGAGATCATGATTTCGGTGCTGGGCAATCCGCGGGGCGACGCGCTCGGCGATTTTCTCCGCATCGACAGCAAGAGCCTCGAGATCCTGGGCACCTGGACCCGAGGCGAGGAGCGAGCCAAGTTCGGCTACGACTTCTGGTACCAGCCGTACCACGACGCCCTCATCGCCACCGAGTGGGGCGTGCCGAACGTCTTCAAGCGTGGCTTCGCCTCGGAGGACATCGAGGGCTTAGGTAACTGTCGACGATCGACTCGCTCGTTCTTTTTAGTTCTAGCCAGCCAAAGGTAGGATCGTTACGAGGCTCCAATGGCTCTTTCAAAGATCTCTACGCGCTCGAAAGATGAGCCGTACCTCGAGGGTACCTAACGTTCGTTTACCTGCGCACACGTGCACTTGTGAAGATTTAATACTCCATGAACTAAGATGCACCGGATAGAGACACACGAGACTCGCGCACGTGTCAAATTATACAAAATGTGAAATTTCATCTACGCGTTTAGTCACGCATTAATTTTAAATTTAAATGCAGTACTCGGAGGCCTCACTTTAAATTCCTCCGGTAATACAATCTTTCGAAAAAAAAAGAAAGAAAAACGGACTGTACCGAGTACTCGCTCGCGTTTGTCGGTATTTGCAAAATATAAAGTTACTCGAACTGCCCGTAATTGAGTTATTACTTTAAATTCAACACACATACAATACATTTCCACTGAATTGACTCTTTCTTATCATAATCAGGAACTAAAGGTTCGTTCGTATTTTTCAGGGCATTACGATGGTTCGTAAGATTTTTCTTTCAGTTCGTGTATTTTTAATTCGACGCTTGAGAACTCGCTTTTAAATTCTAAAAACGCAATTTTATCTTTGGAAATTAATTAAAGCTCAATAATAAATTGCAAAAAATATAATATTAAATTACTACGAATACGTGATAGAAATCTACGGCAGGAGTCTGAACTTTTACTCGTGGAAGGATCGCAAACTGCAGCAAGTTATTAATTTGGGCGAAGAGGGTATCGCACCCCTGGAGGTGAGGTTTCTCCACGATCCAAAAAGTTGCGAGGGCTACGTCGGCTGCGCCGTCAAATCGGTCATCTATCGATTCTACAAAAATGACCAAGGCCGATGGACCGCCGACGACGTAATCAAAGTTCCAGCCAAAAAAGTCGATGGTTTCTTATTTCCAGAAATCAATGGTGAGCCAAATAATCGACTATTAATTTACCATCGTAATCCGTAATCGAACGTGAAGATGTTCTCCTGTGAAGTGTCAATTTTAGCCTCGTGACTTATTAAGTATAGCTGTTGCATAAAAAAATTTTTAATTTCTATTAATATGTGACTGAGACGTTTTTCTCGTCAAGTGCAATAACTGTAAGTCGCTCTAAAGCCATATGAAATCACTGAGGCCTTCGAATGTGTGAAAATTCCTTAGTTGCGTCTGCTTATAGAACACGCGTACGAGATATGTATAATTGCATCAAGATGTCCTTTGTAAATAATAAATATGTAGCGCGACGCGCTCATACTCGCACAAAGACAGTCACGCGTAATGATGTCGGCTTTTATACAGCAGTTAATGCTTTAATTTTTCTTTTTTGTTCCAACCACAGGCATGATCACGGACATTCTCATAAGCCTGGACGACAAGTACCTGTACTTCTCGAACTGGCTTCACGGGGACGTGCGCCAATACGACATCAGCGATCGCGCCCGACCCCGTCTGACCGGGCAGATATTTTTGGGAGGCAGCATACTTTCGGACTCGAAAGTCCGGGTACTCGAGGATCGGGAGCTGTCCAAGCAGCCCGAGCCGCGCTACATCAAAGGCCGCCGGCTCGATGGCTCGCCGCAGATGCTGCAGCTCAGCCTGGACGGCAAGAGACTCTACGTCAGTACCTCCATTTTCAAACCCTGGGACAGGCAATTCTACCCTGAACACGTCAAGTAAGGAACTTGCAGTAGCCATCTTCTTCTCTAGCTTTACTTAACATTACATAACAGATCTAGCTATTATCCTTATCCTTTATCTTTTCATAACATTCAAAATAAAAACATGAGGATCATTAAAAGAATTGAAGATCGAAGATTCTAAATGTGTTTCTAATTTCAAGAAACCAAACTGTTCTGTCAAAAAGTTAAATCATAATACACAAATAATAATGCAGAGTATCATTTCGGTCTAATAATTGAAAATTGTTATCTTTTTGATTTTTTTGTACCTCGTACAAAAGAAGAATTTTCCTACGAGAATCGTAACCGAGCGGAGAAAATTAAAATTTCCAACATGCCATTTTAACATTTTTTAAATAAAATTATTTTAAGGTTTTATAAAAATTGAAAATTTTTATAGGAATGGCTCAGTAATGATGAAACTTGATATAGACACAGAAAATGGTGGTATGAAGCTTGATGAAAACTTCTTAGTCGATTTTGGAAGTGACAAAAATGATATTATGCTGGCTCATGAAATGAGGTAAGCAGTTTTAATTGATGCATACAAATGTATACAATTATCCGTAGTTAATTTTTCTAAAAAATTTTTGTTACATTGCATAGATACCCCGGCGGAGATTGTACTTCTGATATTTGGCTAGCTAATGAAGATAAAGAATGAATGTTACCGTAAAAATTTTTATAAACATTTTATATTTTTCATTATATCAAATAAAAAAAGCAAAAATCAAAATTGGCATAATATATATTGTATTATTATACACATAGACGAAGAACGCCTGCTGGACTGGGGCCCTTTTAGCCCAAAAATTATTTAGTGGTTCAGCCCCTGCGTAATGATAATCGAAATACAATTCGATCCAGTCTAGGCAAAGACGGTTTTGCCAAGAATCACAAAAAGCAATTGCTCGAGAACTCAAGCGGTTGAAAATGATGGCGCAACAAGTACAAAAATCAAATATTATTTTTTGAAAGTTCTGTTGAAAAAAAAAATATTATCCGAAGTTGATGATATATTGGTGCTCTCTTTGCGAATGTATTGGCAGCACTTTTCCAATTTTCGCGTAATAATTTGTTTTTAAAAAGAAATGCATAATGCAGACGTAATTTAAATTGCCGAATAATCTACATACGTAAATATCGAGTCCTAAATTCTGTCGGATTAATTAAAAGGGCGCCCACGATACGATCTCGCGGTGTATTATATAAAAGTAATATTTACCTCTTGTCTTTGTGTATATGATTTACTGCCATTTAACGTCGAAAGACATCAATGTAACAGTCGATAGCTATGAGCATTTCTCAAGCTAATTTACATTTTATATTCAAGTATTAAAATAAATACAATATATCAAAGTACCGAATGAATTAAATTTAGTGGTCCTCTATAACCAATGGATACATAACAATTGTGGCGACGTTTAAATACCGCATAAACAAAATCGAATTTATGAGTTTCCAATATGAATTTTATGACAGTATTAATTGTGTTGATTTGCAAACAGAATCGGCATTTAATTCAGGCCAATAAAATAACGTACTGAGCAAATTAAATGCGCTATCGATTTGATCCATGCACTTAAATCACTCGATTATTGATGCGCGCGAAATGACCTGCAGTTGGTAAATATACATTCGATTATACGAATTCGCAGCTACCGCAGCTATTCCAGATCGTAAATGGCAGCGTTCCAAAAGTCAACACGAGATAAATTTCTCTCTCTCTTTCTTTCGTTCGCTAATTCAGTACCTGTGGCATGTATAACCACTCGATCATCATTTAAGGAGCCTCGCAAATTGCGACTTTTCAGATTCGCTCAAACTTCCGCAATCGAGGAAAGGAAAATAGCGGCTCAGCTGTGACGTTTCGGAACGTTCGAGTTTTGAATAAGTGTAAACATATTCCAGTCGCGTGCTTGTGCATTGTGCAGGCGCATACTTGGCCGTGTTCGTGTGTGTATGTGTATTTTCACCAAGTCACCGCTCGGAGGCACAAAAAGTTCGCGTCGAGTGGAGAGGACAAGAGGAGGATGTGCAACAAGCCGAAAAATTGACTGGTGAGGACGATCGCGCTTGTTTCGACACTTGTTTCCCACGACAATACTTTATTTGTGCCGTGCGTGCGTGTATAGGAGAATAATTCTGATCGCAACGTTATAGCTGGCTGCAGTATGCAGCCGCCTCGCAAAACTAATTCTTGTTTGCGCCGCCTACTTGAATCTCCGTGCTGGACTCAGCAGCAGATACTCTCCGCGGAATAACAAATTTTGTTCGCACTACACGCCAAGCCGTTGATCGAATTAGCGACAAAACCAGCGACAACGACGACGCCTGACAAGCGCCTACAAAGGACTACAACGATACGCCAAATTTCGCCTTAACCCGGCTGTTTTTGTGACCTTATAACCAAATATTTACACCATGGCCGGGACCTTCGATCAGCACGACAAGTCTAGGTGAGTCTTTGGCTGCCCACGGTCGTCTGTAATAGCGTGTAATGCCTCCACGCCGTGCCTCGACTACTTTTCCCTCTAAATTCCTTGTTTTGCGACTATTCTTTTCTCACCGTCGTACTACCTACTCCCTCCCGACTCTATAAGGCTAACTTTCTTTTAAAACCCATTAAATCCTTCATTCATTAGCATAATTTATAATTCGAGACGCATGTGTACGTAAGTTCGAATATATTCAATAGTACGAACGATCGTACAATTATGAATTCAGTTGGGGGTCTAAGAGAGTACTTTGTATGCACAAATTGTCTACTGTTCATGATTGGGGATGTCAAGAATATAATGCTTTTTCTTGATAAGATAACTCCCATCTACAGTTTGTGCTTTAATTTGTGTACTTCTCTAATATTTTTCAATGAAATTTAAGTTAATATTTTTATATTTTAGCTGGTACTTTGGTGCCATGTCCAGACAAGATGCCTCAGATTTACTAATGAGTGAAAAAGAAGGAGGTGTTTTTCTTGTAAGAGATAGCATCTCCATACATGGTGACTTTGTCCTTTGTGTTCGAGAAGACAGTAAAGTTAGTCACTACATAATAAATAAAATTCAGCAAGGAGAACAGACAATATACAGAATTGGAGATCAAGATTTTTCTGACATTCCTTCACTTTTAGCATTCTATAAATTACACTACTTGGATACAACTCCATTGATAAGACCTGCACCGAGAAAAATTCAGAGGGTTATAGCAAGGTATGATTTTGAAGGAAATGATCCGGATGACTTACCATTTAAGAAAGGTATTTGAATAATTCATGTTTATTCATTCTGAAAAACTTGTTTTTATTATTTATTTCCTAATTCTTTAAATAATTTTTGTTATTAATTAGGAGAAATATTGACAATTATATCAAAAGATGAAGAACAATGGTGGACTGCCAGAAATAGTCTTGGACAGACTGGTTCAGTACCTGTTCCTTATGTACAAAAATACAATGAAGATCACCACACGATTGAATCTCTTCCAGCCAGGCCAGAAAGCGGTGGAAGTTCAGGATCTGGAACTCAAATATCTCAAACAGATTCTATCCAAACTACGACTCGGCGTGCAAATATTCAACGGACACTACCTGCTTTTGCTAAGGTAAAGCAAGCACGAGTGCCCAATGCTTATGATAAAACAGCACTTAAATTAGAAGTTGGAGATATTATAAAAGTAACAAAAACAAACATTAATGGACAGTGGGAGGGTGAATTACATGGTAAAGTTGGACATTTTCCTTTTACGCATGTAGAATTTGTTGATGATGAAACAAATGATGACAGTCAAGAAGTTTAACAAACTGTTTTCTTAAAAGTGAAGTGAACAATTGAGCAGCTACTGTAGGCAGCTACATGTACCAATATGAGAGCAATTTAATTTGTATCAAGTATTGGTTTCACGCCATTATTAATGGTTTTCTATGTAGTGCAATATTGTCAAACTTCAAATAATATGTCAGCCGAAAAATCTTTTTAATTAATTTACAAGTGATCACAAAATTACAACAGAATTTTTTAGACATAATTTGTCATTGAACAAATGGAATGTTTTGCAAATGTAAATTTGTGTTGAGTTTCATGTAAATAACAATTCAATATTACTTTGATTGCTAATTGATAAAATTGCAGCTGATATAGGTTAAATCTTTTTCTTTTAAACATTTTACATCTTTATATATAAATATAATTTAAGTTTTATAATTATATCTAATCATGTTTAATTATGCAATACGTTCAGTACAGAAAAATGAACCTTTTTAAAAATTACATTTTCCAATCAATTTATAATCATATTACTGAAAATGAAATTTTTAAATAAATTAAGTAGACATTTACTTCAAACTGGGCTGAAATTGGAATAAATTAAAGTAATAAATCATTTTTGCACATTATTTAGAATAGAATTAACAACAAATTGCTGCACAATTTTTTAGTTCTTTTCAACACTTGACAAATAATGTACACAAAGTCTTCCTGATTGATGTTACTGCAATCTCAAAACTTACCAAATATTGCTGTGTAATATCAATCTCTAGTCAGTGATGGTTAAAAAAGGTTCTGACTTTCTTTTTAAGACTTGACTGTAAATAAAGTTGAACATAAGAATCTTTTTAACGCACATAATATATAAAATTGGTAAATACAGAAGCTGCTGACTGCAAATAACTCTGATAATCAAAACTGTATGATATTTTGAAAATATAAATTTCATCATAACTTCACACTATGACGATTTTAGACGTCAAACGGCTTACATTGAAATATTGTGATAAAATTTTTTCAAATTTATAGACTCATTCCAAAGAATGCAAAACATTTAAAAAAAGGAAAAAATACTATAGAAAATAAAGATTCCTTATAAATAAAAACATCGAATATTTTGTAAAATTTTTCTTAAACCTGTTATTTTCATAAATTTAAGATTCATGATTTTTTTTACAAATTAAAAGCTCTCAGTATTAGAAGATCGTAAAATATATCAACATTGTACTTTTGATTAAACTCAAGTTTTTGATTGCTCTTCAATCATTACTGATTTAATAAAATTTAATCAAATAAATGATTGATTTACGTACATGAAAGTCAAGATCTTCCTTTACTTGAACAATATTTTTGACATTTTCGCTGTGGCCATTAATTATAAATTTAACCATAATTTTTGTTGTGTCTGTATAATGTGTCAGTGTCGATGTAAGTCATTCCTAATTACTGAAGAATAATTTTATTTCATGAATAACAAAATATCAACATCAGAATTTCTACGATAACTGCGATAAAAAATGCCCAAATGTACTGCTTATATAATATTAATAATCATCAAATTGTATTGCCAGCATTGTCTTTCGCATCAACTACGTCTGACTAGCTCGTAAAAAATAATTGTTGTATCATTCATGTCCGGAAAATTTGATTGTAAAAAATGAAAAAAAAAACTTTGGTCATTATAATTGACTATATATAATGTATATTTTTATAAAACTGCGCATATTCCAAATCCATTATAACTATCTGTTACAAATTATAAATAATTCTGCAGCTCAAAAGTACTTGTAATTTTGATAAATCGTGGTTTTGTACCAATATAAATTTTATAAAAATTGAATGGAAATTTGGAGTTCTGATTCATTGCAAAATAATAAATAAGCTCTGAAAAAATAAACACGTTATTCTTCACTTTTCATTTTTAATTGCGTTCAATAGATTTTTTATTTAAAATAATACTTGATTTACATGTCTCAATGTTTGTATTACATTTTAAAGCCACATTTGAATTTTTTCTACAGCTCATCTTTGAATGATTCATTCAGAAGTCACCTTACAATTCACGTTAAATATTTATATTTGAAAAATGGTTCTCTCAACATTTTAGTAGCCACGAACTACGATCAGAATTCGCAAAATATACAATCATACATTTATCTTGGAAAGTTCAAAAACTCTAAGGCTATCGCAGGTATTCGAAATATTTACAATTTTTCAAAATATTTATAAAAAAAAAATCAGCTGGTGTCTAAATCACTACCACCTTCGTTCAATATTAAATTGTCATTAACGATGGTACATAGAATGTACACAATCAATAAATTTTTCATTTCGCTAATTGCGATATTAAATCAGCACACATTTCAAAAAACTCCATTGTATGATGTCCCTTTGGTCCAGGTGGAGGAGGTTCTGTAAATATATTTTATTATCATTATGTGTCATAATTTATGCTTTAGAGTGTTGAATATTTACCAGTTGGTGGATCTTCATTATCACTGTATGATAAAGATTTAAAATCTAACAAAAAACTCTTATAATCTACTTGATAAAGTTGTAACGACATTTTGCAATATCTTCCTGTTACTTTATTCTTACGTCTCACTCTTACACTGTATTGATTCATAATTCTCCATTCAAAATTAAGAATTTTCATGGCATGATAAACTTCATTCATGATATCATGAGGCCTTGATTGTGATCGTATACCTAAATGCCACTTTGCTCTTTTTACAGGTGTACCTTTACTACTTGTTCCAGAAGTACCACTACCCACAGATCCCTGACGTTCTCTAAGTGCTAAAATAATAATCTCATTATTATTAGTTCCTTTACAATTAAAAAAAACATTTATAAAAAATTATTCTAACGTGCTATTCTTTCTGGGTGAGGCTTTATAGGACTTGAACTTGCTTCACCAAGTGCTACTGGTGGTGGACTTGAAGCTACAAAAAAGTCTTTCATTTCTGCTTTTGCTGCTTCATCTGCAATTCGTTTATTATCTATTATTAAATGGTATGCTATGGCCAGCTGATCGTGAGGATCTCCATTGAGTAATGCTGAATGAACTTCGGTGTCTTGAACATTGAATTTCTCACAAACCTCTGTCACAGCATCAATATCAATGACAGATGAATCTTGCTCGACAGGTGACGGAAATAAGTAGCTTGGAAGTTCTTTTTGGAACCAATCATGTTTTCTATATAAATAAAAGTATATAAAAATTTGAGTGAATGTAAAATTAAAAAAATATAACATCTAATATAATAAAGATTTTACTTGATATCTTCTATTGAAGCTCGCTTAATTGGATCAACTTGTAACATGTGACATAACAAATTAACAACAGACTTATTCAAGTGTTCAGGAATTGGGAATACTCCATCTAGAAGAATAGTGTGAATCATGATAATATTGGAAGCAACTCGAATGATAAAAAATACCTTTTTATAGAATATGATTGAGACCTACTTTTAATTTTGCGAAAAAGAGTTGGCACATGTTCATCATCAAATGGCAGTGTACCACATAGTAATGCATATAAAATTACTCCACAAGACCAAATATCTACTTCTGGCCCTGCGTATAATTTTCCAGAAATTACTTCTGGAGCCGCATAATTAGGTGATCCACAGGAAGTACGTAAAAACTCTCCATCCATCATCATGTTCGAAAGTCCTAAAAAATATTATAATTTATAAAGAATTTGAGTTTTTATCGTCAGAGTAAGAAAAAATTAAAATACCAAAATCAGCAATTTTCACGTGAAGATTATGGTCTAACAATAAATTTTCTGGTTTCAAGTCTCTGTGAACTATCATATGCCTATGACAATAATCAACACCAGATATAATCTGTTGGAAAAATCTTCTGGCTTCGTGTTCTTTGAGCCTACCATGTCTCACGATGTAATCAAAAAGTTCACCACCAGAGACATATTCCATGATCATGAAAATATCTGTAGGGGTACTAATAACTTGATATCTAAAAATGAAAAAATGACATAATTTTTATTAGATTTCAAAATAGAATAAGAAATATATAAATAAATATTTAACATACAATTTAATTATGTGAGGATGTCGAAAAAGTTTGAGATTTTGAATCTCTCTTCTAATCTTGCCAACGACATCAAGGCTTTTGATTTTTTGTCTATTTAGTATTTTCACAGCAACTTTATGTTTGGTCAAAAGATGTTCTCCAACTAAAAGTAAATAAAAAAATTATATCTTCATTGTACATAATCACAAACAAAAATAAAAGAAATTTTGAAATCATTCAAAATATTCAAAGTAGCAAAAAATGAAGGAGATGGTTGAGGTAGATACTTACTCTTTACTTTTCCAAAAGTCCCAACGCCCAAGGTAGCACCAAGCATGTAATGACCTATTTTAACAATAGGCTGAGCCTGACCACCACTGGCTAATTTGTCCGTCATGTTGGAGTCGCGGTCGGACGGTGAGTCCGTCGCACGACCTTTCTTATGTCGCGGCAGTCTGACGTATTCTTTTTACCTCAATTTTCTAGACAAAACGCTGCGTGTACGTGCAAGAAGAGTCTATAGATATGGAGCAGTAGTATTGTCGACTCAATAGATCCAGGGCATTTCGTCAGCATGCCCACAAGTTGGAAAAGAGGCAGAAAAGCTCGGTGAACCATCAAGCGGACACTTTTTTCGCTGTGCACTCGGTCGAACAAGAGAATGAATTGCAAATCGAGCAACAATAGCAGTAGCCGTCACACAGTGGCAAGAAAGTGTATAAAGCTGGTATTCGCACGCGCCTTCTCAACTCGATGCGTGCTGTGGCAACTTAACTGGCAGTTGTCGGTCGGCTGCCCGACTCGGTCTGTGTCTGTCGGTCAGCGAATTCGACGCTCGGTGTCTTGACGTATATATTTTTCACAACAACACAGCGAGCAGACGTAAAGAGTTTATGTATGTATATTTCAATACAGCCAAGCTGAAAGTTTACGTACGCGGGGGCCCAGTCGCGTCGCGCGCACTCCCTGCGGCTGATCGCGTATCATCGTTTCAGCACGAGCATCGTTACTCGCTCGAGCACTGACTCGGACGCAACGTTGTGGTAGTCGAGCCCGCAACAACGACAACAACGACAGCAACAATAACAACGAGAGCGACGACGTCGAGCCGAGCTCAGTAGTTCGTCGGACGAGGTCGAGGACGAGGCGAACGATGAAGCCTGCTTCATCGCTGTCGTAACTCCACTTTTGCCAGAACGTTGGGGACCACCCGCAGCACTTGCAACTTTTTACACTCTGCTGCAGCCAGCCACTAAATAGTCAGTGGCCGAGTCCTAGGCTCGGTCTCGACCTAATCTATATATAAGTCACGACGATGCGAGCTCTGCAGCTCGCGGCCCGCGTGGGACGTCGCCAGAGACGCGTGCAAGACTCGCGGCCTACTCGAGCCTTCGCGTATACCTCGCGTACATGTGCCCAGAAGTGCGCACTCACATCCACATGCACCCTATAAGAGCAGTCAGCGACTCGGCAGCGAGCAGCAGTAGTCTAGCAGCAGCACACCACGGGACACGAGTTCGGAGTTTCGTCCTATGATACGGAGCTGAATGCTCTGGGAGCTTTCGCGATTGGCGAGCGCTCGGCCCGACATCTGCCGAGCTCGGCCTTTTAACTTGGCACTGCGAATCGCAAATCGCAACTCGCCCGTCGCCGTCCGCGTGCTTACGCGATATCTTTATAGACTCGTGCACGATGATCGCCGCGTCGAGCACGACCGTATCGTGCTAGCGCCGCCGACTGAAATTATACAACTGCGAGCTTCGAGCCGTCCACTATATATACTCGAACGTATAGCTGGTGTATTTGCAAGTCGTGGCCCTCGGCACTCGAGAGACGAAAGAGAGAGACAAGTTCTTGGCAGCACAGCGTCTCTTGGTCTATCGCTCCAATTTGCAAGTGCACGCGTCGCTTTCCTTATTTATCCGCCCGCTTATCTGCCGATCCGGAATTTTTAGCTGATGCTGCAGCGATCTTGTGTCGTCCCACTCGACGCGCGCCTGGAAAGAGCTTTACACGCAAAAGCTATATCGCTGCTGTATACCGCTATTAGCTGCGCCGTTGCGTCCGAGGCTGAGCTCTCGCGCGTCTTATATACGCTTCGATCGACGAGCGATCGAGCCAAAAATTAGAAAAACAGTCACTGCACGAGACGGCGATCGGCGCGTGTATATATACGGAGTCTACTTGACGCCGAGCAACAGCGACGTCGACTGTCTATTCGTCGCAGCTTTACGTCCGCTGCAACCGCGCGCTGCACGTCGCACACGTCTGCACAGCCGCTAATAGCCGCCACACGCACAGGTACGTGAAATCCAGCCCGTCGAGCTTATAAGCTGTCTGCGCTATTGGTATATAGCCGCCGAGCTGGCTCAGTGATGTAACGTGTTTTGATCTGCAATTGGTCGCGTCGTCGCTCGACGTTGTTTTCCTTATCGCGCACTGCGACGCATATGCACCGCGAGCTGCTCGTCTCGAGGTGGCATGTGTCCCACCAGCTGACCGATTGCAATTCAAATCGAGCTCGGCTGCGACTAATGCCATGCGCTCCGCGTAATAACCATTCTTTGATTTTGTTTTGCTTGCTATCCTTCTTATCTAAGCGTTGCATCTACTCGCTTTTTCCCGGCACCGCACCGCTATCGACTGGCACCACGTGCAAGTATTATTGTCACCGCATGCATGAACAATAACTTGCATAATAGCTAACTGGATGGGCTGATCCGCGCAATCAAAACAACGGCTTCGACTCAAAATAGCAATAATTCTAATGCTCGAATTCGCTAAACGATACCGGTAGTTTTGATTCACCCGCAGTTGAAGTAGTCGTCGCTCTTTTCTCTGACGAACAGTCAGTCCGACGAATAAAAGAATGACGCGTTCCAAGATCAGCTCGTGAGCTCGAGCATACAATTATAAATACACGAATCTTGACGCCCACGCAAAATTTGAAAAAGTTTTCAAAAGTGCCGAGTGACTGCGCTGAGCAAGCTGCCAGCCAATGACGTTTGCTCGATCCTTGCTTATATTTGTAAACACAGCTGCTCGAGATGAAAATGAGGAAAGTGCAATTGTGTGGCTCGATCTTGTATATACCTGTGTACACGCGAGTCGCACGCGGTACAGCCGTACCGAGATGCAACACGGCAGATTCCTACATTATCTTTTTAGCGGAACGCGAAATCTGTATCTTCGAGACAAGCTGATCTCGAGCTGTAGGCGCTGCTTTAGCGCGTCCTCTCGCGGCAAATATGCTCTATTTTGACAGGCCAGAAAGTGTGTGGCTCGGTGCGACTGCACTCGACGACGCATGTTACATACACAAACTTCGGTGCAAAATACACATAGAGCATAGCGAGTATAGCGACTGAAATTCGTGCCTGTACGTCAGTTGCCTCATTATTTGTGTCGGTAGCGTCGCGTGGCTCGACGATCGACATCGTGAACATTACGTATAATAATAATACTTGATCCTTTACGGTAAATGCTCACATTTACTCGTATTAACAAACCCATCATGTGCGGGCAGTAGTATAATCTTTTTATTATCAATAATACTTCGGGTTAAAAAAAGATAATTCTCCTACTCGAACGCGGCCAAATACAGATAAGAAAGTATTAAATGCAGCGATGATGTGCGATTACTTGAGTGCGAATCGAGTCAAGTACAAACCTGCTCGTTGAAATCGTTGCTCATTGCGATTTACGAGCTCGTTGCCAGCCTTGTCCAGCTAACTTGGCTCGAAAAGGCCCAACGCCATTAACATGAGCTCTAAAAACAGCCCTGCCAAGATAACTCTTGGCATGATCAAAGGTAAGACTCCAATTTTTTTCCACTGGGAAAATCCCTTCTTCTGCTAGCTTCCGCTTTTTTTACCTTCGTTTCTCTGAATTACATGCTATACTGCATATTCGTGATTCGCTCATAAGCACGCGTTAAGTAACAAAGTAATTACGCTTCAAATGCTAACTAACAATAGTCTCGAGCCATTATTAAAGGTGCAAAAAAACATTAATGACTCATCGCTATATTTTTCTTTGCATGACACTTGAAATTTTGTGTCTGTTCAGTGCTGCACAAGTTTGGAAGCTAGTGCTTGAATATTCAGTTTCACAGTTAAGTTAGTTCTTGAAATTTGCATGTATTAACATTTTAATGTTTTTAGCTTACTATTATACTTTTGGTTGTAGATGTTTTAAATTCATTCATTTATAAGTAAATTCTAAAAAGTATTAGATAACGCTGTCACATCCAAAACTTGAAGTAACTATTAGGTATATCTAAAGTAGTATTATTAATTGAATGTACAAGTAGCTAATTCAATGACATTTTACTTTTTAGGAAAACCAATCACAATGTCGGTGCCAGCTATACGTTATCATGCCAGTGATGATGAATTGGAGGAACTTTATCCGAGTACAGATGAAGAAAAACATTTAACTCCTGAATCAGAAAAATCTTCTCCTAGACCAAGTCCCAGAAAAAGTTGCATAAGTATTGGAGATAATGATGAAGGAAATCTGGATAGACGTTCCATGAGCATAGATGATAATTTATCAGAAGGAACAACATGGAGGGTACTGTCAGATATTAAAGGAAAAATTACAAAAACTTTTGAGGACAAAATTTCTGAAATGAAACATGAAAAGAAAAAGTCTAAAAATGATAGAAGCAGAGACACTTCTAGCCTTAGTGACTATGAAGATTTAAATGATGTAACACCTACTGATGAAAATGGTTCAGAGAAGCCTATAAAAGACTCATCGCCTGTGCTAAAAAAAAGAACTCATTCTTCCAGGTTTGTTGGATTTTCTTATATTAAAACTGGTATTAAAACCAAAAAAGCAGAGGATGACAGTGTTGAAAGTGGTATTGAGGCTGCAGAAGCTGCTTTTGAAACTGAAGATGTTGATGCTATTTTTGAAGACAAAAAAGAAGATAATATTGATGCTCATATAAGATTGCATAAAAATATAAACAATGTTTTACCAGTATTTAGTTTAAATCCAAGTATAGTTCTATCAGAGTATGATAAGAGGTTCATTCAACTGAAAAACAGAATATATTATCAATTTTTTTTATTGATCATTGTACTTATTTGCTTTTATTTCATTCCAATACCTAAATATTTAATGGGTATTTGTGCTGGCATTTTTGGCTCAACTATGGTTCAAAAAATATATAAAAGTTTTTACAAGTTACTAACAATCCCAACAAAAACTGCACTACCTGCTGTAACTGAAATAACTGCTGTTCAAGAACATGTTATTGTTGAAAAGTTTGAAGGATGGTTAAATGAACTGCCATACCGATATGAACCAGAAAACTATCATGTTGCCCGTACAAAACCAGTATTTCTCAAATTAGAAGGTGAAAATCTCCAATTAATAGAAACTAGAACAAGGATACCTAAACGTGCTGTATGGGATGAGGCTAAACACAAACCTAAATTTACTAAAAAGCGAGTGTATAACTTAGCTGATTCAAAAGTCGATTTGCTTCCATCTGGTCTAATCAGGCGCAGGTAAATAAATTGTTATCAATTTATGATATTTATCTTTTTTTTTTACTTCATCATATTTCCATTATTTTATTCGAATGAAATTTTCATTCGAATAAAATGTTTAAATAGTTTAATGAAACATATCTCTAGACTCTAACTAAAGACAGATAAAAATATAATATGGTAGAAAAACATTATAACTTATGAGGTATTTTCACTATTTTTTAAATTATTCATCGGGATCTATTAACCGGGATGATTTGAAAATTCAATTGGTGAAAATATCAGAAATCAACATTACAGTGTTGGATAAAAATACATAAAAATGTTCTATGTATTAAACTCCAATTACGGTAAAATTACGGAACATATATTTCGACTTGCATAACAACAAGTCATTTGAAGACCTACAAAAATTCATCTCGATTTAAGTACTTGATTCCGCAGTGTGAATTTCGCAACATCTCCACGTGATATTATTACGAGCTTTCAATTGAAAGTTTATTATTTTCAATGAACATATTATTCTTTAAAAAATTGAAAAGCCAAACATTTTAAATTATTTTCTACTCATACATGGTAGATCTGACGTAGATTAATTTGAATTGCCAATAATCAATTATCAAGAAGATATTGATTTCAGCTACTGAAAAAATGTAATGTTTCAGACGATGGAGCAAAAAATATCCAATATGCGTCACTTTTGATAAAGATACAGTAAAAGAAAGCACTTTGCAAGACAATTCATCAGATGAAGAACCTCAAGTGCTGGACATTGAAAATGATAAAATTATTATGGAAGAGGATGAAACTGACGAAGATATTTCTAACTCCAAAGATGTATTCGAAGACTGCCAAGACGACGCTTCTGATGAGGGAACGAAAATAAAATTATATTTATTTGCTAGAACTGATCGTCAAAAGGAGGATTGGTAAGAATTTTATTTAAAGCATACTTTCACGCCTATGATTAGAATTTAATTCTTTATTGCCATAAATAGTTTTTAGAATTAAACAAAACAAATATTTAAATGATTTTTTTAATGTAAAAAACAGGTACCGAAGATTAATTTTAGCTTCAAAGCAAGAGAGTAAAAGAAGTTCTATATCTTCTTCAGCCGTTGACTCAAAGCCGTCCACTCCGTCCTTGGCGATTTCTGAAATGTCTTCATTTTTAACATACCAAGCTTATATGGCTCGATACGTAGAGGTAATTATATGTTCAGCATATTCATTTTAAAAAAAATAATATGACCTTTCAAGTTGTACTATAAATGTATTTTATTCCCAGAACTTACCGGCCACGCCTTCTTTCGAAACAAAAAGTTCGAATAGCATTAGTCACGACGGATTATGGATTAATGCGTTATTTGGAAGGATACTTTTTGATATGCATAAATGCCCTGATATGATAAACGCATTACAAGATAAAATACAACGAAAGTTATCTAATATTAAACTTCCGTATTTTATGGAAAGTTTAACGGTATCTGAATTAGTAATTGGGCAAGGAGCTCCTATAATTCATAGTGCAACTAAACCATTAATGAATGAACGTGGACTTTGGTTTGATTTGGAAATAACTTACGAAGGAAGTTTAACTATGACAATAGAAACTAAACTAAATTTGATGAAGTTAAAGAGAACGGGATCCGTAACTCCGACTTCAAATGATGGAAATGAAAAATTACGACCTGCTAGATCCCCTATGTTTGATAGTGACGTAGAAGACAGTCCTGAAACTTCAACTGAAGAGGAAGATAGTATATCCTTGTCTGCAAGCCCATCTTCAAAAGATAATACGTAAATAAGAGTTTTTGACTATTTATTATTCTTGAAATTTCAAAAATTTAATAATTTCTAATTTTCATCTTTTTTAGACCAACACAATCTTCAGGGAAAAAATTTCTCAACATGGTTGATAAACTGGCGTCTAATAAATATTTTCAACACGTTAGTTAATCATTTTAATTTTATTAAAAAATAATCTCCAATGGAGTTATTTAATTCATATATTTTATCATTTCAGGCTACTGAATTATCATATATTAAAAAAGCAATGGAAGGGGTTTCAAAAACTGAAATTAGACTCATGGTGAGCGTATCGAGTATAGAAGGCTGCTTATCGGTAAATATTCCTCCCCCACCAACAGATAGATTATGGTACGGTTTCAAACCCGTTCCAAAAATCAATTTAACAGCTAAACCTGCTGTTGGAGAGAGAGCTTTTAATATTGGTTACGTAACAAAATGGATTGAAACAAAATTACTACGAGAATTCGAAAAAGTAGTTGTCCTTCCGAATATGGATGATCTTGTGATTCCACTTTGTCCAAATTATCCCTATTAATGGAAAAATATAAGATGAATATTCGCTGACTGGCGTCTTAAACTTCCATCGTTTAATTGTGATTCTGCAATAAAAAAATGACTCGAAAAGTCGCCTAATCAAGTTGGATGCTTGAAAAATAACTGTTTTCTCGTGATACGTTCATATTTTATGTGCCAGTTACTCATGACAATACTGACAATCATATTCATCTAAAATTTCGTCGATAAAAATGAAAATTAAATCGTTTCTATAAGTTCTTTATTTTTATTGTACATAATACCGAAATAATTTTGCAAATTGTTTTTTCAATTGTTTAGAATTTGTGAAATGTCATTAGAATACCTTGTGTAACGAATTGTTATGTTTTGCTATTCTTTTTTACATTGTTCCTTTTTATAGGCTGTGGAATTATGAGTGCATCGTTGTTTTCTCAAACTTTTAATTACTATTTTCAATGTTAAAAATCAACTTGAGTGCGTCGAAATAATATAGAAAGTTAAAAAATGTTTTCTATGCTGAATAGTTTGTATTTTTTAAACGTTCATAGTTGATAGTTCATGCGGTTAGGGTTGTGATTATTTTGAACATTTTAATAGCTTTTTTTTCAATTTTTACAATATTGCCACATTTTATAATATTGAGTAGAATTTTATTAATAAGGAAAATTATGTTATGTGCATAATTATTTGTACAGTCAACGATGGAAACGTCACTGAACTTTATGAAAATGAATATTCAATTTGAAATTCAAATGAAATTTCGTATTCAATTGAAATATATGCCGCCAAAGTACCTACAATTACCTTTTACATATAAAATTACGAAATATAGATGTTTTTTACCATGTCTAGCTATAGTATTATAATTCATTTACGCGTATTTTAAATGTATTTGTTACGATATTATAATATAAATAATAAAGTATTATATATTTGTTAAAAATTGTCTTTTCAATTATTACAGCGCAATACCAGTGAAATGTTTTAATTATAAAAACAAAAATATAATTGCTCTTTCGATGCATTTTTGTTCTAATAGTGTTGTGAAAAGTTTGAGTGTATTGGTGTTCATAAATTTTAGGTTGCACTTGAATCTTTTATGGATAAATATTCAGGTTTATTGAGAAGATAATTTTTTTAATGAAACACTGTTTTACAAGAAAATGAGCATTTATTAATAAAGCTATATTCAATAAAAATTTTATAAAAACTTTACATTTATCATTTTTACATCACATCCCGGTGGGTCGTTTGTAGACCCATAAAATTATAATCTAAAAACACGTTTGATATTCATTGTATATAATTATATTTCATTCATAAACGATAATAAATCCGGTTTCATAAATTAAACTCTCTGATAATACAATAATATCACAGTTCGGAGATCGATGTCTTATTTTCGAAGTACATCCAGTAATATTTACAGGTTGCGCTCAAATCGTAGGCGTGCAGTTAGTCGCACGGAACGATTGCAACATTGAACGTAAGTCGCAGCCGAGTAAGGCGAAAATCGGGCTTCTAATCGAGGCGGAAATTCCGCGAGCTCCGGAGAACGTTGGCGCGGGAAAGACTCAATCGTTCACTGACGTTTAATCTAGCCAAGCGTAGAGCAGTCGTTCGTAAACCGACGATAGCTTCGGCTAACTCCTGAGCACGCAGGGTGCGCTCTCCAGCTCTCGCACGGCTTTGGCCCATTCCTCCAATCTCGGGGCGCAGGACAGCGTGAGATCACCCAATCGCTTCTTGGCCATTATCACGAATTCGCCTTGACCATGGCGAGCATCACAAACGGTCGGCACTCTGATGCGCGTTTCTCTCGTAAACCGAGCATCGCCAGAGTCTATCTCGTTCTCCTGCGGAATTCAAAGGATTTGCTTGAGTAACGAGGACTAATTGCGCGTACGCATAAGACAGATAGCAAAAGCACGGGAAGGTAATGCTCACCTCGTTCTCCTCGACGCGTCTCAGCGTCTTGGTAACCCTTAGTAAAATCTCGGCACTCTCGAGCTCGGGACGGCGCTCGACGGCGCTAACGGTTCCCCGTGCCACGAGGTCGCTCTGACAGAAGGCCTTGGCCAGCTCCTCCTTGCTGCAGGGTCGACATTCGGCCTCCTCCGGGTCGGCGAGCAGCTGGGTCTCCAGATCGTAGTGCAGATGCACCCCGGGTGGGGCTCCGGACTCGCTGCCCTGGTCCTGCACGTCGGCTTCTACGTAGAGCGCCGCCACTGGACCTCGCGTTCTGAAGCAGCGATGCAACGACTCGTGCTTGCCATCCCCTGGCGAGTAGAGCAGCTTCAGGCTCGTCTTGCCTTCGAGGTAGACCCGGGCTGGACCGGACGACTTGATGCAGCCTCGCAGATTTTCACCCTCGGCGGCGCCCGAAATCAGAACGACCCGCAGAGCTCCTCGAGGATATCGCCAGGATACGCTGCCTCTGGAGCAGCGCAGGTATACCGGTCGCACTCCTTTGCCTCCGCCTCCACTGTAATAAAAAAAAAAAAAACGAAACGTCAGTTCTCAGTACTGCAAGCGTAGAGCATCTTACACTATATATTTTAATTTTTTCTAGATAGATGGGGTTTTTAGGAATGGCTTCTTCGTCCGATTATCGATGTATACATATTTAATATGTCGGGAGGAGAAAAGGAATCGGCTAAAAAGCGACAACAAATACGGCAAATTTCAAAGAAGTTTTTTGTCTGCGATATTACTTTGCGGAACGCGATAAATTATCGAGAGTACGCATGGACGGAAAGCCGAGGTAAAAAGTGCGGGTCGATCGAACGTGGAGAAATTTCATCCTGCTCATCAAAAGTCTGGAGCGAGGAGGTGTGCACGCGCGGCCTTATAAAGCGCAAAATAAAGCGTGATAAAGCGTAAAACGCCGAGCGAGCCTCGATTGGCAAAATACGAAGGAAAAAAAGCCATGAGTATGCCTACTGCACGTATGTTCGAGTAATGGCCTCATCGAATCGACAGGTATACGGACGCACGACCGATAACGCCTAGATCATCGTCAAGTTTTTCTTTCCCTCCATCAATCGTCCAAGTATGTATATCTACATCAATCGCCCAAGTATGTTGCTAGCATCATAAAATTGCACGCCGAGATTATAATAATTTGCAGCGCGAGTATGAAAATACGATTCATCGGAAAAACGTCGTGGTTGCGGATGCGGTCGACATCGCGGGGAAAAAATTCCTACGTCCTAACGGTGAGTCTGGACGAGAGATGCGATTCGGACGAGGTATCGCTTATAGACGCGCAATAGCGCGCGAAAGGGTTTCTCCTCGAATCGTATACAATATTTTCGACGAGTTACACGAGTCCTCGTAATATATTGGAGCTAGCAGAGAGTGGGCCCATATTGGAAAACCGATACGCTTGGCTTAGCGGTGCCACAAAAGTCTCCCCATCATATTTTGCTTGGTACGGCACACACACACACACATTCATACACGTGCAGAGGCGGCGGCAGCACATGGGCAGGCATACGCATTAGGTACTTGGCTCGGCAATCGAGATCCGCCGTCATCTCGAGTTCCATAACTTTTTGTTTCTCTCCCTTTTCTCCAACGATGCGTGCAGTCGTCGCCGGTCGCGCGATTTCTTGTTTTTTTCGCCGATCGTATTAGCTTTCGCTCGTATTGTTCGTTATCGCGCGAGCTCCTGATATTTCTTTTGCTCGTAAAACTTTTTGTTTGAAACGATTTCGAGGTGAATTTCACTATTGTTATAATTAATGGATTCAACGATACGTCACATGTAAATTTGAGTCCGTGTGTGTATATTATGTAGATATATACGGCTGACCCTCGAATGTGGGTAAGCTTAAGCGTACACGAGGCGGGGGCATTGTCTCGGCCGCGCCGTAGCCGGACAATGAGCGAGGATCGCGCACGACGACGCTTTTTTGCTCTCGCCTTCAAACATATATTCTGCGTGACATTTCTCGATCCGATTGCCGTTGAAAAGGTTTCTCTGTCCTTTTCGTTCGCCTCGTTCTTTCCAACTATTGCTTATACTTATACTCATATATATATATACACCTCCGAGACGCTTAGGGACACGCGGCAATTCGTAGAACTAGTTGGCCCTATTTAGTCGCGACGAGTGTTTGTATTATACCAAAATTCCTTTGACGAGCTTTTGATTCGAGCCCATAGTAAATCATTGACTGTCATTTAGCGCGCGCCCCAATCAAGCGAGCCCTTTCGCAATTTCAATTGAATTGCAAGATGCATTTTTGGCGCGTAAATTTCGATTTAATATGTATGAAAATTAACATGTATACACTTGCTCTTTGTAATTAATAATGTTTTTATCATAAAATGTTCTTTTTTTGACGATATATTTGAATTTATTGGCCGATCGTGAAACGTAGCGGAGAAAAAGCAGATAGGGATTTTCAATGGTTATTGAGGCGCGCTCGCTTTGGCTTTATTGTCCGCGAGCGAGATCGGCAACTGCGCAGGATGCAATTGCGCGCGATGCGTTTGCAACGAGCCGCAACGAAAGCTCGTATAGTTATATGGACGCGCGTCTCGCGCCGCAAATACAGATCACGCAGCTACGGAAATATAACGAGAAGGTGATCGCGAGGCTTTATGTATACGTGCGTGCGTACCTATATGCGCGCTCGGCTCGTCCGCGCTTTCCTATACATGTAGTAAAGGCAAAAACCGGTTCTCCTTTCGCTGTTGATGCTGCGCGACTCGCCAGAGAGAGAGAGAGAGAGAGAGAGAGAGAGAGAGAGAGAGAGAGAGAGAGAGGACCATACGCAGAGTATTATACCATAGCAGGCCGCGCTACTTTTGCTCTGCTATACATTCGTATACGATTGCCGCTGCTGCTACTTTGCGTTTTAATAACGTATTATTCAGCTGGTTCTCCTTCTTGCCTCTATATCCTATCTCTCTGCTATCCTGTACGCGTTTCTTGTGCGTCGAGCTCGCTGCGCGGGCTTATTAAATCATCGCTCTGTAATGCGCCTCCTCGATAGCGGCCTCCGCTCGGCAGGAGCGTCGAGTGTTGCCCCCGTCCAGAGCTAGTCGGACTCGGGACCACTCGTGCGGCCCCGCGCCTATGCCATTATTCCCTACTATTTACGATCTCGTTGGCCACGAGCTCTATACGCATATACATAGGGACAACAACTTTTGCGACGGCTTTCAACGAGCCTATTATCCTTTCCAAAGTCCAATGTCCATTGGCCGGTGTGTTGGCAGCCTGTTTGCCAAGTTGTTTATACAATCTTAGTCAACTTGTTGACTTTGCCCACTCACTCGGCCACTATGATGATTATTAATTTTATTGTTATCTCAGCGGGACTGTGGCCTCGCCTCGACGTGTACAGCAGGTAACTCGACTTGTGTTGGCTTTGGCCATTGCTTCACACTTTATCCGCTCGAGATGGAGCACGTTTCGACCGGCAGCCAACAATTACGATTGCTAATAGTACTCCATCGTCCGTCAAGTACAAATCCTGCGGCTCGCGAGTGATCAATAATAAAGACGCTCCAATAGGCCCAAACCTCACCGGACGACTCCGGAATTACGTATTAGGTGCATCAATTGAGACGGAAAACTCGAGCAACGATGCATTTGACACATTCCGAGCGCGTAGGCGAAAAATGATACGTTGCTAATAATCGTTGGATCGCGAGTAATATGTTGCATGCGTTGCATGTATATAAATCCAATGAAGGCGACGAATTAAAATAAGACGGAATTCATAGAAGCGTGAGGAATTCGTTGCGGCTATAAGCATGTCTGACGCAAAACAAGGACTCTGCTTAGTCGACAGTCATCGCAAGGTTGTCGCACATTCACTTTGCAATGATTTTTCAATATCTTGCCCGCAAACTAGACTCTCGGTTCGAACGTGAATGCGCGTTCGAGCTTTTATTTTTAATGTATTTTGAATTTAAAAACGCTATCTACGAGTTGCGTATACGATTAAATATTTTACATACATTTATTTTCAATTCTCGGCAATTTAGCGCAGACGTAGATGATTTTTTAGCAATCCTTTAAAAAGGTATTTTTTATTGGATTTACTCCAATATATTTAATGGCAATGACTAAATGATACTTTTGAACTATCCAGTGAAAAAATTTCGAGTAGTTATTATAAATAGTCCCGATTTTTTAAAATTTATTGTTAGGATATTTTGCGATGTATAATAAATGAATAATTTTACGATGTATAAGTTGTTCAACAAAATATTTTACTGTGCTACTAAATTTTTTAAAAAATTTTTCATCTTCAATACTGTATAGCGAGGCCAAAACTGGAATATTATAGCTTTTTATGAAATACTGACGCCTGTCTCGGTAATAATGGCAATCCTGTTTTTAGTGAAAAAAAAATCCAAATTACACGCACGGTCGATTATTCATCGGGTTTTATTGAAAGTATCAGCGATTAAAAATGTCGTAGGTTAAAAAGGTTTTTGGCTGTTTATGATAATTATTGACTAGCCGCGCTACACGAGCACTCAAAGGCCAAACGACGATCATTAAAGCCCCGATCTCGTCCGATTAGCATGTTTTACATTTATGAAAACTTGATCTTCGAGACGATTCGATCGACGACTCGACCAATGATCCTCGCACTCTTCCTCGCGGGGCAGGTATATTATATTGTCTCGCGCGAAATCACGCGTAAATAAAACGTAACGTTACGTTAAATTAGCCAAGAGTTGTAAACGGCTCGACGTTATAAAAAAACGCCAAAGGCCATAAACTCGAGCCTCGAGTCGCGCAACGAGATGCTCGGCGATAATAATAGTTTTGTCAATATAATTCGATGTAAGGACTGCGAAACGCGCGTACGTAGGGACTCGAACGCGCCGCATAAACGAGCAACGGAACGCTGACAGATACTCTCACGAGCGCCAACAAGTTCCGTTAAATCCTCACCCGCGCTCGGCACTGTTCGCGTCGAGTCACGAATTTAACCAATGCCAGCTCAAGTTGACGCTGCAAAACCGAGCATTTGCAATTCTTATGCGATATGCCCTCGATGCCTTGACTCGACTCAGGCCTTGGCAACAAGAAACCCATAAAATATTTACTATGCTCGGCTTATAATATAGTATGGACCAAAAAGATCCGAGTTATTACACGACTGTAAGTATATATGTGATCTCGATAAAGCATCCACTCCAATGATGCATTCCAACACTTCCAATGGACGAGTATATTAGGCTTAACTAAAGAAGCAGTTAAACCTTGTACTGGAATGAGCACGTACGCAACAAGTTTCTGATTAAGAAAAGTATGCTTTATCTCTCCGATCGGGAGTTGCCGTACCCAAGGAAATATGGAAATCGGTAATCGCGACTAGATGGCATAGCTCATATATCTATACGGATCTTGGAGTTTCGAAATTAACATAATACTCGAGGTGTGAGAGAGAGAGAAAGAAAAGCAAACAAGGCGGTCTATTTTTTCATCTCTATATTATAGCCGACTTCTTATATAGATTTCACGGCGAACGAGGCCCACAAACTCACGGGTTGACGCACACGGGTCCTTTCACATCACGAGGTCAGAGAGCAGCAACAACTACGTAGGGGAAAAGTTGACGAAAGGAAGGAGGCGAGGATTTGGGTACTTCGGGCTGGACAACTGACCTGCCAGTCCAATCGCACTGATCCGCCGAGGGCATTCCTGCGGGAGCCGCCAGCGACATCGGAGCGATCGCGAGCAGCGACAGCAGCAGCAGCGGCAGCAGCGGTGTCAGCCGCATTGCTTTATTTCGCATGTCAGTCGATTTTTAGCGTCTCTGCCACCACTGCGATACTCTCGTTGAACGTAACACACCAAAACAAACAACTATTATTGCAAAAGGTTTTCCATCGCTCGTGATATAATCGTTTCCATTCTGCCGAGCACTTCACGAGTCATTAAGCACAAAAAACAGCGGCGACAACAACAACGAGAACGAACAAAAACCAACACAAGAGCACACTGCTGGCCGATCGCGCACGGCACTCTGCAGGCACACTAGAAATGCGAGCAAAAAATTGGCGCGCTCTTTCTCTCCTGCACTCCGCTTCTGTATATGATCGAGGTTCGGAAAGCGCACGCACGGATCACGGCATGGCGACTCTACTCGGTCGGAGCTCGAGTCGAACTGGCTCTGCAGTCGCTGCGCGCTGCCTCACGCGGACGACGAGAGAGCAGCGGCTTCGAGCGGGAGGGAGGGGGGGAAAGGAGCCCCAGCGCCCGAGGGCATCCACCGGCTCTCTCGCCGGAGCTCTCCGACTTGTCTCGCTCCCCCTACGCACGCGAGTGCAGAAAAAGGGGAAAGAGAATCTACTTAGCTGGCATATAGCACGCATCGGGACTCTACTTCTCGGCCGAGCGCATGTATAATGCGACTCACTTATACCGAGAAGCGTATTGCGTCGTGCCTTCGATCCTCTATTACCAATATGTAATATGTGCACACATCACGGCGCATTTAAATCTCCGACTGCAGTATATATGCATTGTTCCAAGTTGATAATTCCTTCTTTCAAGCTCTTTTTGTTGGCTTTCCTTCTACGCTACTTGTTTCGACTTGCAAAAATGCACCCAAATAACAGATCAACCGAATCATTTCGAACGAGATTAACGACCTCGCTCGCATCTCTTTAACTATTAAACGTCTTCTCATCTAATTCGTTTTCATTTTATAACATTGTTGTGTATCAACCAGTAATAAATTAAAATTTGACCCGAAAGGCATGCAGCGAGTAGCCGAAAATAATAAGTATACAGCCTCGCAGAGCAACAATGACTGAGCCGCGAGACATTTTCGATTCTTTACGTGTTACAGACCTTCGAAGAGGTGCGTCAGTGAGCTCACGAAGCAAACATTTCGAGTTGCGCTTTTCGTGCCTCGCAGCGAATGACATGCATTAAGTCGAGAGGTACCTACTGCGTATCAAGAGCAAAAACACAAGCCCACACGAGTCAGGGGACAGGAGAATCGACAAGATCGCGGAGAAAAGGCGTATTCTTTATGTTGCGTTGCACGTTATATACATGTAATGCTCGAGAGATCAACTGCATAAGAATAAGAAAGGCCTCGGTCGTCGTGGTCCTCGCACTCTTATGGGCTTTGGCCATTTGCAGCAGCAGCAGCACAATGAGTTGCTCATATATATACGTATATTACAGCGTGGCTAATTTGCGCGTTGGATACTTAGTCGCGCGGTCGAGGCCCAGGACGACTTCGTCGAAAAGATTTTCGCGAGAAGTCGTCTCGTCTCGGTGCGGGGGATTTTTTAAAAAGCGAGCTACAGCCACATTACGAGCGACTCTAGTTCGCGCGATGTGTGTAAGGCACGCACATGCAGCTATACACACATACATGCAAGAGCCGAGTCGTTGGTAGGCCGCGCGGAGAACACGTGGATTTCTATCTTCCAGTCTCGTAGGCGGGTCCCGCTCGCTTTTATAGTCTGCACTGCCAGCTCCATATTCCCATTTTATCTCGGCTCTTTTCAGAATTTTTTTCCGCTGCCTTTTTTTCAGCGACTCTTTGTTCTCGTTAATGTACAGCTCGTATAATGACTGCTGGATCCGCGTGCTTTCGCGTGACTCTATACTCGATCGTTCGCCGTTATTAAATATTATTATACCTCACGTTATTCCTTCGACTCTTGATAGATTTTAATACAGATTCTAGAAATTCGAAGTAGTAAGTAAACTTGAGAATGCAGATACTGCTCGATGACTTTCTCGGCTAACTAGAGCTGATTTATTACACGAGTCCTATTTATCATTCAAAGATACGAAAGTAATTTTTGTTTTCCATTTCATCGATTGGAGTTTGATCGGATTCGGGATTCGTTATTGAGCCCATAAAGCATCGCTGATCTCTGCAACCGTACATAGATCGGCCCGTACTTACGAGCATTAATGGCCATATATTTATATAAGTGAAAGGGTGGCATTGAACTTGAATAGAGCGGTACGCGTTAAACTCGCGCGCTTGGCTGCTACTGCTGTTTTGCATTTCGCGTGTAGTTTTAGCGCGTGCGAGCGAAGCTGCGCCAAGCTCTCCATAAGGCCACATTGAATATCAGCGAGTCGGGAGCACAACTATGGGCAATGCGAGCCTCGCGGGTATAATTTACTAGTATGCTTATTTATACAAGCAGTCCTGTATGGGCAAACGCCGCATCCCGCGGAGCGCGACACGTTGTCGCATACGCACGCACTCTCCTGCGCGCATTCGCAGCTCTCGCTTCGCTTCTGTCTGCGCCAGATTATACATTACTTATACTCGCGACGACACGTGCTGTGCTGGGCAAAAACCTTTTAGCTTTCAGCGGCCGTTTTTCCCGTTTCGCCGCGCTCCATTGCCTTTTTCAAGCTTTTCGCTGTGTGTGTGTGTGTATGTGTGCCGCACGCGTATCACCGAGGTGCATTATTACGAGCGAGTATATATCCGCGCGCAGAAAAATGACGACAACGACGACGCGCCTCGCCTTGCTGCAGCCTCCGCACGAAACTAACTTGAATTCACCCACACGCCGACACAATGCAGCCCAGATATATGTATGTGGGTCAAAATAATACTTTTTTACAAAACCGTGCGCACGTATGTCACCGATCTTGACGCGCTTTTGGTATGTTATAGTACATGGTAAAAAGGTCCCAAAAAAAAATTTTTAGACCCCCTCCCCCCTCCTACCCCCCACTTCCGGTATAAACGTCCATTTTCGATCTATATTTTTTCTGAGGACATGAAGCAAGTAAAAAATCTGAAAAAATTCATAAAAATACTTTTCCACAATCCAAACAACCTTGAATTTTTTCAGATTTTTTGAGTGCTTCAGGCCTTCAGATAAAATCATTGAAAATTTCAAAAATCGAGATACGGCGGTATGAGCCGATGTAGTACTCGGAAATTTTTTCAGTTATTTTTCGCATTAAAAAACATAACCTCAATTTTTTTCAGATTTTTTCAGATTACCTAACGCACCTTTTGAAGCCAAAAACCGATTTTTTTGACGAAAATAATTTTTTTAGGACAGTACGGAGCCTCGAAAAATCTGAAAAAAATTTTTTCTTGTTTTTTTCATCAAAATACGTAATCTCAAATTTTTTCAGATTTTTTAATTGAAGGCGATAGCTTCTAGGGCCGAAAAATGCTATTTTTAACAAAAAATGGTTCCTAGAACCCGATGGTTCCGGTGAAAAAATTTGAAAATATTTTTTTTGAATTCCTTGTCAAATTTTAATAAATTTTGACCGTTTCAAAAGTTCGATTGAAGCTTCCTAGCTCATTTTAGAGCAGGACAAAGATTAGTGCAAAATATCTGAAGACGTTTCTGAAGACATTAAGGAATGATAAAACTCGTTTGATGCTCTAAAATGAGCTAGGAAGCTTCAATCGAACTTTTGAAACGGTCAAAATTTATTAAAATTTGACAAGGAATTCAAAAAAAATATTTTCAAATTTTTTCACCGGAACCATCGGGTTCTAGGAACCATTTTTTGTTAAAAATAGCATTTTTCGGCCCTAGAAGCTATCGCCTTCAATTAAAAAATCTGAAAAAATTTGAGATTACGTATTTTGATGAAAAAAACAAGAAAAAATTTTTTTCAGATTTTTCGAGGCTCCGTACTGTCCTAAAAAAATTATTTTCGTCAAAAAAATCGGTTTTTGGCTTCAAAAGGTGCGTTAGGTAATCTGAAAAAATCTGAAAAAAATTGAGGTTATGTTTTTTAATGCGAAAAATAACTGAAAAAATTTCCGAGTACTACATCGGCTCATACCGCCGTATCTCGATTTTTGAAATTTTCAATGATTTTATCTGAAGGCCTGAAGCACTCAAAAAATCTGAAAAAATTCAAGGTTGTTTGGATTGTGGAAAAGTATTTTTATGAATTTTTTCAGATTTTTTACTTGCTTCATGTCCTCAGAAAAAATATAGATCGAAAATGGACGTTTATACCGGAAGTGGGGGGTAGGAGGGGGGAGGGGGTCTAAAAATTTTTTTTTGGGACCTTTTTACCATGTACTATAACATACCAAAAGCGCGTCAAGATCGGTGACATACGTGCGCACGGTTTTGTAAAAAAGTATTATTTTGACCCATGTATAAACGCGCCTACATACACTCGTGCATGGTATACGTCCACGCGCATACTCCTTTTATCATGCGGGACATTAAAAACACACCGAGTATTATATGCATGTATGTATGAGCATTTGTCCTTTTTCTCGCTCTCTGCAGCTCTTTGCTGCTCTTTGCTTCTCTCCCTCTTCTCTCTCTCTCTCTCTCTCTCTCTCTCATTTCTTGCCAGTTGGACTCGAGCGCGAGGGAGTGTAATACTTTTTTACTCGATTCGCCTTGTCTTGTGATTTATTTTAGATATCGATCGAGCTTGGACTGAATATTCTATACATACATATAGTGCATTATTCAACCTATGGGCTACATTAATTCTTTCTTATATATTTATGCATGCGTGTTCGAGTGTGTGTGTGTGTGTTTGTGTGTTCGTATGTTGCCGAATACCAAAGACTTTTGCGCCGGCCATTGTCTACCTTTCTTTGTTTTTACATTTTATCCATAACGATGTTCGTCGCATTTTGTATGACTGCTTTTGAAAGAAAAAATAACGATCCCAGCGTCGTAAACACCAAATATTTTATTCGAGACAATTTATTTGCAAATAGAAACTTCAGATTTCTTAGTAATTTAAAATAAATATTTTTGTCGGTATTTTTACATCAAATACGGTAAATGGCTTCAATTTCTGAAACTTCTGATTTAATATTACGTACCAGTATCTGCAAGCTCATACTCCGTTCAAAGAAAGCCACTATCATTTCATATCCTAAAACAGTTTTTTCTCTTACATTTCAGTATCCAAGTTTGTATTTAATGCGACGAATGTACCTTCTGAGGATAGGTGACTTGACACAGATGAACATCAGTCTACAGCTTCATCAGCATACACTTTAAATGTTCAGTTTGACTCTTCATCCTAAATAGAAAAGTTACCGTTTATCTAACATCATGAAAGTGAATGAGAATAATTTATCCGTAAATTCAAAAGTCAAGTGAAACTGCAAGAATTTTATCAATACTTGGAATAATTCAAGTGGTTGATACCGAAATTTTTACTCAGGTAGATATTTTGTACGTATTTTGTTTAATAATACGATTTACATTTTTATATTTCCTTTGCATGTCCCTAAATTTGCCATTTTCGATGAGAAATATGATATATAGAACGTGTTGTTACACGATCCCAATAGTTGATGCGTAAAAAACGATTTTTCACTGATTGTCGAGGAAATTGGTCGAAGCAATGCACCGAGCGACAAGAAAGCAGCAAACATCCAACGTAAGATTATACCCATGCTGATTCGCCGAGTTGTTTATGAAACACGAGTTAAGCGAAGTAAGTCGGCTGCGCACCGAGTACGAAATCAATTGAACTAAATTGAGCATCGAGAGGGCATATATCAGTTGGCGTAAGGCGACGCTCAAGTACTATTTATATGTGGCGCGAGCGTATCGTGTGCTGCCAATCAAACGCTCCCAATCATTCATTGACATGCGCATTATTGATGCAATGTGTCATCGCCATTGGAACGCACAAACAAATTAATCCGACTGCTAACTTTTTTTTAATCCAACGATTGATTCGTGCAATTTATTTTCATTTAAGATCGTTGAATTATTTTCGAAAAAATGTACGAATCGAAAATATTTAATAAAAGAGTGTATTTTGAAATTCAAATAAATAACAAATCTTAGTAGAGTACTTGGAGCCAAACAGTCCAAAAGTTTTCACGTTTCGAGAGTCTTATCGGTTATGAAGGATAATTGGGTGTTTATTTCTGGCATCGGATATTAAATAAGCCAGCATAGTTTCGAGATCTATCCTGACGGAAAGAAATTAAGACCAGTAGATCGAAGACAAGTCGTGTATATTATCCAGATAATTAATCGAGGCGACAGTGGTGTCAAGTGTTTTCAATAGCGATACTCCGTTTTAAGTGGCCGTTTGGTCAAGCGACCATAATTTCCGTGTCTCATTTATTTATGATATTGCGACACTCGCGTTCAAGAAATAGCCCAAGAGTAATCGCTCTAGCTCTCTCTTTCTCTCTTATATCATTTAGATGTATATAGATGCAAATAGACGTCGATGGGACAGAGAACGGCCGGTAGGGTATCAATCATTTCCCAAGCGAACGCATGCGAGCCCAAACGCGCCGATCGGAAGATACGGCGAGCTCGTCGCCTTACAGCGAGGCACAAAGACGATGCGGAGTCGCGATAACCGCGATCGGAGAGCGAGAACTAATGACTCGCGAAGCGTAGCGAATGCGTCCCTGATCCGCGACGATCTGCGTAATTCGCCGATGCTGCTGCATAGCAGCAGCCCATCTATTATGTAAGGGCCAATGTGCACCGAGCGCGTCGCATTAAAAGGCGCGAAAGAGAAAAATTGATTTGTCAACGTTGCGCGCGCACGAGGCCATTCAACGCGTCTGTGCCGAGTAAGTGAGAGAGAGAGAGAGAGAGGGAGCCAAGAATTCAAAGTGCGGGCCATACGCTGCACCATCCGACGAAAGAGAGAAAGAAAGAAAGAGAAGGACACATCTGTTTCTCCTGTATATAGACACCGAGCTTGTGCACAGGCAGTGGCGATGCTTACAACGCGCAGCGTACCGCCGAGTCGATTCGCGAAACTGCATCACGTGTGAAATGCACCCGTGACAAGCGGCTAATTTATCAATTATATCAATGCTCGCAATGCCGTGGCCCGCCGCCTCTGTTCGCTGTTCATTTGTCCCGAGGAATTTGCCAACGATCGCTTTTACCTCCTTTATTTACTCTAACTGCGCCTGCCTCGCTGCGCGCCCCCATACCACTCGACTTTTCACAACGAAGATTTATCTCGAATACGCATAGTCGAGTGAATTTGGCCATCTGCATTTGGAGTGTCGTCGACAAGTGCATGTATTTCTTTGAGTCGAATTTCTCACCCCGTTCGTCGTATACAAAGTCGCTGAGTATCAAAATGTAGATTGAATTTTGCCGAGAGACTAATTAACGAATTTCGAGTTGAAGAATGGCCCTTTTCTGGCACTATAAGGCAACACATTGTGCATGCCCTCCGAACGATGGTCATTTCAAATATCCCGATGAACGAGGCTTCGGATCTGCCAGAGCGTGACTCGTGCACGATGTAGACACGCCACGCATTCCTATATCGAAAATGAGCTTGTAAAACATATCTGCTGCACATTGGATGTAAATAATATGTAAGTGGCCGGGGGGAAACGACTGCGCACAAGCCAAGCTGCATATCTATATGCATATTACAGAAGTTTGCGATGAGGCGGCACGCAAGGGTTCCCTCGGGCCAACAGGTATTTCTTCGCTCGCACCCGCATTCTAGCCGCGAGCTCTTGGCTTATTGAGGCCCGAGTAATCCATACAATTACGGAAAAATGCGACCTGCTGCTGGCATATCGGACTTTAAATTTCAGCTTCGACTGCTGCTGCTGCTGCTGCTGCTGTTGTGCTATTCATATATCGGGAGCGAGGCAGGGCAGCGCTGAAAAAAAGACAATGTGCGCGAGCGTCCTCGGGGCTCGCTTTAATGGTCGGCCGTACTGCACCGCGAGTTGCATTAGCCAGACGTATCTATAAGTATAGTTAGAAAAATCATAAAAATTCTCGACTCCAGCTCGTGGGCCGAAAATTGCGCGTAGAGAGAGGCTGCGAGGGTGCCAAAAGGGATCGCAATCGGCTTTATTGTGCGCGCAGGCCCGCAGTCGAAATTTGGTATTTGCCATGTTTTCGCAACGATCTGCGCGTGCTCGTATTTCGGGGCCAAGCATCATCGTATCCTTTGAACGGACGAACCGCGAGGTTTCGCCAGCGCTCGCGGCGCTTTGCTCGACGCCAATAACAAATTTAAACTTGGCCCAGCTCGCAGACTCTACGCGCGGTTAACGCGCGCATTGTGCTCTGTCGGTGGGAAATTCTTACTTTCCTCAAAATTCGAGTGTTTTGGCTCTTTCGAAACGGCCAGCCAGGCCTACATTGGCTGCGCAGCCCTGAAAAGTGCTATTATTCGTTGGTCGCGCGGTAGTGCAACCCCATCAATTACTCGAAAAAAGTTGCTGCGTTGCGAGCCCGGGTCCATCTGTCGCGGGACAAAGACCACGAATACTGCATGTTATAATTACAGCCGACAGTCACGTTGTTTTGAAGAATACATCGAGCTACTTTTAACGTGCAGTGTAGTGCGCTCAACGATAGAATTTGCGCACGAATTGCATGCAGCGAGTTGCATCTGTAACGCAACACACGCACGATACTTATACGTACACGGCACTCTCGAGCTTTGCCTGCGTATATAATATGCCGCGCTCGAGGTTTTTCAGCGCCGTTCTCAAAGTGTGCAGCGTTCTCCAAGAGTTCAACGGTACTCGCGAATTAGCCTCGCGGTAGCAGCCGTGTGAACACTGCCTCCGCGAGAAACTCACTGCGCGCGATTCTCGTGGCCGCCGCCGCCGCGGCTCAGTGCGCGGCTTACGACGATGCTCGATGCTGCCGAGCGTCGGACTTTGAAATTGGATCGAATCTCTCGAAAGATTTTCCACGATCTTGTACTGCAAGTCGTTCAGGCCGTTTTCACGCTCTTTCGGTCAAGCGCATCGGTCGCAGATGTCTGCGTGCGGCAACGAATTTTACGCGTCGAGTGATCCTGTAGAGACAACGACCGCTCGTGCTCGCGTGGCGAAACCGACGTGCTCCAACGATTCCTAACCATTTGACTTGTGAGCTTATAATCGACCAATTTTTACTCAGATAGGACTTCTTTTAATTAAAAAGCTGGCAACATTTCAAAACATAAATTCGTTATCCATTTTTTGCTTCAATAGCTTCACGAGTCAAAATTGCAATATCTTGCAGAATTGAGCTCCAAAATAGTATCTTGTATACGAGCATGTACTACGTTATGCGACGATACACCATGTGGTCTGTGTACAATATGATCCTGGATCCATGCATAACACATACGAATCTTTTTTCAGAATTTTAATTCCTTCATTATTAGCTGGTATCACACGTGTCTGACATTTATAGGACTATTTTTCAAGCAAATGCAAATAATATCAAAACATCGTACATGAGAAAATCGACAATTCTAAGAGTTAAGCACTACATTAGAGCTGCAAACTTTTGAAAATCATGCGATACAATTCAAATCTGTTACTCCATCGCTGAGATCTCGTATTGGACACGAATACAACTATTGCCATGCTAAAGCAAATCATCTCAAATCGGCCCTTAAGTCCATGAGCTGAAAATGTGCATGAGTTCGTGATTTTTTATCCCCTGTCAAATGACACCTCCGACAAATAGTAGCCCTCCGGGTGCTAGAAGCACCTGAACTCGAAGTGGCTTTTTTTTATTTTCATTTTCTTGTAATTGAAACACTACCCTACCCTAAGCTGGAAATTAAACGCTATAGATCAGCTAAATAGTTGTAATTTGAATTATCATATTTAACATAAAAAATTATTATGAAATAATTTTTTATAATTTACTTTATAGGAGCTACTGCACCTATTAATGATAAATAGTGAATTGAATCGAAAATCGACTTACGCTTCCTCAATGAAAGTGTCCCAGCTCACACAATCTATCGCACTTCTGCAAAGCAACGGGCGCTTATTGTATTTTTTGATCCCCAGAATTTCCATTCCCTTGGCGTACTGGTCCAATGAAATATGCCCGAGATTATCTGGATCGAAACGCCTGCACATGTTCTCGATGAATCTACGAAGAGGTATTAAGGCATAAAAATGCATTAGACTCCGGACGATGACGACTCGAGGCGTTTACGATCGAACAGGTTCGAGCATCGCCTACGCAGGCGTTAAAGCAAGCAAAGGACACGCGTTTAACTGGAGCTGCAGAGGGCATCGGGAGAGTAAATAAAAAGTATATATTTCGCGCGCTCGTACGTATACACGTGTGTAGATTGGCCTGCTTATGCGCATTTATATATGTACATACACAGGCGAGCGTGCTCGCTGCGTCAAGAGAAAGAGTTCATTAATTTCGCATACGTATACGTGTACGGGCGATGCAGTTGCTGCTCGCCTCGCTGCGCCTGCATACGAGCCGTATACAGCTCTCTCTCTCTCTCTCTCTCTGTTTCCTTTTACGTTCTTAACGAGCGATCGCGTTTTACAGCGCTGCCCAGCGCGCGCCCGAGTGTCCACGCGATCGACCGATTGAAATTCAGAATCGAATCCCTCATCGCAGTGGACGCAGAGCGAGCCGGCCGTGCCAACGACTTATGGATGCGCCATGCACAACATGCGGGCTTGAGATATGTCTGTGCAGCAGCGAGGCCTACCTACCTTTCTATGTATGTGCGTATGTATGTGTGTGTGTGTGTATAAAGTCTCTTTTGGATCGATTTAATTGGAATGTTTCACCGGAGAATAAAAAGAGCAGCCAAGAGCAACCGAGAAAAAGAGAAGCAACAGAAACAGAACACACAAACCATATTCGCTCGAATCGGGTCGAACTTAATGAGCATGAACGCGCTAAAGCATTATACATTGCCACTGCAACTGACGTGACTCTGTACCAAAGTGTTGAATATTATGAGCTATTGAAACGATACATACATTTTTTCATTCGGTTATTTATTCATTTTTTTTAACTTTGAAATTATGTTCGATAAGAGTCGAGGAAATTCGTGAATGGAAATTCGACACTAATCAACTCAAAAAACTTCTTTGAGGGAAGAAAGTAGCAGTTTATAAATAAGAATTGTCTGATTGTCCTTTGATACTTTTTTTCTTACAACTCGATAATGAGAAGCTTGATTGATTGCAGTACATATCTATGTAATCTGTTAAACATCACGGATAAGCGTCGAATAAAAATGCAATTCAGTAAGTGCAATAAAGCAGTTAAAAGGTATATTCTGGAAGGACAATTACGAGCCTAGCCTGCGGCAATAGTACGTAATGACGGAGAACAAAAGAAAAGAAGGTATCGCGAGGAAATATCCAACGGCGCAGAACAGGTAGCCAACATAATTTCCTATCCGTCAGGGGCATTAAAAGTTAAGTCAGTCCGATAACAATTGCTCGCGAGTCGCTGCGACTTGGTGCATATATATATAGTCGGCGTGTCTCTGCCGCGTGCGATTACGAGCACTTGTACATACACGACTGGCGGCGGATGGCACTCGGGGCTGGCAACGATTATTTTGCAATTTGAGAAATAGCCTCGGAGGAGGCCGCCACCGAGCGGCAAGAAAAGCTTCGAGACGCGCGGTAGCCATTTGCGACACCCTTCAATGGCTTTTCTTGCTTTCGAGCGCAACACACGCGCGGTAATGCACGATTGTTATTTCATCGCGGCCTCTCGTTCGCGCCGCCGAGGCTTTCCTTTGAACCCGACCGATTTATGACAAAATGCAATGGCCCTCATTATTTTGACGTAACCACAAAGGACTATTTTACACTTTGAGCTGCGAAATTTTCTTTTAAATTGTCCACAACTGCCGCCTCTATTCGCGTCATCGGGCAAGTAAGCTATATGCATAATGCGAGCGCTGAAATAATATCGCCCGAGCAACGGGAAGACGCGTATACGTATATAATATAGCTGCGGGTGGAATCGAAAGTCGAGTCGAGCTGCCGAGTCCCCTCGATGCGGCCGTAGGATATATAGAGATAAATGAGAAGGAGCGATGCTCGACTGCGATCCCGGCCAGGTTGCTCTTTTTTACTCCGAGCTGCCTGCGTAGATATTAGGGGACTCGGTCCAGCTATTAGCCGATGCGGATGCGAAATATTATATCCACGTAGCCGGGTAAATGTATACGCCCTATTGGCCGTAGCGGGACAGAGCAAAACTGTCATTTTGCGGCTCTTGGGCACTGTGCGGCCATCTCCGTGCTTTTTTTTCTCTTTTTCTTTTTTCTCTTTCTTGTGCATCGGTCTCGTGACAAAACGGAATTGAGAAAGATTATTATACCGCGAAAAGTTTACTACCAGCAGCAGCAGCAGCAGCGACGGGCGTTACCCAATAATTTTACGCGCAAAGAGCCGCCCCAGGCATCATTTTTTAATGAGTTGACCCGAGCTCGAGTTTCGTCCTTATAATTTGAGCTTGGCTATAGAGTGCCACGCACTGCTCGTGTATATATATATATATTTATACTTTCTATAAATACAAACATCCGACAAACAATCATCGCCATCTCGGATCTGCGACTCAGAGAAAGAGAGAGAGAAAGAGAGACAGGTACTTTTCGATTTTTCGAGAGCCAGCTATATACGTATCATTATATTCTTCACGATAATTTGAGTTTGCGGTTTTGGCGAGTGCATTCGCAGTACATGCGCCAAGCTCGCACATTACTCGTGTACTGCTGGGTGAAAGAGGAGCAATTTGGTGACGCGAGTCTGGATTTAACGCGAAAGTGAAATAATGTTCGTTCCTCGATGGAGCGTCTTGGCCGATAATTGCCAAAAAAATCCATATGTGCGAGAGAGCCTCGATAAACGAATGACGTCGTCTTGGACTCGACGTCGATCGCGCGAACGATTCGTCCTTTCTCGTCCTCGCGGATCTCAAAGATATCTCCGAACGGTCAACAAGAATCGAAGTAGCGGCGCGAGATACGCGTCCGAATTCGGTGCTTTTTGCTCGGGCGCTCCCGGAATCAGAGTCAGTGTGTCACCGCGCGAGAAAATCCGACAAATTCTCATGCTGGTCGGTCGGTCGGTCGTTCGGTTGTTGCGTCGATCGAGCGGCTCACAGCAGTTGCGCAAAGGTCGCGCTCTCATGGGCGCTCGGACCACGTACGGCGCATTTCAATCCGCAAGTGCACGTGCAGTTCGTTTATCTCTCTCTCTCTTGTGTACTCTCCGCACGCTGGGCAAACACACAACGTAAACTCGCGCATACTCCGATCGTTGCACGAGCGCACGAGGTATATATTTATGCGGGCCGCTTATAATACCTGCGACTGAAGAGTAACGGAGCCTCGACAAGGCCGCAGCGGAAGAGCAGGCAGCGATCCAGCAGCGCGTACAGGTACTCGATCGGCTCGTGCGGTTTATCCTTCGACACGTGACACGCTAGGAAATCCATCAGCTCGTAGACTCGGTGCTCCTCCATGTAATCCTTCGCTTCCAATTCATCCTTGCTCACGAAATTTCGCGAGCCCTGCAAAGCGACACCGTGATTTATCGTAACTAACTAAATTCATTTGAAATAAGTTGAAGCGTCGGAATCGGCGTATGGCACCACTAATTACTACGATCGCTCGTTCATTGCCGTCGTGGCAAGGACAAAAACATCGAATCTAGGCGAGGCGTCGTCATTTCCGTGCGCAGCGTACTTATAATCGACTGCGAGCGAGTCGCAAACTCGCGTTAAAGTCCGGCCGGTCCGTGAATCAAGGACGCTCACTCCTCCACTAATTGTACTACTTTGGTCCTACCTGCTGCTGCATCATTTTGTTTCTTCGCTCCTCTCTTTTCTTGTACGCTCTCCTCCTGCGCCTAGCCCGGAGCCAAAAAGCGAGTTTCGGCGGAGCCGAGCGCTCTCTCTCTCTAGCCCGCAGCCACGAATCCTCCTGCTGCATCATATTTTGCGCAGTTGCGGCCACAGCTATACGGGCTAATTAAATCGTTCGCAAGAATTCTCGGTCCGAGGAGCTCCTTCGAGGTAGAGAACGCAGCGCTCGGATACATATTTTGATTTATGAACGGAGAAAGATTTTTAATAAATCGGTATGAAAGATGAGATCTCTTCTAATGTTCGCTTCGTTTACCATGTAGCAGGATTTTTTTCTCTCATAATAGCTCGAAATTCGCTCGACTTTTCCCCGAGTCCAGGCTTGCCTGCGACATACGCGCGATCCAAGATTGAATTGTTATGCGACGTTCGTAAATTGCGAGAATTAATAGCTGACGTTGCGCACGGCGTTCAACGACACGAACGACTCGAGTCAACGACGACGGACTTGTCGAGCGTAGCCTAATAGTCTTGTATTTATTTTAAGAAAACTGCCTCGACTCCGTTAAGATTACAGGCCGCAAATTAGAAGCAATAAAGCGTAGCAAGTGAGTCTCGCCTCGTTACTCTAGGTTGCTCGGAGGCTGCGGCTGCTCATGCCGTTCGAAAGGCAAATGAGCGAAGCGTAAGTATGCATCTTCTTCTTGCCCTCCGTCTCTTCGTAAAAGCGACGAGTATACGAAGCGGCCTACATGCGCAGGCGATAAAGAGAGGCAAAAAGTCGCGAAATGCCAGTGGTGTGAGGGGCACGGCGCGATATATGTCTCGAGCGATGAAAAAAAAGGGGCGCGCGGCCGACGAGCCATCTGCTCGCAGACTCGAGCGAAGCGCAAAAATACGTATCGAATTGGGGAGCGAAAAATGTGTCGCGCGCTTTGACAAGTGCACAAAGCCCGCGAGCTGACGGCTGTTACTCAGCCGATTAGACCGAAATGTAGGATAATTTGTTCAATCATCCGGAGCTGCTTCTCGCTTTAACGATCGATCCTCGATCGGACGAGACGCTATTTTATACGCGTTTATAAGCACGTGCTAGAGCGAAACGTCATCTCGAAGCGGCAAAGCTCTCTTAGTCAGCTGTTTCAAGACTCGGATGCGGCGGCGAAGGGCAGATATGCAAAAATAGACCCTCGTCGGCTCGAAAGCGCGCCAATTCGAGTCACCCGATGTCGAGACAAAGAAGCACAGAAACGCACGTCGGACGCGTGCAAATGTGTGCGGCGACGGCTCGAGAGAGTGCCGATTGCCCGACTACTTAGTGCCGCCGAGCCTATTCAACGCTAGCTCGAGCTGCACACATAACATTAATTTACGAATGCGCTGCGGTGCGTGGTGTATAGGTCACGTGGCGAGCGCGCGCGCGCGAATACACACACACAAAAGGGCTCCGATGCAAAGTTGCCTGCGGCGGCTTCGCGAGACCGCCGTGGGAACGCATAATACACACACACATATCGCGTCTTCTTGCTCCGCAGCTGCACGAAACATCGCGAAACGTCGAGCGTGTGTATGTAATACGTAGCTGTTTACACTCCGCGCACCACGCATCCATGCACACTCGCACGCGCACTCGTGACCCCTGTGCGAGCTCCCAGCTCGCGCGCCATTATTAGCAGCACATCGTGCTCTCTCTCTCGCGCTACAGCTGTATAATACCTGCACGTAGTTGGCAAATTGCGAAAGTCAATTTACCGCCTTTCTCTGCCTTTTTCTTAGCAACGTTTTTTTTTTATCGATTCACGAGGATGTTGTGCTACCTCTGACATGTGACGATCGTGTCTCGATTACGTTGGCCAACTAAATACAAATACACAAGTAAATTTTGTCTCCGTACACTTTCCATAGTCCCCTAATGACTTTAAAAAATTCTTACGTTGTTCAATGTGAAACCCTACATACTGTTAGAAATATTTTATAATTGTACGTTAGATTTAATATTGTAACCGTCAACGAGAGTTTCGCGCGTGAATTTGTGTATAAACATTTCGTGCGAGACACATTTATTATTGTTTGCCGATCGGACACGGCAGCGACAGCCTCAAAACCGCGTAACGAGCGAGGCGTATTATATACTTTATTATTATTTGTTCTATTTAAGTAAAATTACCAATAAAGTCTATTCATTGGTTTTTAACTGTAAGATTGGCGCAAGAGATCATTTATTTAAATTCCTACATTCTACCCTTCTCGGCGAGTGACTAAGCTAATAATTTAACAGTACATACATCAAATATGAATGATAATTTATAAGCGATACTCGATACAGAACAACAAAGATTCTGTAAAAGGGAGCAAAGGTGGGCGTACATCTATACTCGTAAAAAATGTGTCGATCGCGTTAGAGCTGGACACATTTTCCCGATTGTACTGAATATTCATGCGCGAGAAGGCTCATTTCGGGCGCGTGAATGGCCGAGAGCCGGAGTACACGCACGGAAAGAAATGAAATATATCGAAATGAAAATCAATAAAGTTGAATTGTATTCCAAGTTTCGATGCGGAGAGATAAGTAAATAGGGGTTCCGTAATACAGGCTGAAAGCGGGAATAATACGGTTGGGGGCAGTGGGTCCCACGCAAACGTGCGTATAATATCGTGCAGAGCACAAACACACTCACAGGCATGTGTATACAGCTCCAAGTTGGTGCGCGAGGGGGTTGCTATACTCTGTCTCGCTCGTGTGGGAAACTTCCAAGTTCACATAAGAAGAGCCGAGCCGAGCGCATGAGTTCATTGCTGCAATAATAAACGCACTGGCGAACGAGCGATAAGTATGATATTATGTATACAGCTCGAGCCTCGGCCTGTGCCTCGACGCGCACTACGTGTCTGCACGTCGTGAACACAATCGCGCGCTGCTCTCGACTCAATGAATTTCCGCGCCGGAGAATATGCACCTATCCCCGTAGTCGAGTATTCGACATTATTAAAAGATCTGCGCGACCTTCCTGTTCTTTATCTCCACGAGGTCATTCGACGCTTGCACACCCCATAATTTGAGGAGCGATCGCGCACGTCCTCCACGCGGAGCTACTCTTCAATTTTCGCAGCTCTGCTTTGGCCATTGGGGCGAAGAGCGGCTTACGTCATGGAGCTGTATTTTCGTGACGTGTCCTGTGCCGCGATAAGTCAATCCGATGCAGAGATTGACTCGATTGACTTGCAAAAACACATGTTGCTAGCCGTGTATCTATTGCTACATGATATAACGTTGACGCTCTCGAGATATTTATCGTCGAAGAAACAATCACGGCGTCGTATAAACCATCAAGGGCTTTTACTTTATACATATACGCATATGCGCGACACACATTACGCTAACTACCTTATGTTCACTATTTATCGTTTTCGTCGCGTCACGATATCTATCATATAATTGAACAAAAATGGGCATAAAATATGCGCAACAGCTGTTTTTAGCGAAAGAAAAATCTGGCACATTGAGAACAATAGCAATTTATCTAAAGACCAAAGTTTGCGAGCAAAACATCACTTTTCTTAACAAATCAGCCATGTTTCAAAGCGAACTTGGGTGACAAAAACAAGCTTACTTTCGATGAATATTCGCTTGGGCTTGCAGCACTGCCAAGTTGACTAGTGGCCCTTGAGAAAACATCTTCGGACGTCATCTCTCTGATTTGTCAAATTTAATCGAGCAAACTATATGGAGCCAGCAAGCAGTTCTACCAAGGATCCGTAAAATTTCCTCCTATTGGCGCTTCGTTAAACATTCATGAGTCTTGTATCAACTGAATCACTACACACTGTATTAAGTACATGCGAGCAGTCGGCAAAAAATCACACGTGTTTGCATTTAAAACAGCACAACCGTTGCCAGGGAAACGCGAGGTCTATAAGTACGAGGATATGCGCTCAACTTTTGCTGCCAGCAGTATGTTTATCATTTCTAAATGTCAGGATAAACAAGCGCCTTGGGTAAATCTGGGTATTTCTCAATTTTTTCGTATGGATTTTACTAGTTAAAATTAACAACACGATTTCACACTTATCATCTGAATAGTCACAGTTCGAGTTTATTTAATAAATTTAAAAAAATATATATAAATACAATTAAAAATATACAATGAGTCGACGTTTCGCCGCTTAATCACGACCTTATCAGGGCTGTTTTATGATAATTTTATGATTCAGATGATCATGTGCTTATCAATTAATAGAAAAATCGAAACTCGTTACCGCACTTGCCTTCGACTCGGGCTATAATCCCTCGTTTTGTTAAAAAACCATAGCCGCACCCTTTGAGAAATATACTATATAATATTTATGCTCAATTACAATATAATAATTATATTTAAATATGGAAGTTTTCCTGCTTGTACTAGTGCTGGAGAGTACCATTTAGATTGATTTTGCATCATTATTCAGTAATGACATTTTTATCGAAAGTTCTGTTTGTGTTGCATTGGAAAATACCATTATTATCAATTTCCTATGTTAATTTACAAAAATATATAAAGTGACAAACACCTTTGTGAAATGCCGCTTCTTATGCACATCAAAGTAATTTTGTTCCATTTCTTCTTTTTATATTTACTATACAAACATTGAAAGTAAATATTATTTTTTGAGGATATTGATGACAACGATAGCCTAAGTGACAACGTTTTTTAGAAAATTTTCAGAATTAATTATTATACTTTTACTATTGTACTTCTTTGATCACTTTTTCCAAGACTTTCTTTTCTTTACTCTCGTTCGATTTTCGACTGAAATTTATAAAGATGTCAAATGCCACAATATATGAGTTCTAGTGCTATTAAAAAACGATATTAAACTGAAAATGATTTGATTGACTTTCAGGTCCATTTAAATAAGTCAATCAACCAAAATACAATTTTAGCTTTCATCGTCATTCTATTGAGATTTGAACATAATATTTCTATCGTACAATAAAGAATAATAACGAATAATAAGTGGCTATTAAATGAAAACTTAAATTACATGGGGTACTCATAATTGTTCAAGTAAATATATTATATTATCATCGAATTAATATTCATTTATGAAAAAAAACGTTTATTTCGAATTAAGAAAATCGAGTCAAATAAAGTAGAATTGGTTAGAATCGATAAATAAAAGCTATCAATAATGTTCAAATATTCATTAAATGTGTTATAAGTAAAGAGTAATGAAAGATCAGTGATGCATGTGCTGCACAGGCACAGTCGAGGACACGAGTATTTTATTATTCCTCGATCCGTTACAGACTCTCTATATGCATCAAAGTGCAGTTTTTACGTTGTTCTGACCGATGCTGCAGCTTATTGGCTCGGAAAAAAAGAGAAATGACACGCAGTGTCGAGCGATCGAGACAACGACGATCCCCGGAACTCGCCGCGCGTTTGTGTGTATAGGCGCATACATATGCATAGCTGCACAAGTCGTCGTCGTCGTCGTGGCAGTGCAGTGCATACGCCGACGTTACGTGAGATAAAAGTTAAAAGCCCAGAACCACTTGTTTATATATGTAGACGTCGCTGCTGTGCTCGTGCGTGCTCGAGACGAAAAAACGCATCGACCGAACTGCATACGCGCTTTTGCGCAAAAAAAGTCTTGCGAGCCCAGTGCGGCTGATTGATTACAGCTGCTTTTTCAACGAACGCCTCTAATCCATTTTCCGATGACCACTCAAACCTGCAAAACGACCCAGCTCATATTTTACGTTCGATTTGTTTAGATCGAGACTTATCAACTTACTGCCGTGTTAATGGTTCTCGAGTCAGTTTAATTCAATAAATCTTATGTATGATGTAGTGAAATTATCAAAATTTTAGTTCTAATGCAATATAATTTTACCGATTATTTTATTACATATGTAATTATTTAATTCTTAAATATTGACATTTTTCATTTCAAGGCATTACTCTATGGAATTTTGCGAACTTTATCGCAAGTGTAAGGCTAAAAGATGCTGCAGAATTATTTAATTAAAACGTGGAGAAGACAAAATGTTAAAAACCCATTGAATTTAGAGCTTGGAAATGAAGAATTATTACGCGCGCCGCAAATTAGGCGTTTTTTTGGTGCTTACAGAGCACATCTGTTTCATTCTTCTTGAAACCGAGAACAAATGTTGCAAAAATTTTCATACTTTTCAAATTCATAAAATCCGTCTAGTATCTCTTTGAATTGAATAAACTATCGCTGCAATGATAAAAATATTTGTCATCTTTGATTTTCAATGATTTTTTTTTGCATAAATTGTTCAATGAAGCTGACAAAATTTCTAAACCATTTTTGGTGCCTGGACCAGTATATGCGTGAGATAATAATATAAATATGTGTGTTGGTTTCGACTTCCTCAAGTCTGGATATATTCGAACTAAAGAAAACATTGAACGGCTCATAGCTTCGCATATACTTTTTTACTCTTTTAGCCATTTATTACATAGGCGATTTCTCGAAAATCGAAAGTGATTCGTTTTAACTGGGGCTCGTTCGAACATACAGCAGCTAAGCGCTATAATTTCTCCTCCACCCAGCTAAGCGTCTCAACAGTTCCGTAAAAGTCGCAATACGGCGACTAGACGACCGCCTATGCTTTTGCAGATTTCTCGCCCATTTCGGGGCCTTTGAAGCAGTCATTCATGGCTACGCAGATACTTAATTAGGGCGTTAACGCAGCCTCGCATTAGATCCCTGGCTCGTTAATGACATTTTTCAAAATGATAACTTGGAGTCAGTTGATCATAGACGCCGAAGTTTATTCGCGCTAAGCGCCAACAAATAGTAATGAAAAAAAAATGAATGAGGATCTAATTCGTCTTCTTAACTCAAAAAAATCCAAGAGTAAATTTGAAATTTTGGACAACAACGCCCATTGTTTTTCTGGCAACGATGTAGATCGTCGCAATAATTTTTTGGGGGCTATCAAAAAGTTTCTGCTTGGGAATTTCTCAACATAAGCTTGCATAAACACGATTTTACTAGATAAAAAGGAATCACGAATTAAAATTGGGGGCCAGAAGTTGTATTTAAGCAGCAATTGAGAATAAAAGACGAGAAATAAATAAAAACAGTAGTAATAGTTGGCTAAGATAATTTATCGAAAGAGTCCCGATGCAAACGAGAGATCATCTAGGGTATGTAAAACACTGAGCTTACTCGATAAAAGATCTTTTACAAACCATCTGTCAGTCATTCATTTTTTATAAGCCACTTCCTCTTTGCTTTTTAATTTCTTGTTAAATCATCATAATTCGCTTCGTCCCCTCTCAATTCGGATAAATAATCTTGATTCGACGGTGGCTTTAACAATTATTCTTTGAGTTAATATTTAACGACAGTGACAGAAAATATAAAATAAGCTCTGTGCGTCGAAAAATCGGATGCGCGTATGGGATGCCAGGGCAATTGAAAAAACTAAACTCTGCCATCATCTGGATCTGTGCGTCAAGATCGCAGGGAAGCCGTGCAGAAAGATCGAGACTTGGCGCGAAAGAGTTACATAAGCGGCGAGCTTTCGAGGTGGGAACATTTAAATTTAGATTTGGCGGGATTTTCGCTGGGGCGGAACATGTGCCAGGAAGTATAGTTGCCCACTTGGTATCGTCGAGATATAAATTTAATGCTCGCCTTTCTTTTCTACGTCCCGCACCCATGAGAACATATCAGCGATCTCGTCATTCAACTTTTATTATTTTTTCCAACGCCAAACACGTGTTGCAAATGTAAATTACGACAAATTATTTATCTCGATATTAAAAATTATGACAATTTGGATTTACTAAGTGCTAAAATTGTTGCAAATATTATCGGTACACATAAACTTTGATACGAAGAGCGCAATTATCGTATCGACTAATCGTATCCTTTTTGAGAGTAAACCAGATACAACCGATCTCAACAGACCAGTTCTTTCTGTAACCGCTTACGAGAGATACTAGTAAAATAATCTCGTTCATTCGTCGCATATCGTCGAACATCGTTGAAAGTAGTGCCATTGTGTGTACATTTGTGTACAATATATTATTAAGTTCTCAGATTCTCTCTTCGGCAAGGTACAACTTGAAATTCATAACGATAAAGTTGAGTATTCGTGCATCCGTGTTTGCATTAATACTTGAATGCATAATTAAAATTTTGATAGATAAGAAATAAGCATCTACTATTATTCAGTATAGGAATTCAATCAATCATTGCACTTGACACGCCCCGAAATTATTTTTGAAATATTTCGTAAAAAAATAGACATCTCCATTTCGAAAGATTATCTGAATATCTATCATAACAGCGTACGCAGCTCCGAGTCTTGAATTTTCATACCACTACGCACATCATGAAGTCGACTAAGATCTCTACATAAATATTGTAAGTGTGATACGAAATTTCTAAGAAATGCGACACACTAGATCAAACAATTTACTATCGCACATTAAAGGCTTTAATTCACCGCAGCGGCATAATTTTAGAATGGCTTATCTTCGTAATACATAAACCTTATGAATGATGTCATTGTGTAGCTTATCAACTCCTTGCCTGCAGCAACTTTATCTTTTTCTAAACATTGGCAGACACCGTAACAGTATGCAGCTCAATATTATATGTTAGCCAATTTAACAAACTGTTTGATAATATTAGTTGTAAGGGCCAGTAGTGAATAGTGGGATCTAATATCAATATACTTTCTTCGCTCGAGTCAACTTTTATATCACAAATTTTATAAAAAGTAATAGCAAATTTTGCTTTAATTATTTCAAAATTATTTCAAATTTAAAATTAAACTACCCAATGAATTTTAAAAATTAAAACTCAACTTTAAAATTAATTGCACAAGCTCGATAATTTATTTTGAAAAAAAATTAGGGCGAAAATGACGAAGCCTAATTCAAAGGGAATAATAAACGCACGAAATAAATGTAACAGCGCAAAATTCATTGCTTTTGAATGCTAAGCGTCGGAAATTTTGCGTCGGTGTTTAGCGGCGCGAATAAAAGAAAATAATCGCGCCATATACGCGTATAAAAGCCCTGAAGGGACCGTCTCTTCTGTCTTGTGAAAAAAAGAAACAAGAAGAAGAAGAGGAAAAAAAGGCACAGGAACCATACAAGATTACATTATACAATACTCTGGTTTGGAGGATTGATCAACTGAGTATATATACGTGCTATATAGTGTATAATGCAGGCAGCAACGTACGTAGCAGCACCTACGCGTGCAACCGATAAATAAATTTTGTCTGTCACGGTAATACAATCCTCGATCTCTCCTCTAGGGATGTAACACGAGATATAGGATCGAGGAGCGCGCCAGCTCGCGCTCCGAATGGCAAGTTCTCGAATACAAAGCCTTTCCCTCTGCTTCTTTGGCGTCGCTTCTCTCTCTCTCTTTCTTTCTCTCATTTCTTTCTCTCTTGCTCCCGCTACGTCTGACTAATTTGTGAAATTTAATCAACTGCGGCAGCACGCTAACGTATACACCGCGTATACAAAGCATAGCAGCACAGACTCACGCATAGTTTTGATATGCATCTTTTCTTCTGGAATGGTTCTTTTTTTCCTCGCGATACTTTTCACTACAGCAGGCAGGAAATTTTTCTTCGTCTCTCCACGCACATATACACCTATCGCTCCGCGGCGTAGCCTAGCTGCGCTACGATTTATCGTTTGCGGTGTGCAGGCGCGCGCGCATACAAGCGCGATCGCGTCGATCGGTCACTCGAGAAGACTGGGCGCGCGGAGCTGCCACCGTATTAAGGTACACGTGCGTATACCTGCTCCGCAGCTCGTTCCGTGGTACTTGAGCGCGAGCGAGCTGGTGTCCGATGCTAAGTGGCGTGAAATGACGAGCCGAGAAAATAATATCATCGATTCCGTACAGAGAAAGTATAACATAACAAGGCGCTATGCGTCAACGCAGTCTTTCTTGCGTATTTAACTGCCTGTACAATAGCAACTCCATTTGAAACTGCGCGAACTGTAACGAGTTTTTGTCACTTTCCATATTGTTAACATGCAAAGAAAAAACAAATTTTCACATTATTTTACAAAAATTGAATAATCTTTGTTTACTTAAAGGCTCGACTTTGCTCTTGTAAAATTTTTATATCTTCAAAAATTAGAGTTAATTCTAAAGCAAGTATATTGAATAAAAAGTATACTTAAGTGGTATAATCCGTTAACTGCATCTCGTCAACATTGTTTTCACACAAAATCACTTAATCGTTTGTTAGCCGTTTGTATGAGTTTCGAAATGAGTTTATTACGAGTAGAAATAATAATAAAGAATGGAATCTTTGAGACTAAGCTATTGTCTTGTTCCGATGCTACAATTCATACATATTCAGCGTCTGCGGACGCTGTAAGCACATTTTAATGTGGAGAAGACTTTCGTGTTTTTGTGTAATTTGTGAAAGACTCTAGTCACCTCAGGGGAACAGACTCACTTTTGCCAACCTTTATACTACAGGTGTGTCGGGCATTCCCAAAGCTATAAGCTGTATATTTTTATAATACCTCATCCTTATAATATGCCAAGTTACGTTCGACTATACACGCACCGGTTTTACGCAAGTGCACTGACTTGTACTGTTGCATCGCAGTATTTTAATTGGGCATTGTCTAGGCGAACAAGCACGCAATATATTTTCCATATTTTATATTGAGCATTTATTCGCATGATTCTTGTAAACCGTTGGGAAACCTTTGGAGTAAAAAAGTAACTTATTTTTACTGATGAAAGTATAGTATTATATTAGTTCGTAAATTTAAACAGAAACTTACAATTATATAAAAGAATTTTTGTACGGGGTCTCGAAAAACATCGAAGAAAATTGTTGGAATCAATCCAACGAGAGTGGACAGCTGGATCAATCGAAGAAATCTTAAGTTTGTCAGTAAAATAAATTGCTGAATTTATTACTAATTGAAACGATTTTCAAAAAAACTCCTATCCGAGTGTTGTCTGACGCTTTTAATTCATTTAACAAGTTTTACGACGCGTTGAGCCAACCTATTGAAAAATGTCATATGCCTGGTCTAAAATTTGGCTAGTATACGCGTTCACTCGTCCTTAGACTCTAGAGAATTTTCGTCAATAGTTGGTGCATTTACTTTTTTGTTTCTAGGTTTTTTTACGCGCACGAGAAAGAAGTATTGAATAGAGTAAATAATCCGTATCTGGCGAGTATGTACATACGACCAAACCCGAGAGAAAACGGAGTAATCTCAAGACTGCTCGATTTTGGTCGCGTGCGCGACAACTATTTACTCGTTTATACACGAGCTGTTGGATTTGTTTGCTTTTTTGATGAATTACGAGATTGTGCTCGGGCCGGGAATGCCGTCGTGAATTCTCGACGCGTCGCTCTCGCCCAAGCATTGGCACAGATTCCTATATCTCCTCGGCAGCGAGAGCAACTGCGCAGATCGACTGGCTGTGTACGTATATATAATATAGGATACGTGGCGCGCGGATAGCGGTGCAGCGGTCGTCTTTATTGGCCTTACGTAAAAGGTAGACGTCCGGGCAGTCCAATCAACCTTTTCGGTCTAGCAAAACGACCATACGCTCGGATTTCCCCTCGACAAGAGCGAGCCGAGGTGTCGCCGAGGAGGTGCGAAGATTGCTTTCTTGGCTTCATCGTTTATGCATGCGCGACAGTATGTATATATACGTGTACTCGCTGGAGAGATCGGGCGGGGCTGCAGTTTCGCTTCCTCTCTCTCTCTCTTTCTCTTCTGGTATCGCAATACGTATATATATACCAAAGTGCATAGCGCATGGATACGCTCGCATACAGAGATAGTATAGTGTAGCAACGAGATGGAGCGAGATACGCGCCACACATATCCATGTGCAGATTTACGCGCTTGGTGCGCTCGCTCGAGCTGGTACTGCATATTCAGAGAGCAGCTCCGAGTTGCAGTTGGCGTGTGTGTGCACAATTTATATGCGCGCTTGCATGAAATATACATCGCTGCGGCTGTGAGTCAGCGCGTGCTGCGCATATATATATAGTTAGCTGCACATACATGTATGTGTATACATGGGCGAGCTTGGTGACCGTTCGCGTATTATAATTCAACCGGTTTCGAGACCGATGCTTTCTCCTCTTCTCGCTGCAGTCGTTTTTCTGCCGGCCTGCTCCCGAAGCTGCCACTCAACTTGTTCCTTCTTTTGCTCTCGATTCTGCTCTTGCTCCTCGCTTCTTGCTTCTTGTTTCTTGCCTCTTCTCTTCCTTCTTCTTCTTCTGCTTCTTCTTCTTCTAGTTCGATCTTTGATGTGCTTCTTATTTCCGTTGACCAAATGAGGCTGACTCGTCCTCGCTGCGTCGGTCCAAGTATTTCCTTTTATAGCGCGTATATAGTCGAGACAGACGTGCCATGTAGCAGTACTGCCGCCATGCCGCGATCGCCAGCAAAACCAACTCGTTTATCGGCTCCATTTCAGCTAAATTCATTCTCCGTCGAATCCTCGCGCTTGAATTTCTTATGATGGATTGCTTTGCGACGCATACTTTGCGCAGCTCGCCGATGCGACGTTTCTGCAATAAATCCCTTACGCGTTACAAGAGCTTTGCCGATCGACCGGCGTATATAACGCGTCGTTTAAATTTTAAATAGCTACGACTCGTCGATAGCCAAATTTTGCAACTACGGAATTTTTCCAATCAATGCTCGTATATTAAAATGTCATTAGCTGCACAAAAAAAAAGCCGAAAGTTTTTAACGTGCTTTCTACTCGAGCAATTCGTGTGCATTTTAATGCACACTTTGAACATTTTTATGCTTGAAAGCTTTTAGCGCTGAATGAATGCATTTAACACGTGTACGCCGTTGAAAAGAAAGAGCAAAAAAGAAGGTGAAAAACTAACAAAGCCATTGCTGCGGCCGGCGAACGCTGATGCGAGCCTTGTGCGCGTTTTTACTTACGCATATATAGATATACATGCGCATAAAAAGTCCAACTCTGCGGCCGCATTGAAGGCTAACATTTCATAAGGCATTAAAATGCATTTCAGCTTTATAACTCCAGGCGAATAAGAGTAAAATAATACCGTGCTCTGGGCCTCTTGTCATTGGAAAACCAGTTTTCAAGTGAGTGCAGCAAACGAGTGACATCAACGAGTGGTTATTAATGCATCGATATATTCCATATAGGCTTGGGCCACCCCCCGAGCTACGCGCGCGACACTCGTACACCGATGTCGCTGTTTATCCATGTACTCGAGTGCGCGCGGGCCCGAGCTCGAGGCTCGTTTAGAACAAAAAGGTTAACATTCATCGAACGATGACAAGGCCACTCGCGATTTTGAATCTGTGCGCGCTGCTGCTGCTGCTGCCGTTGCTGCCACTGCTCGGGGCCAATATTTTGTATAAGCCCTTTTTACTTTGCCTGTCTTTCCTCTTCATTCCCCTTTACATATTTCTCGAAGCGAGAGTCCAATTTTAACGATCTCGCGGAAGCGTGCGCGTTCATGCATTATGCAGATATAAAAAAAAAAAAAAAAAAAAAAAAACGAGAGAAAGGACCAGAAGAAAGAAACTCAAAAGAGCATACGATATATATAGAGAAAGAGAGAGGCGTGCCTATACATATATGGATAATCTCGTATACATACATAGACTCAAACACACACACACAACACACGGCTGCAGACAGTCCGAAGGAACAGGTATCTTGGCTTCGGTTTTCGGGGGCGTTGGGGGATGACACGTACTTTTCGGCGCCTCTATACTTATGGGCTCCGCGTGCATAAACGGGTCTACGAGCCAACAACGCTCAGACTTATCATTCTTTTGATCGACTGCTACTTCGTCATTGTAAGCCACACGAGGCACGATTGCTTTTCTTCTTTCTTATTTGCTCTTTTTTTTGCTCATAATTCTTTCCCTTTCTCCATTCTCCTTTTCTTTTTTCTGTAAATATTTTAAAACGCTGTTTTCAAAGTTTTGATACTGACGAAAATCAGATACACATTGTGATTGCTGTTTACTTATCAAATCAATTTAAAAAAAAATGGAAAGAAAATATAATTCGATTTTGTATTCCTCCTTTGTTTTCAACAATTGATTAAAAGAAAAAAAGCAAGCATCGCCTTATACACGCATATTTGTGCAGCTCAGCAAATATAGTAATTTAGTCATGAGTAAATGATAGTACGAAGCTTGGATTGCACATTTGAGCACGTGAAGCTTTGCACGCGCATCGCAGCTATCAAAATAAACGGACTTTGAAATAGGTGCGCCGGCTACAATGTACTGATTCTTCTGTTTACTCAAGCTTTATTATCGCAGAAAATATTCAACAATATTATCGCTCAAATAAACTGCAGAGATTTGAGCTATCAGATTGCTCAGTGATGAGCTCGAACGAGAGATTATAACTCAAGGTTTATCCTGATTTTCACCCGAGCAAGCTGAGTTTTTGCAAACTCATGACCTAAAAGTCGCCACTTTCCGCTCCTTATATTATGCCCTTGCGCTATGAAATAAAATATAATATGCAAACTCGGTTTAACCCTTCGTTTTGCAGTAAATACCCGATGCATAAATTACTATATGATGTACTAATCGAGCTGCAGGATGTTTCTAAACAAGGACTTTGCCAGCATAAAAGGATGGAGAAAGAGGATCAAGCGATTACCGCTTCCAAAATAACAATTTAAAGGACACGTTTCTTTTCAGCTTGTAATAATACGCGCTGGCCTATATATGGCAGGTTCTATATGAAATTGAACATGAAAAACGTGTTGTTATTCATGGCATATATTTCTTCAGATTTTATTTGAATTTTTAGGACCATTGTTTTCCAAATCTCAAAGTTGGCCTTATTCAAATCGAACTCAAGTAGAGGTTGACTTTCACTTACTTTTTTTATAGTGGTAAGTTCACCGAAATACACACCTATGAACCTAACTTGACAATGTACGCACGAGAGTTTTGTGCGACAAAGCCTAACGATCGGAATTAAAACGAAAATAAAATTGAAAAACATCGTTAAATTCATGAGTGTGCATAAAAATTGTTCGTTAACCTCTAGAAGGCCAGAAAGCTAATACATTGACGCATCCCCCGATCGACACTTTGCTCATGATCGATCAGTGATATAAGGTATCTTTTATACCAGATTTCTATTAAAATCCCGGCCCTCTAAAAGTTAATAGAATAACGCGGCATAATTATTAGCATCGCGAGAGGCCTGCGAGTCGAGTTGAAAAATAAACATATAACGTAGTTTTGGTGGTTTCATTCGCTGTTCATGTTTACTAAATAATATGTTATTACCTACATCGTACCGATCACTATAGAAATAGGATAAACTCGCTGTATCTGCTCGTCTTTGGCTCAGTTCGCATCTCGACTGAGAAAATCTATTTTCGACCGGCTCGTCATAAAGTGTATTTTAAAAACGAAAGACATGGACCCAAGCAAGACGAATCTAGCGTCGACGAGCAGCAGCGTCGGGACCTACACGGTGAAGTCCACGTCGTCCCAAGCGCCAGACGTCGTGGCGCAAATAATCGATCCGACCGATCAGAGACCGCCCAGGCAGGCCGACTACAAGATCCGTCAGGGCCTGCCGAGCTCCGAGGGTCCGTTCGGCGTCTGCACGTCACGCGAGGCCATCGTCCTGGACAAGCTGCCGCAGCTCGGACTCGACAGGTACATCAGCTGCGTGGCGAACGCCGTTCAGCCGGCCAAGGTACTGATTGCCGACGAGCTGCAGCCCGCGAGCGTCTGCGTGTTCGTCTCGGACGCCAAGCAAGCCGAGAGCCAGCACGGCCGTATCCTCCCCATTGACGACCACTCGCTGCTCATGAGGCCGCTGACCCAGGAGCCGCTGGTCCGAGTACTGGCGACCGACGTATTGCCCTTCGTCCCCGACGACACCATCCGCAGATATCTGGCCATGCATCACAATATAGAGGTGAAGCAAATCGTCTACCTGAAGACGGGCGAGCAAACGAACGGCAACCCTGTGTTTGGCTTCGCGCGTCACCTCTACGTCGCGGCCGATGACGTGGCAAAGTTCCCGGCCAAGATGAAGGGCAAGCAGGACGGATGGCCTTACACCATCTACTTCGGCTCGGAGGAGCACTGGTGCGTCGCCTGCCAGCGGGTGGGACACTTCGAGTGGAACTGCGACAAGCGACGGATGGCCAAGTACATCGGCTCCCGTGACTGCTGCAACGGGGCGACGTTCCCGGCACCAGTCGCGATTCATATAGACCCGCCGTCTACGCCCACACAGCCAAAAGGTTATTTCGTACTTTTGTTTCTTTTCTTTCAAATTTAACGTAATTTTTCAACGCGATTATTTTTACTCAAAAGGTCTCGTATCTCCGATGTTCGTTTTGACGCCGCCGAGTCAAAGCGTAGGCCACGAATCGGGTATGAGCTCGAATGCTCCGCACGATATCGATCGATCGATAGAGGCCACGAGTCCAATGAGGTCACCGATAAAACAAGCGCAAAAAGACATGATCTCGCTCATGCAAAATCTGAACTTTTTGCCATCGCCCACGAGATCAATGACTTATCTGTCGCCCGGTAAGCAGGCGTTAAACGTCGAAAACTCGCTGACCCAAAATCTGAGTTTGTCGCCCGGTAAGCAGACGTTAAACGTCGAAAACTCGCTGACCCAAAATCTGAGTTTGTCGCCCGGCAAGCAGACGTTAAATGTCAGAAACTCGCTGACCCGAAATCGGAGTTTGTCGCCATCCGTCGTCAAACCAATGACTTATCTGTCGCCCGGTAAGCAGGCGTTAAATGTTGAAAACTCGCGGATCCGAAATCTGAGTTTGTCGCCATCCGCCGCCAAACCAATGACATCGAACTTGAGGAGTAGGAGCTCTACGTCGATCTTCCAGAAGATTAAAAATAGCTTCAGACCGTCGCCGACTTCGTACGCTGTAACAGCCTGTGAACCTGAAACAGACTTGAGCAGCGAGGATTCTTCGACATCGGCTTCGAGTACAACGAGCTCTCCATCGAGCCCGAGCCCGGGCAGAAATACGTTCGTACAGAACTTGTTCGCAGCGAACACGACTCCATCCGAGAGTCGATTGAACATGGCTACGCTTCAACGCAGCCCAAGGGCTACTTCATGGAACGCGTCGTCTCCGACGAACAGGTCCTCGAGCCCGTCGAACGCTGCGTCCGCACTCGGCCCAAGCGAGACGACTACTTCTTCGTCGACGGGACCGCGGGTGATCGAGGTACCCAGCGATAGAATACCCATCGATCTGATAATCCACCCCGCTTCGGAGCACTTGGCGGGACCCGGTACTCGCACCAGTCCAAGAAACAACAGCACGCAATAGTTCACCGGCGCAGGTCTTGCAGATCGACAGCTTGCCGCTGGAGTCCGCGGGAACGAGAATGGCGCCTTCCAACTCAATGTCCGATAGACGCATGTCGTTTTACGTTAACACCATCAAATGTCAGACTCGCGGACAGCTTACCGACAACTGCTACTGCAACTCAAGACTCTAGTAGAGGCGCAGGTGTTTTAAATGAAGTATATAGATAAGGAATAATTTTGAACTATGTATAGCGGCATGAATGTGTCTTATGATATATATATCATATTTACATCGATTTTGTGTGTGTGTGTATTTATATTTATATGTCTGTGTGTGCGTGTGTACGTGAATGAATGTATAAAAACTAGCTTAGAATATAGGACTTAGAAATCTAATCGATCATGATCCGACCAATTACGCGCTGCGGCGCGAAACAAACTTGACTGTATCTAGATACAAGCGTTAACGCATGTGGCACAAGTAGGCTGTACAAAAGGGGGAACTAAAAAAACTGAAGAAATGAGATCGCTACCGATGGGGATCGATCCCCGCGTTTTTGGAATTGTGCTCGATAATAACCCCGTCGTGTGTATTTATGAGTTCCAGCGTCATTTACATTGTTTTTATGTGGGCGTGCTTGTCTGTGTCTGTTCGTTCGTATGTCGATGTACAAAATAATAATGTGATGTACTTTTATTTTCACACCTTGTATAGTTTAATGTTAATTCGACCTGGTTTTTTATTATAAAAAATACACAAAACACGCAGTGAAACCCCTCATTGTCGAAAGGCTTACATAGACTCCTATTTTTTAAGCCTCGCCTTGGTGAACGAATGAAGATCAATTTATTATACTTGACAAAAGAAAACTATGCGTGTATGTGATTACTTTATACTTGTTAAATCATACGATTTTGATTTCCTTAAATTGATGCGAGCTCGAATTGTTCTACATTGTATTTTGTGCACGAGTCATGAATAAAAATTGTATCTTCATATTTTCATCGTTTGATTGACAAATGCGTATTCCTTTATACGTAAGCATGTACGTATGTATCGGACAAAAATCCAATCTCTTTTTGTACTTTTAATTTGTGAATACAGTCAGTTAGCATAAACGTATACCACTTGTCTTTTTTTTAACTCTTTTCATTTCAACTTCCTCCTCTCCTCTACCTACTCCCAAAATCCTCTATATCGTGGTGTTCTGTATGCACGTGGAGAAGAAGAGAAAAAGTTGTTAATACACTCTCAAGACAGAGAGAGAGGGAGAGGATAAAGGAATCAAAGCTTTCATGTGTGTGCGAGAGCTTGCAAGCACTAAGACCTAATTAGAGAAAAAGAAAATAACTCGAGAAGTCTCATGAGTTACTCACAACAATTCAGGGGAAGGATCATTTGAACAGCGATAAAAAAAAGTACAACTTCTCGAGAATTAAACGAGCTACTCGATACGTGTATAAATTTAGCGTTGCATGCACCACCGATATCGCTTTTACCTTTTTCTAATAATAATATGTAATACCTTTAGAGCTGCTCCACTGCCGGTTTTCCAAATGGTTTCAAGTGATATTGTCAGTGACAGAAGAATTTAAAGACATTAATTAAGTACTTCATACCGCACTTTCTTTGCAGAGGGGATATACGGCAATATCGCTTTCTTTCCCTCTAGCATTCAATTGAATTTTCCAAGATTTCCATGTTTCAAATTTGTTGTAATTGAATAATTTTATTATCAGCAATAACCATGTATTTTTGAAAAAAGCCAATTTCAGGCCTCTGAAAAAAGAAGATCCCGAAAATTGAAATAAAATTTGACGACATTCATGACAGTAAAAACAGCAACATTTTCATGATAGGAGAAAAAAAATTTTTTTGGCAATTCGATTTCACAGTGAGTCGGCCAATATACGAAGCATAAAACATTAGGCGCGTATACACACGAGCGCAGGGCATTTTAATATGTAATGCACATAAACCGAGTGGTCAGACCATAGGTAGGTATATATAAAAGAAATGAAAGCGTGTATATGTATAAAAAAGCCACAGTTATTATTGGGTCCAAGAAGAGAAAGAAGAGAGAGAGAGAGAGAGAGAGAGAGAGAGAGAGAGAGAGAGAGAGAGAGAGAGAGAGAGAGAGAGAGAGACTGGAATACTTGCGTGCGATCACATCTATAGCGAAGTGGCGGCAGCGAATGAGCCGGTTTTGCCTGCCTCGAGCCAATATTTTGCTGATGCACGCTATGATACACACAAACAGACTCGCACACGCATATACACATACATATATACAAGGACTAAAAATGATCTCGTTCCTGCCCATACGAGCTATAAAAGCCGAACGCAGCTTGCTTTTCGCGCTTCTCCATTTTCGTTGTTACACATTCATTGTGTGCTCGGCGATTCACGCAGATCATAAATTGTTCGACGACAAAGAGCTTTTCAATAATCCGTCTAATATCAACGAGTTTGAGATGTGCCTCTAATTTAATGATAAAGCTCGCCTCCCATTTATTTAACTTGTGGCTCGCATAGTCGAGGGCGAATGGAGGTAATGTTGCTTTCATTTATTAATTCGTTCAAAATGTGATTCAACGCGCGCGAGTAAATTTAATGCGCTCGGTAATATTTAAAGCGAAAAGGACTGGTGGGTCGGCGCGACGAGTCCGGATATGCGACGCGATATCGCGGCTCCCAACGGTCCCTCGCAGGCTATATTGTGACTTGTCTCGAGCGTGCAGCTTACACACACACACACACAATATATGTATCGCTGCGGCGCGGAGCCATTGGGCTGTTTTGTGTCTCTTTGTTGCGCGCATATATATACAGAAGTACACCTACACGTGCCTCCTCGCTATTTATGCCTCGCCTCATACGTATCGCGCATACAGCGGAGGTAAGCCGCAGCGAAAGAGGGCACGTATACATATAAGCGAGAGCTGCTGCTGGCCATGGGCTAAAGTAGCCAACGCGAACACATGCACACATACGCCCATATACATTGTATAAGCGAGCTGCAGCAAAATAAAGGGAGATTTATCTCTGGGCTCGCACTTATCGAGCGCATTATCGAACCTCAAGCGTATCGATTCGCGCGCGAGCCTCAGTTTTATATACACACAGCGTACATACGTAGCAGCAGCAGCAGCAGCAAGAATACAGCATAATAGTAGCATTGTTGTTATGGCCGCGGCTGTGTATGGTACATTTCTTGTGGCCCGCGCGCTTATACCTACTTATATTTTATACATCCATGATACTTTTTCAGCTGATGCAAGACCTCGAGAGAGCTCGTATATATGCTCCGCACTCCGTGTATCTTTGTCTAAAAGCATAAAGTGAAAAAATAACGTTTTTTTTTTAAAGACACTTCGTCGCCTCATAACGACTACCTCTGCGTCATACCTTTACACCGGCTTATGTACACTTTCGAAACGACTGGCCTGTTCCGCGAGCTTTTCGACTTGCCTTTCATCTCGATCGTCGATACTTATGGAATAATATGCTTTATGCGCGCGTGCAAGATTAAGAACGAGTTGCGAGATTTTATTATTTTTTACATCGTCCCCCTCCGTAATGTCGCGCTCGCTTCGGCTTCTCGAATTTCCAGCGGGAGGAATCGAATCCCCCCGCGCGTGTAATCGCGGGCATTTCGTGTCACTCTTCGACGTTTCATTTTTTAATGACGGCTGCGCGCACAGCGATATTGACTGTGGGCACGGATTTACATCGTGTGTATAGCGGCTCGCTCTCGTACGCACACGATGGAAATATCAAATTATGTCGGAGCTATAAAATAAAAAAACCGCCCATTGATCGCGCGAGCAATCGAACTCTGCGTAATGTTTCGTATCGGACGATATATCGATCGAGCGCGCAAAAGTCTCGCTGAGGCGACGCGAAGCCCATAAAAAAAAATACCGATATGGCGCGGCGGCGGCGGCAGCAGCAGCAAACCAGCAGAACGGGAACGAACAAAACGACGAGAATAAAAAAAAAAGCATAATAAAAATAAAAAACAAGTCTGGTGTGATTAATTTGGTTGGGCAATGTAATCAAATATGTGCGCGCGAGCTCGTGGAGAGATAGAGCAGGCCAGCTCGGCCACGCTATCCTACTGACAAGTTAGTTTTGCAGCCGAACGATCCGCAACCGCAACGCTTGCATAAATAATCCGAACGGACTTGTCGAGGGAGTGGCCAATATTATATATGCTTACGTGCAGCCTGAAAAATACAAACTCTCTCTGTCTCTCTCGCTATCTCGTTGTTCATTGTACAGTTGTGACATTAGTCGCTGAAATATATACACTTAGGTAAGTATGCGCCTCGATGAATTGCAGCGATACACATTTAAAAGCTGCCATGCGAGCTCTGCAGCTATCGCCTACGAATACGTACGTAATTGCTAACTTTCCATTTGATCCAAAAGTGGCTCTAATGCGACTCGCCAGCCACTCGCACTAGATCATAGTTCCGTAAGGAAAATTGCCTTTTGCCGGCCTTGCCTGTGCTCGCCATCGTTCCAAATTTATATAAAACACGAAATCGGAAAATCCGAAACGATCCTGAAGACTCTGATGGGATATAAAGTCGAAGAGGACTCGATACGAAGTCGTTAATCGGTGCAGTCGAGCGCAGTGGATCGATGCGGGACGATCGCGAGCGTTTCATTGTGCGCGTAATTAGCCCAACTCGAGCAGTGACTCCGCGTCGCGGATGTGCGTGATACAGCCGCTACGGCTGATCGGTTACTCGGTTCGTTTGGCTTCACTGAGCGCGCACAATTTTATGTATCTTTTTCGAGTGTGTGTACGCGCCATGCGCATTTTTATGCTCGACTGTGTTGACGCACATAACAGCCGATTGGATTTTGGTATTACGCTTCGATCCTGGACATGCAGCTGATCGACTCAGAGATATTTTCTCGCTTCGTGAAATATTCGTGTCGTGCTCTTAGAGCGCGGCCGATTATTGCATAATGTATCGCTCGAGTGAGTTTACGCGCTCCGGACGATCGAGCGAGCCAACTCGAGGATAAATATCGATTTAGTTTTTGCGCTTCGATGCGGACCAGCTCGACTGCAGATATATACGCGCGCATCGATGCGCTTTACAAAGAACAGGCCTCGAGACTTTATCTATCGGCTGGAGCTGCAAAACATTCCACGTAACAACGAGCCGTGTGGGTGTCAATCATCAATCAAGCTCACACATTTAACTAACGATAATGCGCCAAAAATTTGGCTATTAAATTACTTACTTTTATCTGTATTCATTTTTTCTTGCCTGATATTCGATGAAGCAAACAAGTTGTAAGTCAGAAATCGCAAAAATGATTATTCTGACGATCATGTAGCAATTTTTAGTCTCTTTAATTTATTACATTTTCTCGCTTGTCACTTTCTATTATCTATCGCGCAAATTAATTCTGACAGTATTTATCGACGGTGTAAAAAAATGAATGGCAATTTTCACTTGACCATATACATTTTCTCTTTCTAAACAGTATCTGCGGGTTTTTTTGTCTTTTCAAGAGACATTTCACGAGAGGCGAACGAGCGTTTTACACTCAGGCTTAGAAAAGGGCGTCTTATCTGGCCGTGTCGTGTCACGTGTGTACATGCATGTATGTGACTGATTCTCTATTAAATGTTGACTAGAGCGAAACAATTGACTTTAAATGACATTTTATACATTTTAACAATACCCTTGTAATAACTATTTCCTAGTCCTAAAAGTAGCAGTTTTGTGAAAAATAATTATCGTTCAGAAAATATATTTCGAGTAGAGTTTGACAATTTTTCTCAATGTAGTCCAAAATTTCAAGACACGTATATTTTTCAAAATCAACCGAAAATACTTTCAAATTTCAGAGAAACTAGTATTGTCAGAAATATTATTCCTGAAAAAAGCTTTCGTTGCCCAAGCGATTTAACTGAGAATCTACCATATATGTGCAGAAAGCTTTCTACCAGCTAGGCGTGGACCAGAACGTTCGCGTACAGTGCGAATTAAAAAAAAATGCGAAAGAGAAAGGCCCCAGTAGAATGAGATAGCATAAGCTGGTACAGGCAGCACCCCGTCTTATTTTGCAATCGTTCTACTTCTTTGATTTTTTACATTTTACAGACCACTCCTATTACCCTACCTCTGTCATAAATCCAACTACTTCCCCAATGCATTAAGTGAAAATAATATTTTACACAACAAATCTAATTGAAAACACAATAAATAATTGACATTTTGAATTCTATTTCCATGTGCTTCAATAATTATACGAATCATCATTATATTTTCTCATTTATTTTTATTGCAAAAATTATGCTCAAACAAAATTCTTTAATAAACAATTATGAATTTATCAGCTAATGCATGAAACATTTCTTACTTTTAAATGAAATCTATGAATACATTTTACTTACTGACTCAACTGTTTCTTTTAAGCCACTACAACACCAATTTAAACCACAACAACGTCAATTAATATGGCTTCATCGAATTTAATATTTATTTGTGAAACCTGAGATGTATTTAAAGTACAAAGAAATAAAAAATTCATATCTCACAAAAATTGATGATTTAAACGTAAATTCATGCTAGCTATAATCTATTTTCATATTCCAGTATGTTAAGACGGAGTAAACTATTTCAATTTAAGGTTCTACCAGAAATGGAAGTCCACATGCATTTTTGTATATAGTAAGTCTAAAATTACTTGAAATCAGAACAAAATATTCTGAAAATTATTGATATGAAAAAATTTATAGAATAAACTTTTGTGCTATTAGATTTAACGTGGTCATGAAAAGGTTTAATTTATCAAACTGGTTGCTCCTTTAAATGGACTTGTGAAGCGTCATTCAAGTGGGTTTTGATCGATGCATGTAAATGCATATAAGATAATAATACTAATAATCCAATACTTTTGTAATCTGGTGTATTCAAAACACGCATGATTTTGTAACTATACTATTAATTAATTAAATTTTAGCTTTTTTGTTTTAAAAAAATAGTTCATACATTTACAAGTGTGTTCAACAAATATAAAGATATACACAACTTTTTCAAAAATGCGCATTTATGCTGACTATTGCATTCATATTACTTTTTAAATTATTTACAGAAAAAACTAAGGTCTTAACAATTGATCTAAATTATTATCACACTTTATATAGTAAAGATACTGCATGACTAAAAGGTCCATTTTTAAAATGAACCACTTTGCTCTTACTGCAAAGTAAAGTAGGTAATACTACACCGCTAACAAGTCAATTTTTTCTATGAACATTTGTTGCTCTTAGTGCAAATTATTGTAGATACTGCACGACTAAAAGGTCCACTTCTAGAGTGTACATCAACTGCTCGTACTGCAAAATAATATGTAGTGCCTTTACCCATCTGTAATATAATTAGAATACAATTACGTATTTAACACTTAATAAATCAATTATAATTGTTGTATTTTTACCTGAGACAATGTACATCCCATTGGAAGGGGTAAAGCTTCAAAATGACCTATTTTTTTCCAATCTTTATACTTCGGATCTTTCTCATGATACACAAATAATTCATAGTAAGCTATTTTGGCAATAGAAGGTGATAAATCTAAATTCCATGCCAAGGCAATACCTAAAAACATTGTTCAAAATAAATATTTAATTATATGAATTAAAAATTTTTTTATTAACAATTAAAATATATGCATACTTTCAACGTCTTGGGTAATTTTCAAAATTGGAGATGGAGGAATTTCTTCCAATTTTCCAATTTTTGAAACTGGTGCGGTAGATGAGTATTTCTAAAACAAGTGAAGGTTCAAGTAGAACAATATAGTTTAAAATTATAATTGAAAGCAAATGCTTCAACAGTTTATGATACATGATGAGATATTTTTAAAATTTTAACAAACACACTTTATGAATTTTATCTTTATACATTTAGAGGTTTTAGTAATTATAATATTTACTGATGTAGTTTCTTCCCGAACCACCTTCTCTACAGTATTATTATTATTGTCAAATTGAGGTGATGATATCTCTGAGAAATTTGAATGAGGTTGTTTAACTGGATTTACAATTGAATTTGAAGCTGTTGCTTTTGGAGCTGAGTGCTTATCTACAGTATCAGAACTCAATGTTTGCATCGTTTGCTTTTGCGGAGCAATAATATCAGAACTCGTTGTTTGCATTATTTGCTCCTCTGGAACAGTGGTATCAGAACTCATTGTTTGCATTATTTGCTCTTCCGGAACAGCGGTCTCAGAACTCATTGTCTGCATATTTTGCTCCTCTGTAGCCTGTTCTTCATTATTATTGAATTCTGAGTAGTCAATATTTTGCTAGTATTTAAACAAGAAAAAGTTATTTGTAGCACAAACTTTTTGAATGATTAAAAACGAATTACAAGAAAATTAGTAACTTGATAATTTTACAAAAGCAGTGAATTTCTTAATATAAATTGGAAGTTATCATAATTTTTACAGAAAAAGTTATAAAAATATTTGAAACTCACAAATGGCATATCTATTTGTATTCCAACACATCGTTTTAATTTCATTGGTTCTGCATAGATCATAACTTCATCGTCTCCATCATTGTCAACACCATCAAGAATCCTTTCAAATTGTTGACATTGTGATTCAAGCATTTTACATTTTGATCTCAAATTTCTTTGAGCTTTTTTCGTAGCTAAAGTTAAGCTGTGTAATTCTTGAATTTCATTGTGAGCACTTATACATTCAGAAATTGCCTGAATGCAAAAGTTTTCCAAATCCTGCATAAAATAAGTTTGCTTATGATAGACCAAATAATAATTGAGAAAAATATACACATACCTCAATAGACATACGCTTCACTTGCGAGTAGATACCATTTAAATCGTTCATATCTGTCAGGTCTTCCGTTTTTCTTCAAAAAAAAGATTTAATGATATGTTGATAATTCTCTCCCAAGACTAAAATATACACTGAATCTGGGTTTTTTTTTATTCTTCGTTTCGAAAATAAGCATAACCTAAATCTCTTGACGATTCTTTGTTCAATGGCGTTTCAAAATGCAGCTGAACTCAAGTTTCGATGATGCCACTAGTCAGACATAATTTTCAAAGAGATTCTAACGTGCTGCTTAATCTTTGATGTGCATCATCTCTGAAAAATGGGTCTTTATGATTCCCAGACGTAAACGTATACAGATTCTTAAGATCTAACGCATTTGTATAAAATGAATTATGATCAACAAACTATTAATTATTAACTCTAGAGATGATGTGCTTCTAATTAAACGCTTGATATTAAAATTGAACCAAAAAACCAGTCAATTATTCGTTCCTGGAATCCTAGTACAATAGAGAACACCTGTCTGCTGTCGCTTGCCATGTGTATGTTGGGGGGCGCTGCGCCTGCATGCGATGTGAATGTTGGTAGTATGGGGGCGCTGCACAACGTCCATAAAACGAAAACGAAGAAAAAGGCGCGGGTATGTTAATCATTGATAAAAGCGACTGCAGTTCATGTTTATTAACCCTTAGAAAACCAGGATAATCCATATGGTATGGGATCATTGACTTTTAAATATTTAACATAAGTTTGCTCAAATATTATTAGAATCCGAGGTGGGAACGGGGCTATGAAACAGTTCAAGAAACATAGAGGTTGATAATCCAGTGTCCATGATTTCGCAGCATTCATGTAGCGTCACGTAGCTCCGTCTCTCTTGCACTCGCTATGCGTATTCGCTCTTTTTATGTTTAGCTCTGAACTCACGTTTTATACACCGTATTTACCTATACATAAGTACATATAAGTATATGTCTGATTTCACTGAAATTCAGCGTTCATATGCCTTAGCCTACATAATTTAGAGTAAAATGGAAATAATGTATTTCTACGCACGTTAATGCAATTTTTCATTATTAAATAAGCTACTTCTTTTACTGATTAGATCATCATGTTTAAATGTAGCTACCAAGAGAGTAGCTATTAAAAATACACGAAATGTTCCATCTGTCAGATATAAAAAAAAACGAATTAAATCGATTCATTCGTATGATACTTAAATGAGCGTACAATACATTATTTTTCCACTTTATTCGTTTAAAAAAAGCGTATGTCTAATTAGAAAAGTGTCTCGCGATATTTGCGAATTTTTAACTATTTCGATTGTAATCTCTTTGAGTGTCCTCTTTGTCGACACAAAATTCCAGCTTAGTAAATAAATTAATCAGTAAGCAAAATGTATGAAAGCACTACTTTTTACGAGTACTCTTGCTAGTTTTTTGGAAAGTACTATTTTCAGTAATACTTCAGCCTCCGTTATACACTGCGCAACAAAATTATCACAACAAAAATTTTCATCAAAATTTTGTTAATTTTCAAATACTTATTTTCGTCTATGTTGATAGTATCGAGACGATTTTATTTGATTTCTTGGAAATTTTTTGTTCTTTAAATCCATATACATATCATTAATGGGTTTAAGACAATATCGAGCTACCAATAATATTTGAGCGCAACACTAACAATTACTGAAAAAACTGATTGTTTAAAGGTGTATCCAAACTAAAGAAATTTCTTTATCAAAATCTAACATAAACCAATGCAAAGTATTGTTTTTTTTTTAATTTATTGATCAATGTATATGGGGTATGTTAAAATTCGTCGAGCCTGTCATCAGATTTTTTAAATTTCAAGATGTTTATTTTTACTATATTTCTGTGAACCTTTTTTGTATAATTTGTATGTTAAAATTTTTTCTTATTTTGCGCTTTCTGGCGTTTTTTATTTTTCGAAAATGCACTTCACTTATTGTAACTACGCCGAGCTAAAAAGTGTTACTCATGGCACTTGTATCGTAAAATTTAACATTGCATGCAAAATGTACGAAAAGGCTCACGGAAACGGCTGAAACGCAGTAAAAAATAAACATCTTGAAATTTAAAAAATGCTATGAAAATGAGGAAAAAATATTTTTCAAAAATGAAATGAATTTTTTTTGATTTTTATGTACTTACGAGCCTTAAGTTAAATTCATCGAATTTCCGTAAAAATGAATAATCAGAAAAAATAATTTGAAGTCGTGTATAATCCACGTTTTACATGAAATCTATATCAATTTCGCGAATAAACTATCACTATGGAATTAACCGCTGTCAATCAATTGGCAAGGAGTTTCCTCCAAAGATGGTTTTTACTTATTGTTAAATTGATTAAGAGCGAAGATTACACTAAGGAATCATGGGAAAGGCTTGTCTCCAGATTTTGTTATGGTCTCAGGACCAAAAATGA